>NC_058368.1:201755930-202062106 GCF_018350175.1 Felis catus | reverse complement strand
TTTTGGCTCATTTTCTGAGTACACCAAAAATAAGACTAGGTACTCGTAAGCATGAGACAATGTTTTAAGATTTTTTATATTCGGTCCTAAGCTTCTGTCTTCTGTTCCTCATTCGCCTTTAGCTCTGGGGTACCCTTAAAAGTTAGTCCTGTCTCTGTCAAATGAAGAAATTTACTTCACTGGTCAATTTCATAAAGGAGTTCTCTACACAGCCTCTGCCTTCACCCAATATAGCATATTCTGGTATCTTATTACCACATTACAAAAAGTGCTTTACCATAGGTTAAAAATGGTGTTGTTTAACCTGACTACCTCTTTTCACAGCTCATGTTTTATTTAATGTCTCCCAAGTATCAGCCATTGCCAGGGACTACATACGCCTTGAAATTCTCTTTCCCTTGCTTCTATTTCAGGATTTTAATACTTTGCTGGCCACACAAACTCCTCCAACTACCCATAAATGTGGTATCCCTTGGGACTTTGTTCTCTGGCCCCTTTCCTTTTCAATTTGACACTCCCATGTTGGATTCAACTATTATCTCTAATATCCTTTATTCACAAAACTCTTAGCTCCATTCCAGACTTGCTTCTGGATCCCCATGTCCATAGCTCTGAGTGTCTACTGAGCATCTAAACCTAGATATCCCGCAGGTGCTTCAAACTCAATATATCCAAGGGAGATGCATTAGCCTTCTCTTCCCCTGACCCACAATACTGAATCACATATGGGAGAGTTCAGTTGATTCCACCTCTGAAATGCAAATCATAGTTGCCCAGTTGTCTCCAGCCACTTTTAATTTATGCCTTTGAGGTGATTCAGGACACACTCCCCTCAAAATATGTCACCTTGGTATCCTGGATTTTTAAAAAACATTCAGCATTTGCTCATAGCAGTTATGGTCTTTGCTGGTCCTTCAGGGATCCTTAGAAAGCTGAGCTAGTTTGCTTTATCTCCTTGCTGCTGTGTGACAGGAAATCTTAACTTACAGAGAAGGAAGGGGCCACAGGAGGTCAAAATGTCCAAGGCGGCGTGTCTACTGAAAATTCTTTCACATCCTGCAAAACTGCTCACTTGTTGCTTCAGGGACAAAGTCTTTGGAGATTTCTGTGAGTCTTTTCCCCAGGGCTAAGCTGAGTGTCAGTCATTACTGCTGGCCTCTGCTCAGCAGAGTTTATGCTGGCAAGGCACCCTTGCTCAGAATGAGGAGTCCCAGGCCTTGGAGCTGTAGGCCATTGAGCTGCCAGAGGCCCGAGAGGCCGGAGCACCCAGAGAAGGCTATTTTGACCCTTGCATTATTTCCCTGGCACCTCGTGGGGCTGACGACAGACTATCTTTCTTGCGGGAGGACTCGCGAGAAGACATGGCAACACTATCACTCCTAGCAGGAGGCCTTTACATTCCAGAAGGTGACTCTGGGACACCACGCTCTTTTCAGTGATGTGGCTCATTGGAGCCTTCCAACATTAGGAAGTTAGAATATGAATTTTCACCCCCATTTCACAAGGCAGCAGCCCAGGGTCAGGTTCCTTGCCTGACGTTGCTGACAGGGCAATACAAAGTATCTTCGTGTTGGACACCTCAGTTTCCTCAATTGTAAAATGGCACAATACATATTTCCTGAGACCGCAGAAGGAATTAAATGAGCTATCATGGGGTAAATGTTAGTAATATATTAATTGCTGAATAATTCCCCCACTTAACTTCCTCTCACCATTTATCTCACTGGGGAATATAACAAAAGCTATGTGTTACCTAAAGTTATGTATTTTTCACATCATTCCATCTTTATAGCAGTTCTATGACATAAGTACCATTTTTATCATTCCTACGTCATAGATGAGGAAGCTGAGGCAAAGGAAGGTTACCCATCTTTCCCTAGATCACATATCAAGACAACGACAGATGTTAATACAAAATTAGGTGTGGCCGGGTTCGGATTCTTACAACCAATGATGTGTACTGACTCTCAAAGATACGAAATTCTTATGATAATGGAATGTGCTTCCTCATCACTTTCAAACTATTAAACTGCGATCTTAAATGAAAGAAAATATGAATAAAAGATGAAATAAACTTATAGTGCAGCAACATAGCAATGTGATGACAGATGGTGTGATCAACATACTTTAAACATTCACACTTTCAACTGAATGTGTGTAGCCTTTCTTTGTGTCAGGCCAGTTTCTCAGCCTTCCTTGTCACCTCCCTGCTTCTTGTAATACTTCGCAGAAGCTTCTGCAGCTTGCTTTCCTATCAGAAGATCAAAAATATGTAAAAAGTTTTGCCTCTATTTTGTAGTTAGCCAACAAACTAATATGTCCATTGAACTCAATGGACAATGTTTCAACTTCCCCAAAACCACAACTGCAATGTAGTTCTGCTATTTTGGAGTGTTGCAAAAACATCCATGAAATCAACATTTCTAAGACTATACCCAATTGCTCAATTTCTGAACTATATTTTTAAAAGGCTCTTCTTAAAGTCAAATGGTAATTTACATCTGTCTCTTATTTTCCTAATTCTCTTTTATTTTCATAATTAAAAGTTTTTAAGTATATGGACATTTAAGCAATTTGAAATCTTCAGAGAAATGACAATAGTAGGACCTTAATGGGTCTATTTAGGAATCATATCACTCAAAATAAAAGTCTACTTTGTTCTTCTATAGAAAAAAAGTGGAAAAGGCAAATTGAAATTTCTTGCATAAGACAGTGTTTCCAAACATGCTTTAAAAGCAGTAACTTTTATTTGCAAGAGTTAAATGTACCACAACATAAAAAAACTGGTAAAATGGGACAATTCTGACTGGGGCAGAGATAGGAAATATAGGGCTCTTCTTTATTTTACCGTAGATGTCAATGAGGTCCCATGTTACATCCTAAAATATAGATGGAACATTTAGAATCCTGACAGAAATTGTCAGAAGGCCACTCTAACATGAGGCCAACATCTGTACACAAAATGGATTCCTATTTTTAACATTCTGTAGCTCCATTTATATGATGCTTCTTACTGTACGGAGTTTAACTGACTTTATGAAACAATTCCTCTGAATAAGAATAAAATATGGTATCTTAAACTTCATATTCAAAATTTGTACAATAACACAAGAAAATTGCTCCTTGCTTCTTGTAATTTTCAGCTCCTCCCAAATTAAATTTCATATTGAAGTAAAGAATCATGATCATTTTTTTTCTCTGCATCTGTTATTTAGATGCCATCTGATCAGCACAATACTGATGTGATAGAGTCTAAAATACACATGGTTTGTCAGTAAGATACTACCTCACACTAGTCAGAGTGGCTAACATTAGCAACTCTGGCAACTACAGATGTCGGCAAGGATGCGGAGAAAGAGGATCTCTTTTGCACTGCTGGTGGGAAAGCAAGCTGGTGCAGCCACTCTGGAAAACAGTATGGAGGTTCCTCAAAAAGTTAAAAACAGAACTACCCTATGACCCAGCAACTACACTACTAGGCATTTATCTAAGGGATACAGGTGTGCTGTTTCGAAGGGACACATGCACCCCATGTTTATAGCAGCACTATCAACAATAGCCAAAGTATGGACAGAGCCCAAATGTCCATCGATGGATGAAAGGATAAAGAAGATGTGGCATATATATACACACACACAATGGAGTATTACTTGGCAATCAAAAAGAATGAAATCTTGCCATTTGTAACTACGTGGATGGAACTAGAGGATATTATGGTAAGTGAAATTAGTCAGAGAAAGACAAATATCATTTGACTTCATTCATATGTGGAATTTAAGATACAAAACAGATGAACATAAAGGAAGGAAAGCAAAAATAATATAAAAACAGGGAGGGGGACAAAATATAAGAGAATCTTAAATACAGAGGACAAACAGGGTTGCTGGAGGGGCTGTGGGTGGGGGGATGGGCTAAATGGTAAGGGGCATTAAGGAAGACACTTGGGATGAGCATTGGGTGTTATAGATAGGGGATGAATCACTGGAATCTACTCCTGAAAACATTATTGCACTATATGCTAACTTGGATGTAAATTAAAAAATAAAATTAAATAAATAAATAATAAAATACATGTGGCTCCTGAATTCCATAACCTTAGAACAGAAACTCACCAACATGCACAAGAAACCTAAATGGGTATAAGCCTAACCTGAGTATAAAATGTATATTTAAAAAGTATATAATAAGGGGCACCTGGGTGGCTTAGTCGGTTGGATATATGACTTTGACTCAGGTCATAATCTCACAGCTTGTGGGTTCGAGCCCCACGTCGGGCTCTGTGCTGACAGCTCAGAGCCTGGAGCCTGCTTCAGATTCTGTGCCTCCCTCTCCCTCTGCCCCTCCCCTGCTCGTGCTCTGTCTCTCTCGGCCTCTCAAAAAATAAATAAATGTTAAAAAAAATTTTTTAATGATGTAAGAAAAGTATGTATGTGTATGTATACGTGTGTCTGTATACACACACACACACACACACACACACACACACACACACAAAGTCTCCAAGTCTTCCCTTTGGAATCCCTCAAGCTCTAGGAACTATGTGACTGGTGTTATATAAGCATAGCTTAGTCTCAAAATTTTTGGAATTTTATGCAGGCAGCATCAAAAGTGAGGGAAATACTAGAAAATGTAGATGGCTTCTACACAAATGAAGCCAGGTTTACCAACCATAATTCAAAGATTCAGCAATATGATGGAAAATGTTATAAAATTAGCCAAGAAAAGATGTTAGTTAAACTTCATTAAACGAAGTTCCTGCTGGTAACTTAGTACCAGGTATAAAGGTTATTCCTCTACTTTCTAAACTGACTTGAAATCATTTCAAATAACCATTTAAAAGGGACATGGTTCCATCTGAATTTTAGAGAGGCACATTTCTTCTTGTTTTCAACAATGTAGCCTTTAATTTGAGGTATAGCATTGAGTAATAATCCATCAACTAAATACCTTTTTATACAACATAAGGAATAGGAGGTACTATAATAACTGTTCATATCAGTTAGAGAGAAAATACAACTAATAGTTAAACTGTTTTAGTAATAAAACAGGTTACTATTATTTCCAGATAAATAACACAAAATTAATCCAACACTGTAGTAGTAGATTATCATATTTTTGATAACCAGAATCTGAATACCATATCCGTACGTGTAAGTTTTAATGAGAGGCAAAGCCCCCTCAGTCACTATGTAAGCCGAACAACCAGATATTTCTTCTACCTCTCTGAGGGTAAGGGCATGGCTACTTGACAAATCACATCCTCCCATCCAGGACTTTAAAATTAGAGAGAATGACTTAAGGCCCTACACAGAATTGAGAAATTAATCACACAGCAACGGCAAACATCTAGCAATGATAGGGTATGTGTTCATATAGTCATCCATTCAAAACTTATTTACTACGTGCCTTTCATTCATCCATTCATTCACAATTGTACTAAAAATCTACTAGGTGCCTTTACTCTGAGCATTGATATCAAGAGTACAGTACTAGCAACAATATCTTAACCAGATGATTTCAGGGTTTCTTGCTGTCTGCCCTCCTTAGGTCTTTGGCATATTCTAGACTTTGGTTTCCATCTGAATCATAAACCTGGAGAAATAGAAAGCCTGGGGGACAAGCTTTTTGACATTGGTGTGGGCAATGATTTCATGGATATGAGCAACAAAAACAAATATAAACATGTGGAACTATAGCAAACTAATAGGTTTCTGTATAGTAGGGGTACCCAGGTGGCTCAGTTGGTTAAACATCTGACTCTTGATTTATTTAGGCTTAGGTCATGATCTCAAGGTCATGAGATAGAGCCCCGTGTTGGGTTCCACACTGAGTGTGGAGCCTGCTGAAGACTCTCTCTCCCCCTGACCCTCTCCACTGCTCACTCTCAATCTCTCTCTCTAAAATAAATAAATAAATAAATTGAATTGAAATGAAATGAAATGAAATGAAATAAAATAAAATAAAATAAAATAAAATAAAATAAAATAAAATAAAATAAAATAAAAACAGGCAGAGGAGCTGAATAAACATTTCTCGAAAGAAGAGATACAAACGGCCAACAGATACTTAAGAAAAGGGAACTCCTGTACACTGTGAGTGGGAATGTAAATTGGTTTAGCCAGTATGGAAAACAGTATGGAGATTCCTCAAAAAATTAAAAACAGAACTGCCATATGATCCAGCAATCCCATTTCTGGGTAAATACCTAAAGGAAATGAAATCAGGATTTCAAAGAGATATCAGCACTGCCATGCTCACTGCAGCATTGTTCGCGAGAGCTAAGATGTGGAAACAACCCAAGTGCCCACAGAAAGAAGGATGGATAAAAAGGATGGAACATTATTCAGCTGTGAGAAAGAAGGAAACTCTGCCTTTGACGATAACAGGGATGAACCTGGAGGACATTATGCTAAGTGAAATAAGCCAGACAGGAAGAGACAAATACTGTATAGTTTCACTTTTATGTGGAACCGAAAAATAGAAAAAAGTTGAACTTGTAGAAGCAGAGAGAGTAGAAGGATGGTAACCAGGGATTGGAGGAGTGGGGGAAATGAGGAGATGCTGGTCAAAAGGTACAAAGCTGCAATTCTGCAGGGTAAGACTAGAGAGCTAATGTACAGCATAAAGACTACACTTAATAACACCGTACTGAACACTGCAAATATGCTAAGACAGTAAATTTCAGGTGTGCCCATCACACAAAAAACCAACTTTGTGAGATGCTATGTTAATTCATTGACTATAGCAACATTTCACTATATATGTATAACAAATCAGTATGCTGCACACCCTAAATACACACAATTTTTATTTTCTTATTTTTCTTTTTCTTTTTTTTTAAATTTGCATCCAAATTAGTCAGCATATAGTGCAACAATGATTTCAGGAGTAGATTCCTTAGTGCCCCTTACCCATTTAGCCCATCCCCCCTCCCACACCCCCTACAATAACCCTGTTTGTTTTCCATATTTATGAGTCTCTTATGTTTTGTCCCACTCCCTGCTTTTATATTATTTTTGTTTCCCTTCCCTTATGTTCATCTGTTTTGTCTCTTAAAGTCCTCGTATGAGTGAAGTCATATGATTTTTGTCTTTCTCTGACTAGTTTCACTTAGCATAATACCCTCCAGTTCCATCCACATAGTTGCAAATGGCAAGATTTCATTGTTTTTGATTGCCAAGTAATAATCCATTGTATATATATACCACATCTTCTTTATCCATTCATCCATCCAATGGACATTTGGGCTCTTTCCATACTTTGGCTATTGTCGATAGTGCTGCTATAAACATGGGCGTGCATGTGTCCCTTCAAAACAGCACACCTGTATCCCTTGGATAAATATGTAGTAGTGCAATTGCTGGGTCATAGGGTATATTTCTTTAATATATTTTAAAGAGGAAAAAAATTAATTGTAATAGATATTCTAAGTCGAATGAGATTTAAATCACAGGTGATAATATAATATCAGAAAATCATTCATTCCCCTCCAAATTATTCTACAGATTCAGTGAAAATCAGTCAAAAACCAAGCAGTATTTGTTGTGGAATTTGATTCCAAAAAAATCTACATGAAAGAGTAAAAATGCAGGACATTGGAAAACCTATTAAAAAGAAAAGAACAAAGATATAAAGATGTATCATAATGTTTCACAAAATTAATATTAATGTATTCATGATGCTAGAAAACACCAAGAAATTAATGGAATAAAATTTCTGGATTGCAACTTGGAAACTATTAGTGGTCAAGAAGTCAAGATAACAGTTACCACGAGATTTGTTTTTTAATGAATTAGAAGAGAAGAGAAATTATCAGTGTAACACAACTATTAGGTGTGGGCATAGCTTAATGAACATTTTGTTTAGTGTGTGTGTGCATGTGTGTGTGCTGCGTGTGCATGGGTGGTGAATCAGGTTATAAGGTAAATTCATTTCTTACTGTGCCCAACTCTATAAAATGTCCAAAACACATTGAAACAATAAAGGAACAGAATAGCACATGGGAATTTGGAATATGATTAGGGTGATGTTTCAAAGCTAAAGGAAGAAGGAGAACTATTCAATACTGAGGGTTGAGACAATGGCTATCTACATAAAAATAATTTAATAAAGTTAGTGCCCTATCACACACAGTAAATAAAAGTACATTTCAAATGGATTGAAAACTGAAAGGTGAAAAACTCCTATGAAAATACTTCTATAAAAATGACAGGAGAAAACAAAAACAGTGAAACTTCCTCACAATAAAAAACACCATGCAAATGTTTAAAGACAACTGGGAGACAGTATTTGTAATTTCAATAAAAAGTACAAATCAGTACTTAAAATTTATAGCTGTCTTCCAGACATCAATTTAAAAATATATAAGCCCAATAGATAAATGGATACAGGATGTTAACAAACACACATATACATATATATAAGTATGTCCAACTCCAAAATGCAAATTAAAACAAAAGTGATATAGCTTTTAGCGCTCATGCTGCCAAAAACCAAAGAGTTTAATAATATCAAGTGCTGGTTAGGATCGAGGGAGAATTATAGTCAAATATGGGACTAAGGGAGAGGTAAACTGTCACTTTAGAGGGCAAATTGCAAGTCTGTATTAAAATTAAAATGCACATAATTTCTGATTCAGCAATTCTACTATGTGGTATTATCCCTAGAGGAGCACATGCAGTCATGCCCAGAGAGAGAGATGTATAAAGAAGTGTTCATTATTGAATGGTTTACAATAGAATAAAAGTTCAACAAACTGGGGTACATTGAGAGGAAAATGTCTAAGAAGGCTGGTATATTTATACTGTGTGCACAAGTAAAAGAAACAAGTTATGCCCATGTAATATGGCTAGATCTTCAAGAATTAATACTGAATGATAACAGAAAGCAATATGCAGAACAATACATTTGGGTTTAAAACACTAATTTTAAAGAATACAAAACAATGCACACAGTACTCTATAGTTTCTATGAATACAAACACACACACACACACACACACACACATTGAACAGAGGTTACTCCTGGAGAGGAGAGACTTGAGACAGAAGCAGGGGTTGTGCAAAAGGGCTTTGACTTCCTCTGACAAGTTGTTTTCAACACCAGAAATTCTATTTGGCTATTTTTCAAACATGCTCTGTCTTTTTTTTTTTTGATAGCGTAATATTTTCTCATGTTTTAATATTTCTTCTTCTATACCTCTACCTACTATTTCCATGATATAACAACTCTAGACAATCTAATCCTGCTGTTCCTCAGTTGACTCTCAGTCTTGGGGACTACTCCACTGTATTTTGTATTTCTGACTTGTAAGTCCTCAGTAGAGATTCCACAGCCAGAGCAGGCAATGTGTCCTTCCATAAAGTTTTTTCATTTGCTTCTCTGCAGAATTAATACCTGCCAGGGTCATGTTTGTGTTATTTTTCAGCTTGCAGGCTCCTGTATAATCCAAGTAATGTAAATGTGCACTCTAAATCTCATTGAGGGCAGGCCCTTGACTTTGAGTACTCAGGGTCTTTGTTTTTGATGCAGAACAAGGCTAAACCAAAGCTAAAATCATGGCCTGGTGCTAACCCACTGTTCCCCACCCCTTCTCACTTCCTAGGCCAAACCTCTTTTCACTGTATTTATAGCTTTCTGGCGGTTTTCAGTTCCACCTTTCTGGAAGGATCGGCTTTCTGGGGATTTTCAGTTCGAGCTCCCCTCCTTGCTTAGATTCAAGGCCTTATTCTCAGATCTGTGGCTCTTGGAACTCAAATACCTTGTTGACAAACACAAAGAAAAGCAACACATCAGTTCACAAACTTGGTGGCTGGTCATTAGTTTTGGCTGGCAGATATTGTTTTTACTTTTTGTGTACTTAACTAAATACTTAAAAGAATGTTTGAGATAATTTAAATTTTCTAGATATGGTAGGGGATTTTCAGATTCCCTAATTTACTATATTGCTGGAAATAAAAGGTTACAATATATTTTTTTTTAATTTTTTTTAACGTTTATTTATTTTTGAGACAGAGAGAGACAGAGCATGAATGAGGGAGGGGCAGAGAGAGGGAGACACAGAATCTGAAACAGGCTCCAGGCTCTGAGCCATCAGCCCAGAGCCCGACGCGGGGCTCGAACTCATGGACCGCGAGATCGTGACCTGAGCCGAAGTCGGACGCTTAACTGACTGAGCCACCCAGGCGCCCCACAATATATTTTTTTAATGTTTATTATTGAGAGGCAGAGAGAGACAGAGCATGAGTATGGGGGGGGCAGGGACTGAGGGAGGCACAGAAGCCAAAACAGGCTCCAGGCTCTGAGCTGTCAACCCAGAGCCTGACGCAGGGCCTGAACCCACAAACCGGGAGACCGTGACCTAAGCCAAAGTTGGACACTCAACCAACTGAGCCACCCAGGCGCCCCAAAATGTTTCAATATTTTTGAAAATCAACTCACTTTTACTTATGTAATTAAAAATTAATTTAAAGTGCTAAATACAAAGGTGCCTGGGTGGCTTAGTCAGGTAAGCATTCGACTTCAGCTCAGGTCACGATCTCTCGTTTCATGAGTTTGAGTCCCACGTCAGGCTCTGTGCTATCAGGAGCCTGCTTCTGATTCTGTGTCTTCCTCTTTCTCTGCCCCTCTCCCGCTCACACTCTGTCTCTTCCTGTTAAAAATAAATAAACATTAAAAAAAAAAACTAAAATGCTAAATACATATCAGAGAAACAGAAACTACTTCTCTATATGTGCTTCATTGAAGATGTAGCTTTTGACTTAATTCTGAAAGACTGGGAAGATTTGAATGTAAGCAGCAGACAAGGGAAGAGATGGGACTATATCCTATCAGGTTCCCTGTCCCACTTATGCTAGGATGTCCCGTCCCTGCTCCTTACCACCATCATCTAACTTTTCCATTAGATTCTTCACCCAATGTTAACAACCACGTGATTATTAAATCATTTGTCTTCTCATGTTGACGGGGTGGGACACAGTTACACAGCTCTTCTTTAGGTATAGAGCAGTAGTTCTCAACTGGGTAGATTTTGCCTCCCCAGGGGACATGTGGGTGGCACCGTGTGAAGACCTTTTCGGTTGCCACGACTTGGTGAGTGCTACTCAAATCTAGTAGGTAGAGGCCAGGGATGCTACCAAACATCCTCCAGTGCCCCCCGGTAGCCCCACTGCCCCTACAACAAAGAATGATCCCGTTTAAAAGGTCAGTATTTCTGCTAATGAGAAACCATGGTGAATGAGTGCAGCTACTGCCACTTATATCACTACGGTGGCTCCCTCTTCCATATCTTTCTGTCACTCTGAATGCTAATATTCACTTCGTTTTTCTCTGTACATCAGCAGCGCCTGCAGAAGGTGTGATGACTGAGAGTCCGGCCCTGAGAAACATCACACCCATTTGAACCTCCTCGGAATCATTCTAAGGTCTTCTCTGCCGCAAAGGGTCTGAGCAGCCAAATCTAAGGGACTCATTATTCTTTTTCCTTTTCGACTAAAAAGTCCATTTCTTTTTCTCTCTTCCTGAATCCTTTTTCTCAATCTCATGGACCAGGTTAGAGTCTGAGAGGTCCTAACCCTGACTTCTTGCCTCTAGCTCTAGGCAACACGCCTACCTTCCTTTCCCAGCCTTAATGACTCTTCTCAAATTTCACTCCATACCTTAATTTAAATATCTATTCCATTAGTGACTGCTTTGTCTGACTCCTCATCTCACCAGGACCTTGCCAGGCCAGCTGCTAACATTTCAACATGGCAAATAAAATCTGTCATCAGGGAGAGCCTACCCCAACATTACCAGGGTGGTCAAGAAAACTGCCCGCTGATGTTTTGATTTTAACCGCTTTAGTTAAACTATAACACACTGATTGAGATACCAAACACTATAATATGCAGAGGGAAAGAAAAAAGAATAAAGTAACAATAAAGAAAACACTCTAACTGCTGTAACACAGACAATGAATTTCAAACACTGACAATGGAAAAATTAGTGATGTAAAAAAAAAAAAAAGTCCATTATCAAAAGAGCAGTTTTAAAAGCCCAATGATATCAGAAGAGGGGAAAAAAAGGGGGAAAAAAAGAAAACCTCTTATTCTTAATCAGTTATACTTTCACAAATATATTCATTATCTCCACAAATGTAATTTCTATAACAAATGTATTTAAGAATAAGGTAATTAAAATATTTGTTTTCATTGTTTTTGAAACTTTATATATTTTCAAAAATAATGTAAGTTTCCTTAAAATAGGTATAACTCTTTTAATAATACTGTTGAGGGAAATGGATAATTGGGCATTAAGAAAGACAGCATATATACTGATTAATAGCATGGCCCCCGGCAGCACACTTCCTGGATTCAAAACCACACTTCAACTTCTCATCTGGGACCTCGGTCAATTCACTTGATTTCGTTGTGCCTCCTTTTCCTCATCTGCAAATTGCAGATAGTAATAGCACCCACTGCACAGAGTTGTTATGAGAACTGAACTACATTATATTTAGAAATATATACATTGTCTGTAGTCAATCAATCCCATGTGCCTGTTAAGTAAATAATTAGCAACATTTTAAAAACATAAAATAAGTAAATGGTCAGGCATCCATGAATCAAAGGTCATGTTTTCCATTCTGCCAGGCACAGGATCCTGTGTTTCCCTAGTCTATAGCATCTTTGGTAAGGAAGCATGCTAGGAGCTGGGCCAGTGTCGTCATGATGGTTCAAAATGTGCAACTAATGTATTATATTTGAATCTCTCTACAAGAAACATTTTATCTCCTAACAGAGAGATCCATTTCTAAAAGGGCCTGAGGGAAAGAGAAAATAATAAGGACAACCTAGAAATGTAAGTGCAGTTCAAGTACACAATAATATCACAGTATGAAAACATTCCACTCATAAAGTGGATTAAAAATCCTAGTGACAGCAATAAGAAGAAAGCCCATGGTTCCTAATGAGCTTCAACACATCTTCAGACTTAACTTCTGTATTTCAGTAAAGGCGGTCCCTAACACCAAGCATTTCGATGGGCAGGAACCATGAGAACAACCCTACATGAAGACGCAACCAGCTCAAAAGTCCACTGTTTCAAAATCAACGTCAAATCTTTTCTTTTGTCGAATAAAAATGAATTCAGATTTACCTAAGGAGAGATTTTATTCAAAGAGTCTATTGCGGTAAGGAAGATGCTCCAGACTTTGGATCTGTCTGCAAGTATCTCAGAACCAAACAGAAAACACTTTCCTTTAACAGGAAGCAGGGGTGTGGGGCGGGGGGGGGGGGGGGGGGGGGGGGGGAGGGGCCGGTCAGTGGGCACTTTTGAGGGGAAACAGAACAAACTGGTGGATGGAGGCAGCACGATTGGGCTGTGCTCAGGGTGCTTGCTCAGACTTGGGGCAAACCAAAGTTCAGGGGCCTGGGAGGAAGAAAAAGCCTGACTAAAGCTTGATCAAGCCAAGGCAGATGATAACTAATAGACCACTGTGAGTGCTAGGTCTCTTCCGAATGGCAGGAATACTGGTTTTAATAGAAGAATTAGAATAAGAGAGTAGTTAGGAGTTAAACCCTCCAAACGGGTTAAGTAAGTAAATAACCAGCCCAATACCAACTGAAAAGTCCACTTTTTTCTCTCTTCCCGGACACCAACCCTTTTTTTCTCAGGGTCCTTACTGGGTAAGTGAGGGGCATGATGTTGCCAACATCACCTGGCTTGTCAAAGGATTTGCAAGCTTAGGTTCTCATATGGGTCTGTCTTGAAGAAACATTTCATCTGACGAAGAAAACCAACAAGTAGAACATGCAAAAAGTAAAAAATTAGGTAACAACACAAGACACAATTACGTTTTACAATTAAGGATAATTCCAAATACTGGAATAGAGACTGAGAACAAACAGTTATACAAAGTCATAAGAAATGGTCTCCGGGGCGCCTGGGTGGCGCAGTCGGTTAAGCGTCCGACTTCAGCCAGGTCACGATCTCGCGGTCTGTGAGTTCGAGCCCCGCGTCGGGCTCTGGGCTGATGGCTCAGAGCCTGGAGCCTGTTTCTGATTCTGTGTCTCCCTCTCTCTCTGCCCCTCCCCCGTTCATGCTCTGTCTCTCTCTGTCCCAAAAATAAACAAACGTTGAAAAAAAAAAAATTAAAAAAAAAAAAAAAAGAAATGGTCTCCAAAAAAAGGTCAGTGCAAACATACTGCAAAAAGGTCAGTATCAGAGGGGAGATGTGGGAAGCATACTGTTTGTATGAGAAAAAGAGAAACAGTTCTTAAGACAAAAGGACAGTTAAAGACTAGACAGGTATTGGATAAAACATGCTATTGACCCAATAAATGGGTTTACAGTATTTTAAATTCTAGTTATACTTTTAACATTGTTACTAAAACAGACAACTACTCTTACTCATTTAAAAAAATCTGAGATTACTTTTGAAATACTAGAATCCAAAACTGTGAAAACGAAAGCAGAGCTGAGTTTCAGCACAGAATACTTTACTTATTTTTCCACATCACTGTCATTGACTCATTTGACAGCATCTTTCATTTCCCTGCCTAAAGGTCTCCCGGGACCTCCTCAATGCAGAGACATTTGAATGGACGTACCAGCAAGAATTGATGAAAACATACGAGCATCTGCCAATCAAAATGAACCTTTCCTTCTTCTCTGGCGTCCCTCTTCTAGAGAGGCTTCCTTAACCTTCCCACATCTGACCAGCTGCCCCCTCCCTGCACACCAAGCACATTACCCTCTTTGCCTTAGACTCCTACATGCTCCCTTCTAATTGGATGAGGTACTGGTGTGTTTCTCCCATCAGACCATGAGCAGGGATTAATACCTCATGAAGCAAAATGCAGTCACTTAACCAAACACAAAAACTTTGTGGGGGGCACTGTATTATTTGAAATGTGGTACATTTACCAGCCAGTGATATGTTATGACTCTCCAAGGAAAGGTTAGAATACTTTGTCATCATTTCTCCTCGGATGGGTAGACTTGTCAAAGGTGAAGCTGTAAGAAAAAGATAGGTGACTACATATTATTATCAAGATGAAACAATATTTTACTTATTTTTCCACAGCACTGTCATTGACTCATTTAGTAGCATCCTTCATTTCCCTGCCTAAAGGTCTCCCAGGACCTCCTCAATGCAGAGATTTGAATGGACGTACCAGCAAGAATTGATGAAAACGTACGAGCATCTGCCAATCAAAATGAACCTTCCCTTCCTCTCTGGCGTCCCTCTTCTAGAGAGGCTTCCTTAACCTTCCCACATCTGACCAGCTGCCCCCTCCCTGCACACCAAGCACATTGCCCTCTTTGCCTTAGACTCCTACATGCTCCCTTCTAATTGGATGAGGTACTGGTGTGTTTCTCCCATCAGACCATGAGCAGGGATTAACAGTTCATGAAGCAAAATGCAGTCACTTAATCAAACACAAAAACTTTGGGGGGGGGGGGGGCACTGTATTATTTGAAATGTGGTACATTTACCAGTCAATGATATGTTATGACTCTCCAAGGAAAGGTTAGAATACTTTGTCAACATTTCTTCTTGGATGGGTAGACTTGTCAAAGGTGAAGCTGTAAGAAAAAGATCAGGTGACTACATATTATTACCAAGATGAAGCAATACTTTACTTATTTTTCCACAGGACTGTCATTGACTCATTTAGTAGCATCTTTCATTTCCCTGCCTAAAGGTCTCCCAGGACCTCCTCAATGCAGAGACATTTGAATAGACGTACCAGCAAGAATTGATGAAAACGTACGAGCATCTGCCAATCAAAATGAACCTTCCCTTCCTCTCTGGCGTCCCTCTTCTAGAGAGGCTTCCTTAACCTTCCCACATCTGACCAGCTGCCCCCTCCCTGCACACCAAGCACATTGCCCTCTTTTTTTTTTTTTAATTTTTTTTCAACGTTTTTTATTTATTTTTTTGGGGGGGGGGGACAGAGAGAGACAGAGCATGAACGGGGGAGGGGCAGAGAGAGAGGGAGACACAGAATCGGAAACAGGTTCCAGGCTCTGAGCCATCAGCCCAGAGCCCGACGCGAGGCTCGAACCCACGGACCGCGAGATCATGACCTGGCTGAAGTCGGACGCTTAACCGACTGCGCCACCCAGGCGCCCCTCATTGCCCTCTTTGCCTTAGACTCCTACATGCTCCCTTCTAATTGGATGAGGTACTGGTGTGTTTCTCCCATCAGACCATGAGCAGGGATTAACAGTTCATGAAGCAAAATGCAGTCACTTAATCAAACACAAAAACTTTGGGGGGGGGGGGGCACTGTATTATTTGAAATGTGGTACATTTACCAGTCAATGATATGTTATGACTCTCCAAGGAAAGGTTAGAATACTTTGTCAACATTTCTTCTTGGATGGGTAGACTTGTCAAAGGTGAAGCTGTAAGAAAAAGATCAGGTGACTACATATTATTATCAAGATGAAGCAATACTTTACTTATTTTTCCACAGGACTGTGTCCACAGCACAGCTGCCCCCTCCCTGCACACCAAGCACATTGCCCTCTTTGCCTTAGACTCCTACATGCTCCCTTCTAATTGGATGAGGTACTGGTGTGTTTCTCCCATCAGACCATGAGCAGGGATTAATACCTCATGAAGCAAAATGCAGTCACTTAATCAAAAGTAAAAACTCTGGGGGGGGGGGCACTGTATTATTTGAAATGAGATACATTTACCTGTGGGTGGTACGTTATGACTCTCCAAGGAAAGGTTAGAATACTTTGTTATCCTTTCTTCTTCAATGGGTAGACTTGTCAAAGGTGAAACTGTAAGAAAAAGAACAGGTGGTTACATAGTATTATCAAGCTATGTATTATCATACATACAAGCTAGTATGTAACAGCTAAAATGTTATATTGTATACTATTGAATGAAAAATGTTTCAGGAAGCTCCAATGAACTAGGTCTCATATGCTCCCAGACATTCAGAAATATATGGAGCTATCAAATGTGACCAAATTTCCAACTTTTTCTATATTCTTTTTTTTTTTTTACTGAAAAATACCTACTGATTTATATCAAGTAGCTTTAAAAAAATTCATTGTCTTATCCTACCACTTGTAGTTTCTTTATAAAACATAAATGAAGACATTGAGGAATTAGATAAGAGTGGTAGAAAAGACAGACATGAAGAGGCAGAAAGAAAATGAGTAAACAAAGACAGAGAGACCATAATAAAGGGGCATTAAAAGAGGACAGAGAAGATACAATGAACACACAGTGAAGGTTTCTGTTTGTCTTCCAGTGACAGACCCAGCCGCCCTCTACCAAAGTGACTTTTGGTTTTCCTCTGTCACTTCTTTCATCTTTTGAAAACCTTTATTGAAGAAGAAAATTTCCATTTCCACCTGGCCCACTCGTCTGGAGAGTATATTCTGGTTACAGTTTCTTTGACTTCAAGGCACCTGAACTTACCTCCCATGAAAACCACCCCAACTCTATCAAGTAAGTCAAAAAAGGGAAAAAGGCTTATTTATGAGTGTAGTCTTGGCTGCATTCTTTCAACATCTCATTCAATTTAAATTAAACCTGAGCCTTTTTTTATTTCACTTTCTTAATACTCTGCTCAGAAACTTACTCCTAGTGCAAGATTAGATTTCCAGTTCTTTTCTCATGTGCCTGAAAAATATTATCAAAATTAGTGATCACCTTTGTTGGTTCAGCTTATACATAGCTTTTACAATACTGCCTAATAAAAAATCTACCTAGCAGAACCTAGCTCTCCAATAAGCTGTATTCCAAAGGCTTGATCACTTCAACGCAGCTTTGGAAGGTAGAATGCACTTCCTCCTTAATCCTTTAATGAAATTAATATGTAAATCATACCACGCTCTGACAATGATTATAAAGGAAAATACACCCTGAGTTTCTCACTGGGCTATCAGGAATACAAAACATTTCTTCCACCCACATCTAATATTCATTCATTTATATTCTCTCTCTCTCTCATTTTCTCTCTCTGTGTGTGTCTCCCCACCTCTCTTTCCCTGCCTCTCTCCCTCTCTCTCTCTCTCTCTCTCTCTCTCTCTCTCTCTCTCACACACACACACACACACACACACACACACGGCCAAAAGGCTCTTATCATCATTCTTCTCCTGATAAAAAAAAAAGTATTGTTTTTTCCATTCTTGAGCATAGCTCACTTAGAGGTTGTATTTAAGAGGAAATATCTCAGGAAGATGAAGGCGGATGTGATTGACTTGTGGATCGGAAGCCAGGAGGGTGCGGATGGGAAGGAATGAGCTGTTCTAGATCATCTGTTGTTGATGCAAAACATCAACTTGGATATCTTTGCTTCCTTGCTTGGGAGTTCTCTTTTCTTGGCCTAGTCTGCTGCAGAGCTGAATACAATCGTGAGGGTTCCCACCACATTCTTTACCCCTAAGAAAGCCTATAATCCTTTGAAAATAATATCGCTAATAATACTAATAAATGATATGAGATGGTCTAATATCTGATATTTATTAGACCATATCATTTAGTAGTAGTATTCGTACCACCAACAGCAATAAAAAAGTGACATAAGCTGATAAAAGTGTTTTATTTCTAATTCTTATTTCACTGAAATAAGTAAATATGTAGAGCCCCTGATACATGCTGGATGCTGGTAAGGACAATGAGGCTGAGTAAACTTGGTCCCTCCAGGGTGACATGGGTCATATTAATATCGATTAAGCCCACAATGTGATTGAGAGTCATTAAAATTTCAGAGTGCCACCCACTGGCTGTATTGGCTATAACTAGCTTGTGTATTTCCCAAATTTGCGTGTGAGCTGCAGAGTA
Source organism: Felis catus (assembly GCF_018350175.1). NCBI lineage: Eukaryota > Metazoa > Chordata > Mammalia > Carnivora > Felidae > Felis > Felis catus. Next base: position 202,043,304 of record NC_058368.1, on the reverse strand, counting down.
CGAAGCCAGGTTTCCATCTCTGAGGGACTCTGGTGATGGAACAGAGGTGGAGATAACACCAAGGAGATGGGCTTGGAGGCTGGGGTCATTTTGCATTTCTTGATATCAGGACCTGGATGGAAGAGCCCACCAGTATTGGAGCAAGAAGAGAAAAGAGGTCTAGGTGTGGCATGGGCAAAATCCAAGCTGACAGAAGCTGAAGGAATAGGAGGAAAAAGAAAAACCAAGCTTCAAGAGCAGGGAAGTTTGGGTAGCTCCAGAATGTGCTAACTGTTGTGACCACTTTCCACGGCCAGTCCGTATATAAAAATAGAAATATATATAGATATATATATATATCTATATATATAGAAATTTATATAAAAATATAAATATATGGCCAGTCCATATATTAAAAATACAGACATCCGTAAACCAGCTGCCACATGTATCCTAACTTTATATCCCTTCTAAAGCATTCATTTATCTTGATCAGGCTCCAGGTTCCACTGAACAAGCCCAAGTGCAAAAGGAAATGTGTAACTCTTGTGATGTTTTGCCTTGGGAACAGTCCCTTTAAGAGGCAAGGTACACAAACCTCTTGAGTGGAAAAAGCAGGGCAAGTCTCCGGAAGGTGTGAGAATAGTAACAGTGAGAAGTCCTTTGTTTTTAATCAAAAAAGTGGGAATGTAAACCTTACTGCTTTCAGTAGGAGGACACTGGCAGGAGGCTGATTCAGCTGAGGTTGATGTTTAAAGGAAATTGGCAGGAGAGTCAGGCAGATTGGTTTGAATACTTTTCCAAAAGGATTAGACTGAGTCGCAGAAAGAAATTCAAAATGGAGAGGCTGGGATTTTGTATCCTAATCCAAGTGCTGCCTCTGACTTGTTACCTGGGGTTTCATTTCATGGAGGAAACAGGAGGGATCAGAAAAGTTGTATAATATTGAGTGACGGTACCAAGATCATAGCACACATTCCTCAATGTATCCTGCTCACCCCTTTCTTAACCGTTGCTGGAGATTTTCCACTTGACATTCTTTTATAGGTAGTGGCCAAAATGCCACATGAAATAGTAACATCTAATAGTTTTTTCTTTTTTTTTTTTAATTTTTTAATGTTTATTCATTTTTGCAAGACAGAAACAGAGCACAAGTAGGGGTGGGCAGAGAGAGAGGGAGACACAGAATCTGAAACAGGCTCCAGGCTCAGAGCTGTCAGCACAGAGCCCGACACGGGGCTTGAACTCACGGACCACGAGATCATGACCTGAGCCAAAGTCAGATGCTCAACTGACCGAGCCACCTAGGCACCCCACATCTAATAGTTTTTCTAAGGATTAAAGATTTTTCTCCCTCTACAGGGGCAATGGGACATGAGGGTGTTGCAGCAAAGAACTGAGTAACATCCTAATTTTCAACTATTGTTAGGTTCATGTAAGATAGCAAAATGGTCTCTACTTAAATATCTTTCACATATTATATTTTAAAATAGACATTGCTAGATGGGTTTATAATTTATACTATTAACATTTTTAAATGAAATAAACATGTTCTAATTTCTACTTAAAATATTAAGGTAACATTTTCACATATTTAATTCTGGAGCTCCATTTTAATTGAAGTAAATTGGGAAGATAAAGAAGAGGGTAAGTAACACTAGAACACTGCATTGGGTCTTAAGATTTGCTTTCACCTGTATCAGAAAATAAGTTCAACCATACCTCTGTTTAAGAATAAGCATTTTCTCTAAATCCCTCCCCCCCCCAATCTCTTTATTATATTTTACAATCTTGGAAGGACTTCATTTAGAGAAAGGTGTAAGTAAAAGCCATTATTAGGATAAATATCATTCTCTCTCTTTTTCTCTCTCCTCCAAATAATGTGTTGATTGCTATCAATATGTATAACTTTGTTTTTAATAAATCTTAATTTTAGCGTTGTCTGATACACAGCATTATAAACGTGCAGCCCAATTACAAAAAGACTATAACCTAGGAATGGATAATATATACTATTTATACAACAGAGGTTTGGAACTCAGAATATATTTCCTCATGAAAGCAATGCTATATATAACCATGAGATCCCATGCCAAATTGCAAAAGCCTTTTAAGCCATGATATGACTAAACTATAGCATTAAAATATCGAATTACCAATATTTCTAATAAACAGTGCTTTTAGAATTTTACTTCTGGATTCAAGGAATATGGTATTCCTATCCCCTGCCTGTAACAGGAATAGTAGAAAGAAGAGGAGAATAAGACTATATTGATCCCAGACACATAATCCAGAGAGAGTTTGTCAAAAGAGAAAAGAAGGTTTGACAAAAAATAAATTCCTGATGGGGACATTTACAAGTCAGACTTTCTAAGTCAGGGACAGATAAAAAAACAAACAGGGAACTCATATTTTTTCTACATAGAATGAGAACCATTGGACAAAAAGGCCATTTTTAGACCAGCAAAAACAGACAAACAAACAAAAAGCTGAAGAACAATTAAAAAGCCTAATGGGAAGAACAGTGTGCTCTTCTACAGAGACTTGTAAAACTGTTTTTAAAACGTGGCCACATTGAAATATAAACAAATTGATCCTCTCATTTCTTTTAAATATGATTTTCACAACAAAATATATTTTGAAGGGCAGTGTGAAAACTCTTGTTTCAAACTACCTCTAAATGGCCAGTAAGATATTTTAACAGTGAAACTTAGGCCAAAAAAAACTCTTAAAAAATAAACCCCCCAAGGTTTGACTGTGGGTTTGTCGAATGTGTCACCCACTAGATTATTCTTTAATGAGACTTACATTCTGTTCAGTGGTTGTCAGCTTGGGCTGACCTTTGCCTCCACAGGCCACCCGACATTCCGGAGGTCACAAAATGGAGGCCGTTACCACTTGTATCTAATAGGTTACAGTAGTTTTCTAGTAATGCCACACAAATTACCACAATGTAGCAAATTACCACAACAGAAGTTTATCCTCTCACATTTCTAGAGGCTAGAAGGCTGAAATCAAGGTGCAGGGCTTTGCCCCTTCTGCAGGCTTTAGAGAAGAATCCTTGCCTCTCCCTGGCTGTTGGTGGTTGCCCGTAATCCTTGGCATTCGTTGGCTGATAGCTGCATCAGCCCAATCTCTGGCTCTGTCTTCACAGGGCCATCTTTCTTCTGTGTGTGTCTATCTCTGTATTCAAATCTCTCTTGTTTCTTTCACAAAGACCACAGTCATTGGGTTAAGGGTCTATCTTAATCTCCTATGACCTCCTTTTAACTCGATTACATCTACAAAGACCCTACTCTCAAATGAGGTCACATTCATGGGTACCAACAGCCAGTACTTGAACGTATCTTTTTTGGAGACACAACTCATGATATAGGAGAGGCCAGCGATGCTGCTGGGCATTCTAAAATGACAGCCCCCCACAATAGAGAATTATCAAGCCCCAAAAGTCATAATGCCAAGGTTGAGAAACCTTGATTTCAAAACAGGTACCTCCTTACTTCTGATTCTTCAATGTGATTATTTTTAGTAATCTTCAAATGGCCCTGTGGCCCTCAGGTCCTGTTCTACACACTTTAGGTGTAGATATTTTAAAGCAAGAACATCTCTTGCCACCTTTTTTGCCAGCCACACCCTCCTGCCAGGGGCCTTTTGAGGACCTTTCACAGACAGGCACTAAGGGCTGGAAGGAGTTTTGAAACACAAACCAGGAAATCTATTATAGCTATTAGCTAGCTCCAGCCTCTTGGCTACATGAGGAAAGCACTTGGGCTTCAAGATCAATCAAATGATGTATCTAAATTCCCTTTCAGGATGTCAGAACTATGTAATTATAAGGCTATTGAAAAAAAAAAGATTCTATCTTTGGAGTGAAGATACATTAGTAATAATATAATCACAACTTTTTAAAAATAATTTTTTTAATGTTTATTTATTTTTGAGACAGAGAAAGACAGAGTGTGAGTGGGGGAGGGGCAGAGAGAGAGGGAGACACAGAATCCAAAGCAGGCTCCAGGCTCTGAGCTGTCAGCACAGAGCCTGATGCAGGGCTCAAACCCACGAACTGTGAGGTCATGACCTGAGTCAAAGTCAGATGCTAACTGACCAAGCCACCCAGGCGCCCCAATATAATCACAGCTTTAAAAATTGCAGAAAAACATTATTTCTGATTAAAGGAAAAACACCATTTTCAAAGATAACATCTATTATTTCTAACAATATACTATTTGAGATATTATATGTGAACAGTGACTATGTCTTATCAGGAGTAGGGGGTTTATTATTTTCATAGAATATTGTGAGGTTTTTTTCTTTTCTTTTCAAGATTTTATTTTAAGTAATCTGCACCCAGCATAGGACTCAAACTTACAACTCTGAGATCAAGAGTCACGTGCTCTACCGACTGAGCCAGCCAGGTGCTCTGAGGTTTTTTCCTTCTATGTCACTGTGTGTGTCTTGTTTTTTATTTCTATGGTTCACATTATATTGTGAAATATGGAGGCCAGTGATACAAAAGTAATTTCAAAAGAATATACTGTAGGATGAACAGCCTCCACACTTACAATCTGTTTAAGGACAAAAACTCCTTTGAAAAATGATACTTAATTACATAAACTAATGACAGTTTCTCAAATCTCATTGTGGTTTAATGTCAATGTTAACTAAAGCTTTCCCAGAAAGAGTTGAAATTCTTTTTTTCTTTAAGTTTGTTTGTTTGTTTGTTTGTTTGTTTGGAGAGAGAGAGAGAGAGAGAGAGAGAGAGAGAGAGAGAGAGAGAGAGAAAGAGAGAGAGAATGAATGGGGAAGGGGTAGAGATAGTGAGAGGGAGATAGAGAGAATCCCAGGGAGGCTCTGCACTGACAGCCCAATTCAGGGCTCAAACTCAAATTGTGAGATCATGACCTGAGCTGAAATCAACAGTCGGATGCTTAAGCAACTGAGTCACCCAGGCCTCAAGAGTTGAAATTCTTTTTCCTTCTTTTCAAACGATCTCAAAGAGAAGAGTTTCAAGCACAGAAAATTTTTCCCCTGAACCATGTGAGAACAAGCTGATGACCTGATGACCTATTCCCCTCTGAAACGTTACTATACATTCCTTACAAAGGACATAACCCTCACAGCATCCCACAATGCCATTAAAATTGGGAAATTAACATTTATGCTATTACCATCTCATCCCACATCTCATTGAAGTTTCAACAAAAGTCCTTAAAATGTGTTTTTTAGCCAAAGGTTGCAGTTCAGAATTACATGTTGCTCTCAGCTGCCGCGTCCCTCTGTTCCCCTTCACTCTGGAACAGCGTTAGTCATTCTTGACTTCTATGACCAGTATGGCTCCAGGATAGGTATGTTGAATATGATTAGATTTGGAGTAGACCTCTTTGGCAAATATATCACAGAGGTGATGTTGTGCTCTCATTGTATCCTCTCACATGGCTCACAATTTTTAATCCTCTCTTTGCTGATGGTTTTCACTTTGATCATTTGATTAAAGCCTTCTCCACTGTAAAGTTGTTCTCTTTACCTTTTCATGAATACAACTTCACCAATTTTGTGGGAAGTTACTTTAAAATTATGTAATATTTTGTGCCTCATCAAACTTCCAATTGATTCATTTAATTAATTTATATCAGTATGTACTCATGAATACCTATATTATTCAGTGGGCATTCTCCAGTGGATACTAATGGATACTAGTCCATTATTATTATCATTTATTTGGATGCTCAATTTGTCCCAGGTTTGTCCACTGGGAACTCTCTAGCTCTTGTATCTTTTTGACACGGCCCATCATTCTTTGAGCACTTCATTGCTTTCTGGCACAAGAAGTTCAGGGTTTATCTTACACTTTCTCTTCCCTTTTTGTAAAATAAGTCATTTTTCCAGGAAGTCCTAGTTACCCATTAGTAAAGAATCGTATATAGAGTCAAGATTTGGCTGCTAAGTATGGTCGTCACAATTGAGAAATCAGTGGTCCCCACCTCTGTGGGCAGAGCTAATGCATGTGTATATTCACACACACACACACACACACCGTAAATAAATATATGTGAAAAGTATAACATACATACATATATAAATATATGTGATGTATATGCGTTATATGTATACTTACATACACACATCTATATCTATGCATCTGTTTATATAGACACACACATAAAAGACAAATAGATTTAAAGTCATGAATTCACGCTAATGCTGTCAACTGCAACCCAACACTGCAAGGTTCATTCTAGTTTCCCCTCTTTATTTCCTTCTGCTGTAAGAGAAAAACCTACATCCTATTATTCTTACTCATTCTACTTATTTGCTCAGTCCTCTTGTATGTAACTAATCTCCCACTGCCACAGCCACTCCTGGCCCCAAAGAAATGTTTTCCTCACCCATTTGGGCTCCAACATCTTGCACTGTTGGCTCTTCTGTGTGCTTTCCCTACACCCCCCTGATCAAGATCAGACAGCACAATGTCCGGCTGCCCCTGCTTTGAAGCCCCTGTCACGCTGTTCAGCTCTGAGACCTGGCTCTAGGCCACCCCTTTGCAGGAGGACACATCTCAACGTACTCGGGCTCTAACACTCCACACGAAGCTGCTCCCCTACCTGGATGCCATCCTGACCTGGCCCACTTTCTAATTCCCTGACCTGGGACCCTCTGGCTTCCTCTAATAAGGGAGCTTGCCTCCCCGCATTCCCCAACCTAATGACTATAGAACCCATTCCTAGAAGGAAGAGGAGGAGATGGCAGCAAGAGGTGGGGACCAAAGAACAGGAAGAGGTAGAGCCAAGAACTAATTCTTAACAAATGCTTATATAATTTTAAATGTGATGATAATTTAGGCTCAAAAGTTTGATGCATCAGATATAACTCTATTAAACATAAGCTTATAGTTAATCTGTTCCTTTAAACAGTTTAAGGAAATGACTCAAAACTGCTAAAAAAATATTGCTGAAGTTTTCTACTTAGATCTAGACTAACACAATGTCAGGCACGTGTAGGTGCTTCAATAATACCCGTTCTCACAAATATTTATTACTAGGTGGTTGCTGTATATGTGGGATGGGGAGTATCTATAGAAAGGTAGTTGAGCTCTTCCTATCTCTTCCTACCTCTTCCTATCAAGAGATCTCTTGATCCCTTCCTATCTCTAGGAAGGTGGTTAGTCAAGAAAGTATATAAGCAATGTCCCCCAGAAGTTAAAAATGATCACTTCAAATGTTTCCCTTGCAAACATATTTTTCAAAAGATAAACACAACCCAGGGCACCTGGGTGGCTCAGTCAGTTAAGCGTCCGACTTTACCTCAGGTCACGATCTCACAGTTTGTGGGTTCAAGCCCCGTGTCGGGCTCTGTGCTGACAGCTCAGAGCCTGGAGCCTGCTTTGGATTCTGTGTCTCCTTCTCTCTCTGCCCCTCCCTCACTTGTGCTCTGTCTCTATCAAAAATAAATAAATGTAAAAAAAAAATTAAAAAAAAATACACATGACCCATCCCCTCAATTTGTTCCACATAAGAGTAATATTAATGATGTTTAAATATTCCCATTTATCTAATATTTGCTTTAATAAAGTGATTTTACATTTCTTATTTAATTGAAACAGCTTAAAAGAATTAAAGTGAGTCCCTTTGTCTAACTTTATTCTAGAACTCAAAGTGTGTTAGCATGCTCTTCAGCTGAAATCAAGCATTTAAATCCATACACCGTGTTCTGTCAGTGGTTCCAAACTTTCATAGACATATCCAGTTATCTCAGAGAGACGAGTGAATATTGTGTTTAAGAAAACAGATATTGGAGGGGGCTCCTGGCTGGCTCAGTTGGTAGAGCATGTGACCCTTCATCTCAGGGTCACAATTCATGCCCCACATTGGGCTTAGAGCTTACTTTAAAAAATTAAAAAATAAAGAAAACAGTCATTGGAGTCAGACTGAACAATGCTTAATTTCCTATTCTACTGCTTAAATAATTATATATACTTGGGCAGTTGTTTAATCTCCCTAAATTCCAATGTCCTCATCTGAAAGTCAGGGACAATAAAAGCTAACCCATAGGGTTATATACTGCACAGTGTAATGCCTGGCCCACTTGTTATATAGTAAATATGATAAATTATAACCACGTTTATTATTAAAATTTTGCCCAAACTCTTAGGCTTATAGAATACCTATTTCCAAGTAATTCAAAGTACCTACATAAAAAATAGTCAGTAAACTTCACAATAGCCTTTAGCAAACAGAAAACTGAATCTCCCAGAGATCAAAAGAGATTCTATAGAATAAAATGAGGTTGCTTCATGATTTTTAATCCTGCCTTAAAATGAGATGCTAACTTCATGCCTTTTATACAGCACATCATTCTACAGTTTTCGCCTAAGCGGAGGTGAAAGGCCAGGACTGACACTATATACATACACAGACAATTGCCATACCTACATACACCATCCCAATTATTTACAACTTTGTTAATTTAGCCCACTTTCATTTGTTCCCTACTTTTTTCTCTTTAGAAGTCTGCTCTGAATGTCAACGTAAACCTGACTCCCTGCTACCAACAGCATATAAATATTCACCCAATGGTGCACTCTCTAGGCCACCGCAATTTTAAAGCAGTGGGTTGAAAACCAGCTTAGGATCTCTTGATTAAATCATACGGGAGCTTTCAAAATACCTGATGTCCAGCCCAAATCCCAGGCCAACTGAATCAAAAGTTTTGAGGGCAGGATCCAGTATTTGTAAAGCTCCCAGATAATTTTAACATACAACCACGTGGAGAACCATAGGACTTACCCAGAATGCAATGGGCCTCAGAGCTGCAACAGTCTCAGGTGAACCAGGGGTGAATCAGGAATGTAACGGGGGTGGGGTGGGGGGTGGGGTGGGGGGTGGGGGTGGGGGTAAAAAGTCCTTGACCAATCTTTATAAGTGGTAGGAATGAAAAAGAGGTACGTGGCTAGGAAGTGGGGCAAGGAAATTTAGGAACTGAAGCAATCCATAATGCTTTGTCCAAGTTAACAACTAGACCCTTTAAAGGACATGTAAAAAACTGAAAAATCTTATCCTTTGATTATCTTTCCATCTTTATGTTACAAAAAAAAAAATCTACATGCTATAAGCTCATGAAGGTGGAAAATCTTGTGTATACTATCTTAATTTTAGTTGGTGATAGGCAGTACCTGTCAACCTGAAAGGCAGTCTATTCTCCTAATTAGCTGCTAACACTTTGAAATTTGTAACACAGAAACCTGCATTAGAAAGTAGGTTGGATGAAATACTTTCAACATGGCAAGTGATTATAAACAGGTGAAACTACAATGCCAAATCTGGTGTTGGTTTCGGTAATGTTTTGCACACAGATCCCTGTTTCAAAGTGTCTGAAAAAATTAAAACAAAACTCGCAAAACCTTCGTTTTCAGAGACCGTGGTGTTTAAAAGAAGATACACTACCCAATGAGCGGGGGGCTTTGGTTGATCGGTTGTGGTTACGTTGTTATTTCAACTCAGCTCTAAAAAACATCTTCAAGTCCAGCCCACCTGCCAGGCAGGGAGGTGATATTTAAACCGACTACCGATTCCAGCGAAGGGAGTTGGCCTCGGGGAATGTGGCTTTCAGAAATCCTGGCACTTTAGCGGAGCGAGTTCCTTGCTCCCGCTCGCACCCCCACACCGTGCCGCCCTCGTCCCAGGAACACCCAGACCCGTCCGGCTACCAACGCCCCCGACTCGCGGGGCGCTCTCGGTTCCAAGATTCCCTCCCCGGAGCGGAGGAGCCCGAGCCGCCCCAATCCTCCCGTCCAGCTTGGACAACCCAAGCTGGCCAAAGGACGGAGGCGACCGCCGCTGCGCACCCGCGCGCGGTCTCCAGCATCCCCGCGCCTCTCCCCACCAACGCCTCTCCCCACGGGGACCGAGGCTCGCGCGTCCCTTGCAGCGCACCCTCCTCCCAACTCGGCCCTGCAGCCATCGCACCTGAAGGCTGGCCGTCCGCCAAGCTCCCGCGCGTCGCGGCGAGGAGACACAAGAGGGCCAGCGGCAGCGCTGCCCGGGGCCCCAGCAGGCCGGACGGGGCGCGCATGGCTCCGGCGGGTCAGCCGCGGTCCTCGCGCACCGCCGTCGGTGGCCGAAGGCCCTGCGCACAGTCGCCGGTACCCCGGCGCCAGCAGCTAGTCCCCGGGGCGGGGCTCGCGACTAAAAGCAGAGTGGGAGGGGCCCAGGCGCCCTGCCCTCCTCCCCTGAGACGCTCTCGCCGCGCCCGCCTCCGACCCAGGGCTGCCCGCGGTCCTCCATCAATTATGCAGCACGCTGGCCGCGGCAGGCGCGTCCGGCTGTGCAGTGGCCACCTCCGCGCCGCAGCCTCTCCTGCCTCCGCCCTCCCGGCTCTGGTAGGGCTGGGAGGGAGCCTGCTACAGACGCGGCAGGTGATGTCTAGCCCGTGTCCGGGAGGAGAGCTTGAAACTCCTAATGTGTGCACACATATATATATATATATATATATACATCTACAGACTATTCTGTGCAGTTCGTCTGAAGCAGCGGTCACTTATTTGATGACACACAGGAGAGGATGGAGAACACTTTCCCGCTCCCCCCGGGACATCCCTGGGTTATTAAGGGGATTTATGTTTGCGCAGGTGGTAGGCGCTCTCCAGCTGCCCTGCATCTCGGACGACTCTCTGCTCTCCAATCGCACACACCCTCCCCTCCGGTCTCTGAAGGCTTAACCGGTTCTCTCTAGATTAAGGTTTCCGAGTCCCAAGGCCCCACAGAGTCTGCTTCTCTTTTCCTTTTGTTTGCTTTGCCTAACAGCTTTTAAGGAGCCACCTAGAGGTCAAGAAACAGAAACTACCGAAAGCAGATACTGTGTAAATGGCACAAGCCTGTTGACCTTCGTCAAACTCGAACACAGTTTTAAGAGAATACTACTTCTAACCCGGCAAGACTGTAGCTTGGGATTTTCAGTGCTCCCCACCAAATAAGGTCAAACTGAAAGCTATCAGAGAGGGGAGGAGAAATCTATGTTATAACATAAGAGGCAGTAAGACCTTATGATTCTCCAGGGTGTTAGAACACATGAAAAGAGTTTAAGTATTTCTCATGAATCTTGTTCCCTTTTCCTTTGTTTTGGGAATGCCAGATTTGATACTCATAAGTTCATTTTATATCAGTGTCAAAAAAAATTAAAGAAGATGCGAGACACAAATTTTGAAAACTGAAGCGCTAAACAAGAGAGAGCGATGCTCACTTTACTGAGGAATGGTTACGTTTTAATTGGTGTACTTATGAAGTATGCCTGTTTCCGGTTCAGTATTATATAGGCAAAATTTCGGAGGAGTGTAGATTATTTAAATTGGTGTTTAGAGAATATGAGTAATACAATTCACTAAGCATATTAATATTAGTTAATATTAAATAATCTGCCAAGCGCCAGGCACTGGGTTCAGAATAGGCTGCATGGGGGGCACCTGGATGGGTCAGTCAGTTGAAGGTCAGACTTCCCTCAGGTCGTGATGAGTTCAAGCCCCACTTTCTGCTGGCTGCTGTCAGCAAAGAGCCCACTTCAGATCCTCTGTCCCCCTCCCTCTGCCCCTCCCCCACTTGCACTCTCTCAAAAATAAACATTAAACACACACACACACACACACACACACACGAGAACTACTTATTTATGAACTACAAATCTCAGGAAAAATTCTTCTCAGTGAGAAAATTATGGTTATAATGATCAACCCTTTCTAAACAAAGCCTTATAAGAGACCCTGTAGGATTAAGATTTTACATCATGGACTCTCTTGGGACCTTGACCAGACTTGCTAAACCCAAATTGCCTGATCAATGGTTACTAAATCACATCCCTGTCTTGCTGCCCTGAATCCTGTCTCAGGATTAACTACAATCATTTGTCTATACCTTCAGAGTTTGAACAGCAAGCACTTTTCCAAACAAGCTGAACATTGACTGACCTTCCCCAGGTGTTCCTGGGAAATAGGCCCAAATTCACTTTATTTCAGATGAGCTGACCTTGTTTAAGGAAAAATTATCTTCTCGGTTGAATCAATGTGTTGGTGAACAGGAAAAAGGGACTTGCCCAAGCTGAGGCAGTTGCTTTTGTTGTTACAGCAAGATAAATTGAGAAAGAAATAGAATTCTTGTTTTGCTAAGCCTTTTTTTATTTTTTTTTAGCCTTTATTTATTTTTGAGACAGAAAATGAACAGGGGAGGGTCAGAGAGAGGGAGACACAGAATCTGAAACAGGCTCCAGGCTCTGAGCTGTCAGCACAGAGCCTGATGCAGGGTTTGAACTCACGGACCGCAAGATCATGACCTGAGCTGAAGTTGGCTGCTTAACCGACTGAGCCACCCAGGCACCCCTTGTTTTGCTAAGTCTTTTGACAGCCTTTTCCCCATTGTTACCTGCTTTATATTTAGATAGTTCATATTTTTGACCTTATCTCAACTTCATTTTTTCAAACGTTCTATAGTCTTTGAAACCAGGGTCTGTAATACTTTCCCTGTATAGCTTTTTCTGACCTTTCTAGTCCAAATTGACCTTTTCTTTCATGATGAATTAAACATGGCCACAAATACTTTGACTAGTCCTCACCACGTGGAGTACTGAGGGGAAACAAGACTCCCGTGTTTCCCTTCTTCACGCTGGCTGGTTGGTCTCTGTGACTTCTCTGGTCTATTGAACATGGCAAAAGTAACATTGTGTGAGTTTCCAAATCCAAACCACAAGAGCATCTTCTTCCTTCCTCCTCGTTCTTGCAAGACAGACGCCAGGAAAGACGTGTGACTACTTTGAGATCAACATGCTGTGAGAAGCCCAAACTGCATAGAGGGACACGACCAATGAGATGCCGGGTGGAGAGAGGCCAAAGAGCAGGAAGGTGCTACATTTGTGACAGTCTCTTCTTGGAGCCTTAGGCAAGGTCAGTCCCCAGCTGAGTACCGTGCAGTGACCCCAGCTGATATTCCGTGGAGAAGAATTGGCCAGCTGAGCCCCGCCCGAACTCTTGGCCCACAGGATTGGGAGATAGCGCTGTCACTTTAATCCACTAAATTTTAGGGTAGCTTGTGTCACCACAGTAAATTATCCAACAGTCTCCTCTGAACTCATACTGTCCCTAGGATTAATTTGACAATTAATAATTTATAGCTTTGTGACTTGACCTTCATTGTTGGCTTCAAGTTACATTTAAATATTTTATTAGTATTCAACTGGTTATGTGATTATATCTTCTTTCCCAACTATATTACAACTCTTCTCAGTACCTCAAAATAGTTCTATACATCTTTGTGTTTCCTGCAGTATCTTAAAAAAAATAGTTACTGCTAGTGTGCTCTGTTTTTTACTTCTTAGAGAATCAGTTAGGAAATACACTTTTTTCCTTTTTTTGCTAAAACTTGTGTTTGTAGAATAATGCTATAAAATCTTTATTTTTTTTCTTCTTTTAGGATATAGGCTGTTGTTGAGTGAAAAGTATATGACAGGATCCTAGAAAGGTATGAAAATGAGAATGGCAGGGGGAGGGGCCTGGGTGGATCAGTCAGTTGGGTGTCCGACTCTTGGTTTCGGCTCAGGTAATGATCTCACAGTTTATGAGTTAGAGGCCTGCATTGTGCTCTGTGCTGACAGTGCGGAGCCCGCTTGGTATTCTATCCCTCCCTCTCTCTCTCTGCCCCACCCCCACTTGCCCACACTCTCTCCCTCTCTCCCTCTCTCCCTTTCAAAATAAATAAATACATAAATATAGAAACACATAAAGTGAGAATGGGAATGTGGGTTACCTCTTTTGGAAGGCACTATTTAATTTTTAAAAATTTTTATTGAAGAAAAACATTATATCAAACAGTAATACACGAGAGGGAAGGATGTAATATGTTTACCTGTATCACTCAACAAACCACAATTTCTGTCTTTGTCAATCTGACAGTTGAAAACAGCATGCATTTACAGTTTATATTTGTTTTATTGTAAGTTGGGGTGAGCATTTTTAATATGTGAAAATGTAATGCACAAGCATTGTTGCAAACAACAAAATTCTGTCTCAGTCGTTGAAGCAGAAAAACAAGCATTTAAAACTTGTCAGGTACTTCTTGGGATTGTTGAAAAAATAGACTCAAGGTAAACTTTGAGGAACACCAGAATTCGTGGAGAGCACTGATGCCTGCCCCATCAAACACGAAGGCCAGGGACTCGGTACCCTGCGTCCACTTCTGCCTCCATCCCTGAGGCCTCTTGCGTGTCAGCAGCTGACCCTTGGCAATCCCTGCAGCCCCTTCACCAGCCAAGCGGGAGGGCTGTTCTGCTCCCCTCCGAATCGGTCGCTCACCTGGGAGTGTAAGGCCAGAGCACGAGCCTGACTGCTAGCTTCCAGAGACGCTGAGTGTTTGAGAGAAGGCAGGATTCCTAATGTGGAACTCTCCCTAAATACAGAAGACTTTCCCAAATACAACCAGGGGCCCTGAATATGTCAAATATCCACTCCAGTCCTCCTCACTGTGACAGGCAAACTTTCTTCATCCTGATTCTTTAAAACAACAGCAGATGCTCCCCAACTTGATATGCCTTGTACCCACTTAAATGCAGACACGCCATCCAACACACAAAAAGAACCTGCCCCACTAGAAGAGGAAGCTGGATCCCTGCCTTGTACTGATGCACATTCTCAGGCCCCGGGACAGGAGCTCGTAGTGTGTGCATTTGACATATGCTTTTGTAAAATTTGCTAAAGTAAACACTGTAACTGGAATTATTTAATATGACCACTTATATCTACCCCAACTGCTCTTGTATCTCACTTTCCCACAAGTCAGATGGCATGCTGGGCGCGTTTCTGGGATCCCCCTAAGAGCAAGTTGAGTTAAGGATACATTTCATAGGGCTTTATTATAATATAGTTTTCTGTTTTGTGGTCCCTTTGGTATAGAGACAAGTTATTGCTAGCCACCCAGTTTAGAAATGGCTTAAAGGTATACAGACTTCTTGCTGTGTGACCCAACTAGCACTGTGACTGAGTCAACTCTCTGGGCATCTTGACATAAACGTGAAGAATCGAAGACCAGATCCTGATATCATATTGTCACTTGGCACCAGAAATAAGTTGATAGGGAGGAAAAAGGATGCCATAGCCAAACCAAAAGTGTATTGGACTGAATTGTATCCCCCCCCAACCCCCACAACCAAATTCATATGGTGAAGCTCTAATCCTCAGTACCTTAGAATGTGACTGTATTTGGAGATAAGCCTTTAAAGAGGTAATTAGGTTACATGAGGTCATATGGGTTGGCCTAGAATCTAATATGACTAATCTTGGACCTAATCCAATATTGAATCCTTATAAGAAGAGGAAGAGATACCAAAGGAAGCACGCATGCACACACACACACACACACACACACACACACACACACACACTCAGAAAAGGCCATGTGAGGACACAAAGAGAAGGCAGTCATCTGCAGGACAAGGAGAGAGGCCTGGAGAATCCAAGTTTGCTTCCATCATTTGTCACTGTCTATTTAGTTTTTGGTAATAACTTTTCCCAGTGTGCCTTCTGTCTTGTGACATTACCACCAAGAATTATTTGTTATGTAGCCAAATTAACCAGTCTTTTTAAAAAGGGCTTTTGATACAGAGAAAGATACCATATGGTTTCACTCTTATGTGGATCCTGAGAAACTTAACAGAAACCCATGGGGGAGGGTAAGAAAAAAAAAAGAGGTTAGAGTGGGAGAGAGTCAAAGCATAAGAGACTCTTAAAAACTGAGAACAAACTGAGGGTTGATAAGGGATGGGAGGGAGGGGAGGGTGGGTGATGGGTATTGAGGAGGGCACCTTTTGGGATGAGCACTGTATGGAAACCAATGGACAATATGGAAACCAATTTGACAATAAACTTCATATATTGGAAATAAAATAAAAGTAAAATAAATAAATAAATAATAAAATAAAATAAAAAAGGGCTTTTGTTTCTGTCATACCTAGAAAGGCCTTCATTGCTTTAAGGAAAAAATAAAGACATCCTATGTTTTCTTCTAGTACTTTTTGCTTTCTCTTTTTTATGTTTGAAATTTAAGTTAATGTAAATGTTAATCTCTATAAATGTAAAATTATTATAAAAATTTATGGTACTAATTATGACTTACCTTCCTGTCATTTTCAGATATCTTGTACTTTAGAATTTTATGTCATCTCTGCATTTGGGCAATAAACTAAACAATCATTTAAATGAATTGTTTGTTATTTGTTTACTATTCCTGATTCTTTCTCATATTTCAAGTTACCTTAAGGAAGTGGCAATGTCTAGTTAAGAGGATGGGTGGGGGGAGAGGCTAACCAAATACATGAATAAGAAGGAGAATTAAATAATCTGAATATCTGAATATGCACCTGAATATATACCTGAAAGTAGAAAAGATTCTGTAACTGGACTGAGTCTCACGAGATCTAGCTCATGTTCACATTTTAGAGACAAAGCAATTTATAAAAGGCAAAATCGAAGATCTCAAAGCCTTTATCCCTAAACTTTTATCTCAACCTTTACAATGTTGGGGGGAGATGGAGAGGGAGAATATTGTTCACTATAAATGATTTCAGAGTTTCAATTATTTTTAATTTTTTTAAATTTATTTGGAGAGAGAGTGTGTGTGCACGCACGCATGCGTGCACTTGAGGGAGGGGCAGAGAGAGAGAGGGAGAGAGAGAATCCCAAGCAAGGTCCATGCTCAGTACTCAGCACAGAGCCTGACATGGGGCTTGATCTCATGACCATGAGATCATGACCTGAGTGAAAATCAAGAGCCGGAAGCTTAATTGACTGAGCTGCCCCAGGCACCCCTACAATTTCAGTTTTTATCCAAATGTTTGACTTTATGCAAAGAGTCTTATCTCAGAATAGAACCAATATATTACTTCCCATGACATTTTAACTGTTTTGTTAGTTTTTTTAAATAAGAATTAAAAGTTAGATAAAATGAATTCATCTCTACAGCTAGATAGTTACCCGTTTGTAGTGATGTCCTTGTTTCTTTTTCATTAAACCGTTACAGAGAAAGCGTGCTCTATTTTAGTTTTAACAAACTGTGAGGTGCTCTATAAAGGTCTTTTTGAAGATGTGGCATAATCAATAAATAGTAACTCTGGTTTGTGTTCTGATGCAAAGCAGCTTTGTATTCACCCTGGAAGATTAATGGTTGCTAAGGAGAGTGTTTATCTGATAAATGTAGGTTTTGTTTGGTAAGGAACTTTTGAAGAAGGTTTAGTTTTTCTCAGTGTAGAGAATCAGCAAAAATGGAGAGAGCATGTGAAAAAAGAAAGCTCTGTGTGTGGATAAGACAGCCTTGCATATTCACACTGGTTAAAAGGATATTTGAAGGCAGTAGTTTTGAGTCACAGCAGTACCACTTAATCTTTTGGTGAATTTAAAAGTAACTACCCCTCCAAATTTTTTAAAAGTAACTACCCCTCCAACTACCTCTCAGTTTCTCTTCCTTTAAAACAGGGGGATAGTACACATCTGTCAAATGTTGTTGAGATAAAAGTTTTGGCAGTATTGCAAACTATAAAATAGAATATTTGGATGTTTGTTGTAGTGATTTTTGTTGTTACTACTATTATTGTTATAGATTATACAATTATGGTATTTTTTTGTCTTGAGGATCTTTTGTGCAAAAATGCATCCAATTTGGAGCTGTGTTTTGTTGTGCACTGTAGCTGAGAATAAATGTTACCAAGTCACTCTAGTGGATTAAGGAACAGAATTTATTGACAGGGGCGCCTGGGTGGCTCGGTCAGTTGAGCGTCTGACTTCAGCTCAGGTCATGATCTCAAGGTTTGTGAGTTCAAGCCGGGCATTGGGCTCTGTGCTAATAGCTGGGAACCTAGAGCCTGCTTCAGATCTCTCTCTCTCTCTCTCTCTCTCTCTCTCTCTCTCTGCCTCTCCCCTGCTCATGCTGTGTCTCTCTCTCTCTCAAAAATAAATAAAAACGTTAAAAAAAAGAATTTACTGGCAAACCTTACAATGGATGTGATCACCAGAAAGAAAGACACGAGCCATCCAATACCTCCTCTTAATTAGCACAGCACCCCTGAGGAGGCCCGCTCGTGCCAGAGTCCACCAGACACACAACGTAGGTTTGGCATTCAGGGGAAGAACTGTACCTCACTGTTGATAGACAGCAGCCTTTTTGATGGAGTTTGTGGCCAACACATACAGGCATGGTAGAGAAATATCAGCTGCCAGTATGCTGTGACCTTGGTGCCCGTGCAAAGCGAGATTTAGACACAGCAGCTTTGTGAGGGACCAAAGGAAGAAAAGCGGCACTGGAGTAAAGAGAATTGTGTAACATTGAATTTAGAAGCAGATCTCCAGGTCCCCACCTGAATTGTACGTTGTTGGGCAAATGCTCCTCTCCCAGCCTCAGAGAAAACGGAAAAGAGTAAAACTGGTCTTTAGTCTTGATCTGCAGACTTGAGGGTGTGGGTACTCAGGACTGGACACATAATTTTGGGGGCCCAGAGCAAAACTCAAATGCAGGCCCGATGTTCAAAAATTGCTAATTTTGAGAGGACTACCATAGAGAATTAAACCATGTGTAGGGCTGTTATTAGGACTCAGTGTAACTATACAAGTTGGTTCTGCCTCCTATATAGCTGGCTGCATGGGTACTTTACTGAAAATAGTAAGATCGGTGTCCACACACACACTGAATGCTTGCTGCTAAGACCTCTTTTATTTTCTTTTTAAAAAATATTTTGGGGCACCTGGGCTGGCTCAGTCGGTCAAGCGTCCAACTTCGGCTCAGGTCATGATCTCATGGTTGTTTGAGCCACGCATCAGGCTCTTTGCTGACAGCCCAGAGCCTGGAGCCTGCTTCAGATTCTGTGTCTCCCTCTCTCTCTATGCCCCTCTCCACTCATGCTTTGTCTCCCTCTCTCTCTGTCAAAAATAAACATGAAAAAAATTTACATTGTTTAATTTAACTAAAGTTGACACATAATGTTACATTAGTTTCAAGTATACAACAGTGATTTTATAACTATATGGTATGGTCACAAGTGTAGCCACCATCTGTCATCATAGGATGCTATCATAATATCATTGACTATATTCCTTATGCCCTACCTTTTATTCTCATAAATATCATAATAAAAATCCTCAGATTAAAAGATGATATTGTATCTATGAAAAAAGAACAAGCTGTTATGAAAAAAGAACATTTAAGGGGAAAAAAGATCAGATTTTAAAACACGATAAAAGAAACGAAAGGAGTTTGGGAAAATAAAGTTGAGGAAAATCTCACAGAAAGTAGAGCAGAAAGACAAAGAGATGGCTGTAAGAAGAGAAAAAAGATAGTATTATATAATTAGTCCAGGAGGTCCAATAGCTAAATAATAGAGAAAATGGAGACAATCGACAACAAAATAATTCAAAAATTGGGTAAAACTGAAGGAAATGCAAGCTGAAGGTTTCTACTAAGTTCCTGGTTGAATGAAAATACACCTCTCCTGTATAGCTGGAAAATACCAAGGCACATCACTGTGAAATTTCAGAACACTGTGGATAAGAAGAAAATCCTATAGGTTCCATAGAAGAGGATATGGAACTGGTCAAAAAATAGAATGGCTTTAACATTCTTAACAGAACAGAAACACCTCCAAAATTCTGCAGGGAAATGTTGTCAAGCTAGAGTTGTAGGCCCTGTCAATTAATGTCAATTAAATATGAGGACAAAAGAAATGTATGTTAAAGTATGAACTATCTCAAAAAAATTATCCCCCGTGCATACTTTTTCTCAGAAAGCTACTGAAGAAAGTTCTCAAAAGTAAGAGAGTCAATCAAATTAAAGGGGAAAACGTGGGAACAGGAAGGGAGCTCTTAAGATGAGAAAATATTGCAAAAAATATACTCATCAAAGCATACTGAATAGTAGCAATGAAAGTGTGATTTATTTTCTTACTTTAATTAGAAATCCTATAGTAATCTGTTGTTGAATGGAATTTTTGTTGCTAATTTTTGTTAGTTTCTCTTTCCATATTAAATCTTCTCCTTGCGTGTTGGGTGATGTTGAATTGTTTATTCTTGTTTAAGATTGTGGGAATTAAAAGTTTATTTTAATCACTCTGAGCACATATACGGGACTTTTCTGACTTTGAGCTTCACTTGAAGGTTCTTTTTCTTTTTTTTTTTTTTAAGGTTTTATTTTTAAGCAATCTTTACACCCAAAATGGGGCTCAAACTCACAACCCCAAGATCAAGAATCTGTATAGACTGTATCAAGATCAAGAAGCTGTATAGACTGAGCCAGCCAGGCATCCCCACTTGAAGATTATCTTAAATGTTTTTGAGGAATCTTGGGCTGGTTGTACATACCTGAAAATACGGTTTTTGATAGATACCCATAATTATACAAAGGAAGTTTTCTTTTATTCCTAAATTACTAAAGGTTTTTTGTACTTAATGAATACTTTTGAATCAATCTCTCATGATCAGTTACTTTTAAAAGTAGAATTTATTTATTTATTTATTATGCATACATGCATGAGCTGGAGAGGGGCAGAGAGAGAAAATAAGAGAGAGAGAGAGAGAGAGAGAGAGAGAGAGAGAGAGAGAGAGAGAGAGAGAATCCTCAGCAGGCTCCATGTTCAGCATAGAGCCTGATGCCAGGCTCAATCCCTTGAACCTGGGATCATGACCTGAGCCAAAATTAAGAGTCTGATGCTTAACCAATTGAGCCACCCCGGCTCCCCAAAAGTAGAATTTAAAAAGAAATCACACTGAATTTACTGATTGATTTAGGGAAGGTTGACAACTTTGTAATGTTGATTCCTCTTTATTTGGTTGTCTCCATTTTATGTAGTCTGAGGAAATGTTTACTTTTCCTTCATGTAAATTTTACACAATCTTAGTTAAATATTTCTTAAGTATATAATTCATAGCATTGTTTTTTTTCTGTCATTGTTAAGGTTTGGGTTTTTTTTTTTTTTTTTTTTTTTTTTTTTTTAAGTAGGCTTCATGCCCAGCATGGAGCCCAACACAGGGTTTGAACTCACCATCCTGAGATCAAGACCTGAGCTGGATCAAGAGTCAGATGCCCAACTGACTGAGCCCCCAGGTGCCCTTAAAGGTATTTTAAAACAAATGTTTGTATTTTGTTATTTCTATAAATTTTAAAAAGTGGGTTGGACACAGAGACTGGTGGGAGGGCTGGGGGCAGAGACCCAAGCCTAGAAAAATGGCTGACTAATGGAGGGTGGCCTAGGAGGGGGTGGTGCACAGGTGCCGGCTGGGGTCATAGCACCTGAGTACAAGCAGAATGGGCTTTGAGCTCATGAAGAAGCTGGGGTCTGGACTTCCTGCCAGGGGCCCTACCCAACATTCCAGGGGCAGGGGTTACGCTTTGCAAAGGAGGAAACTGAGGCCCAAGGAATTTGGGTATCTTTCCTAAAGTCGCAAAGCTGAGTCCAAACCACACTGGGACTCTCTATCACTAGAAGAATCGTTCCGGTCCTTGTGTCCTCATTCTGTCCTCCCAGCTTCCCAGTAAGCACACAGCCCCCAAACCATCCTTGACACCTTGAGCCATGCTGTGCATTCCAGAGCACCGCACTTACCCACCCTTCTACTGTCTGTGGCGTTGCTGAGCAGCCTGTGGCCGGTGGGACTGGCCCCATCCTCACCCTGGCCCCGGAGCTGCCGCAGGAGCTCCCGCTACTGACCTGGGCTACACAGCCCTATCTGGCCTGCTCCTGAGCCTGCTGTCCCACCCACTCTGAGCTGGTGGAGGGAGCACTCCCTGGGCGGCTGCGATCTCTGCACGCCTCTGCCCTGCTCCCTCTGGCTGCTAGCCTAATGGGTGTGCTGCACGCAGGCCTCAGGGTACCCAGTGCAGCTGGTGGCCATGGCCATATGCCTGTCCACCTGGTCACGCTGGGCGGGGCAGGGTTACTATCCTAGACAGCCACAGTGGCTGCTGCCATGGCTACATGCTCAACAACAAGCCCCCCTTCCTGCAGCTCTTCTGTGGCTTCCTTGTTGGCCTGGTCCATGCAGACAGCGCTTTCCTGTGGCTGAAGCTCTCTGAGCTGTGGCTGCAAGCACTGCAGAGAGCATCTTGTGCAGGGCCCGGGCAGGGTGCCCTTAGACTCCTTCTTACCTCGGGTGGCCTGGCGGCGCTGCCCGTCACCCACCCCGGTGGAGGGAGGCCTCCAGCCCCTGGACCTCCTTCCATGGCCTCCCCTAGCCTCAGGCCCCACGGTGAAGGCTCAGCCCAGCCCCCGCCAGGCCTGGAGACAGTGCAGCAGACCTGGGAGGGCTCCTCCGAGGTGGGCCCGGCCTGGGCCCCACTATGGGCAGACCCAGAGGAGCAAATGCTGCAGGTGGGGATCCAGCCCTCACTCCTTGGGTGGGAGGGGGGACAGCCCAGGGTGCCGAAAGCCCCCTGTGGCTGCCCAAGTCCTCCATCCCCGCTCTGCAGACACAGCAGCTGGAGCACACGGGCTTCCCCACCGGCAGGCAGCAGCGGCAATGGCAGACACAGGCCACGTGGAGGGCGCCATGTCACTCCTCGTGGGCGGGGGCGGGGAAAGGTGGCACTGAGGTCCTAGTGACTCAGGGAAGAAGCTGCTTGCCCACCCCCGGGGCCCTGGTCCTCCCTAGCACATGTAAGCCTTCGGGTGACGGGAGGCTTGGCCTGTGGGTGGGTAGTCCGAGCCCCAGACCTGTCCCCAGACAGCCAGACAAGCAAATAAGCAGGGCAGGGTAGAGCAATGGTGGGAGTCTGAGCCCGTTGGTCCCCACAAGCTGGCAGAGAGAGTCTGGAGAGGTTTGCCACAATGGTGGAGTCAGGTAGGAAGTCCACCTGCTGCAGCACCTGGAAGAGCGTCGCTGACCTCTGTCCCCTGGTGGTATCCTCTCCGGGGCCTCAATAAGCTGCGGGGAGATACCGCCGCATTTTGCAGGACCCAGTGCAGAATGTAAACGTGGGGCCTCTGTTCAAAAAGGAAGTCCCGTTACAGACACTAAACCATAAAGTTGTTACCTTTCTTCTGCGGTCTCTCTCTTGACTTCTGTCTTTTCTACTCGGTATCTAATGTTGTTCTAAGTAGAAGAAAAAAGTTGTAATTATTCGAAAGAATTAACGCCATTTATATTGTTCAATACCAGATTAGATGCAAATGTAAGAGCATTTAACTCAGATGCAGACTCACTGAAATGACAGAATATAATTACTACCTATAAAATACTGTCATCTCTTTAAAATATTTTGTTTGCAATAAAGATTATATAACAATCAAACTTTAGAAACTGTTAAGATAATGTCTTATATTTAAAGTTAAGCAAGCATTTTACTTTAGAATATTATCAGAAATAGCTCAATGAATATATAGCAAAAACCTTTTTAATTAGCCACATCTCATTTTCCCTTTCTTTCTTTCTTTCTTTCTTTCTTTCTTTCTTTCTTTCTCTCTCTAAAAATTTTATTTATTTATTTATATATTTCTAGGGCTAAACATATTTATTATTTATTATTTATCTATTTATTTTAATTTTTTTAATTTTAATTTTTAAAATTTACATCCAAATTAGTTAGCATTTAGTGCCACAATGATTTCAGGAGTAGATACCCCTTAGCCTTAATGCCCCCTAATGCCCCTTATCCATTTAGCCCATCCCTCCTCCCACAACCCCTCTAGTAGCCAATCTGTTTGTTCTCCATATTTAAGAGTCTCTTATGTTTTGCCCCCCTCCCTGTTTTTATATTATTTTTGCTTCCCTTCCCTTAGGTTCATCTGTTTTGTATCTTAAAGTCCTCATATGAGTGAGGTCATATGATTTTTGTCTTTCTCTGACTGACTAATTTCACTTAGCATAATACCCTCCAGTTCCATCCACATAGTTGCAAATGGCAAGATTTCTTTCTTTTTGATTGCCGAGTAATACTCCATTGTACAAATATACCACATCTTCTTTATCCATTCATCCATCAATGGACATTTGGGCTCTTTGCATACTTTAGCTCTTGTTGATAGTGCTGCCATAAGCATGGGGGTGCATGTGTCCCTTTGAAACAGCACACCTGTATCCCGTGGATAAATGCCTAGTAGTGCAATTGCTGGGTCGTAGGGTAGTTCTATTTTTAGTTTCTTGAGAAACCTCCATACTCTTTTCCAGAGTGGCTGCACCAGTTTGCATTCCCACCAGCGGTGCAAAAGAGATCCTCTTTCTCCGCATCCTCGCCAACATCTGTTGTTGCCTGAGTTGTTAACGTTAGCCATTCTGTCAGGTGTGAGGTGGTATTTTGATTTGTATTTCCCTGACGATGAGTGATATTGACCATTTTTTCATGTGTCAGTTGGCCATCTGGATGTCTTCTTTGGAGAAGTGTCTATCATGTCTTTTGCCCACTTAAAGATTTTATTTTTTTAAGTAATTTGTCCACCCAACGTGGGGATCGAACTCACAACCCTAAGATCAAGGGTCACACGTTCCACTGACTGAGCCTTCCGGGTGCCTCAGTCCCATTTTGACTTTAAAAGCAATAGTATTTGGCACATTCTGGAGTACTTTCAAATAACTGGTTATGCCCACCTGTGACCCCACACAACCTATGTTTCCTATTTCAACAAAGCCTTTATCTTTGAAGTGGAGTAGTGTGAGATCAGATATTGTTGTTCCCTAGGGAAGTGAAATTTTAGACACTCATCGTTCAGTTTCACCTTTCTGATCAACTCAGGTTTATAAACAGGAAGAAAGGGTAACATCTTATATACACAGAGGAAGAGAAAGGCAGAAGAGAAGATAAACTCTTGCCAATTTCTTACTCCAGAACCTCCTCGGTGGAATTTGCTTTCTTCCACGAGTTGAGCTGTTCCAGTGACTTTATATACATTTCCAGTAGAATTAGGACTTGACTGGGTTAGCATCTCTGCTCTCAGTGTTATTGTTTACTTGACGGCAATAGACAAATGTTTCTCTAAAATTTGAACTTCTCAAAGTTCCAAATAGAATCTGGTCCTAAATATGTACAGTTGTGTGTGTGTGTGTGTGTGTGTGTGTGTGTGTGTGTATGTGTGTGTGTGACATATGAATCCTGATCATTCTCTATTAGGTAGGATCTATACTTTATATATCTAATACCAATTTCAAGGAGAGTAAACACAAAACAATTTTATCAAACCTAAATGATTTAACTTTAAATATGTATATATATATTTATCAGATATATTTATCAGATTTATATATTTATATATTTATCAGATAGCTGTACTGCTACATTCTGTGTTATACATAAATGGACTAGAAATATAAAATGGTATTTTTCTCTGTATTCCCAACTAATAGGGAATTTCATCAACATTATATTATAATTTCATGCTTTGGGGACACAGCTTTTAGTATTATTTCTTGTTCTCTATTTAATACCTTTTATTGGCTTGAATTATAATTAATTATATAAAACACTTTAAAAATATTTTGTTTGTTATGTCTGCAGAAAAGAATATTCAGAAATTCTCAGTTAACAAAACACTAGTGCTCTCTTGGAATGGAAGTATATGAGATGCCCTTAAAATACATAAATTCATTCTTAATTGCTCTCACACACACGTATGCACACACATCTATATATCTAGATAAGATATCTAGTTATACACACCTATATAGGTTTATATATATATATGTATATATATATTCATATATATTATTTCAAACTCATATATATGACCAAATTTTCAGTTAAAGTCTATATCCCCAAAAGTGTGATTGGAAAAGTCAGAAATATCTGACTGAAAGTATAAATTCTTTATAAAAAAGCAAAATTTAATGTATATTTAAAATATAAAATATGAAACCATATATACAACTTATACATTACCAGAGCATTTTGGAATGTGAGCTGAATACTGTTGTTAAAATAGCAACATAATAATCCTGTCAAATAACAGTGGCTGCTCCATTTAAGTCTAATTTTCCCAGTCTAGGATCAAACCTAAGTTTATTTCAATCTCTCTCATTCTCAAATCAAACTATACAGTAAAAAAGGGCAAAACAAAAATGCACTGTAGTTTGAAAAGTGTATGTTAATGAAGCAGTAATATTGGTTGATTTTTAAAAGTATTTTACTAGAAAACAATTTCAAACCACTGAATTTAAAGACATCTAAAAGTATAGCAAATGCAAGAAAGTACAATTTTAACACTGTAATCAGTTGTGGTTAATTTGGTTTAAAAGCCAGGACTCTGGATGTACAATGTTCTCCTTTAACATTCCTGTATTGTATTCAAGTCAGCATTGACTTTGAAATTTTTTTATGACTTCAGATTTTGTGTAGTTATTTTTCTTAGGCTTTTCTATTTTTAAGATTTTGTTATGGAATAATTTAGAACGACATTCCAGGTGATTCTTGTTGTGAGAATAAGTTTAATGGAGATGAGCTTCTAATGAGGGTTTTTTTTTCCCCTCATTGGAAACATTCTTTCTGCCACTATCACCCATATTTATTCAGCCTCCACAATCTGCTTTTTCTTATAGGCAACATGTTAATACAGTTCTTTCATGTGTACCATTGAATTTATAATCTAATTAATACCGAAGAGAAATTAATCAATAGAAATATAATTTTAAAACTCTTAATGCCTCAAAATTTTTCTAATTTTTAGTAAAACTGTTGAGGAACTCTAAAATGGAGATGTCAACATCTTTTCAAGGAAATGGTCAGTTTGCCGAACAAAGGTCAACTCAGAAAATTTGCTGGTGTTTGATTTACAGGTGATCGAAGGAGACAGCAGTAAAATGTGATCCAGATCCAGAACCGGAAGAGACATTTGCTGATGCGATTCCAACTGGAGGTGTCACTCATGTTCTATTAGTAGATCAGCAGCTTACACTGGACTCATAGATGATTTTTTTGTGGTTGTGTGTTCATTTGTTTATCAACACATGACCACATCCCTCAGATGATGGCTCTCAAACCTAGGTGCACATCACCATCAATTCTGGAAATGTCTCAAAATGCAGTTTTATAGTAGCATCCAATTCAGTCTACTGAATCAGAATCTTTGGAAGCAACACCTATAAATCTTTTCCTTCTGTCCATCCCTCTCCTCCGTTCCCATCCTTCCTTCCTCCCTCTCTCCCTCTTCTTCCCTTCAAGCATATTACAAAAACAAAAACCAGAGGTGCAATATAGAAAAGGAAAGAAATAATAAAGAAAGATAAATTAGTGTCAAAAAATCCTTACAAAAGCAAATATTCAAATAGCTCTGAGATTCTTTTTCAAGTGAAAAACATGATGGTTTATCCCGTTCATTCAAAAATTATACCAATAGTGGTCCCCACTATCATTTTCCTGTAAAGTATGTTATTAAGATGGTTTAGCTGAAAGCCTAGTCTGACCATTGACTTATTTGCCTACTTAGGTTCCTATAATATGAATTCCCTAAAGGAAATTCAATAGTGCCAAGCTTGTCCCTAATTTTGTTCAATTTACCCTGCCCCTTAGTTGCTCCCACTGTCTAAAACACCCTTTCCCACCTTATTCAGCTCTTGAACTCCTATTTATCCTTCTAGATGAAACTGGTACATTCAGTAGATAATTTAATGACTGAGTGCCTATTTAGTACTAAGAGTTGTGATTGCACAGAAAATACAAAATGGAATTAGGCTTTGTCCCTTCACCAAGGATATTACTGTCTAGCTATTGAGAGTGATAAGTAAATAAACAGTTACAGCAGGTATGATAAGAATGATGCTAAGAACACTTTGCTAATGCAGCAAAGCAACATATAAACTGAACTGAAGGCCATACCAAGGTGAAGCAAAAGTACCATGTGTCTGTGCCCTGTTCTCGAACCTTTCCTCTTAATATTTTTATCGTTTGAATGGAAACGTAGAAAATATTCTTAGCAAGTCTTGAGGGAAAGCAACACAGCAGATGGGAGATTTAATATACTAGAGAGTTGAAGCAAGATCCAAACTAATGTCAACAGTCTAGGTTGATGGTCCAAAATCAAGGTAATCGCACTGAACAAGGGAAAAATATAGTATGGGATGGGAGGCACTTATCTGGATGATATTTTTAACAGAACATATACAGATTTAAGAAGATAATTTTTATAAGTCCTCACTGTCCTACAGCTGTCTAATATTTCTTTAAAATTCAAAAACGCTTAAAATTAAATAATGTCTACATTAGAACCTTAAGAAAAGCAAAGGAACGGTAAGCATAAAATCCAGAATAGTGGTTACCTAAGAAAGAGGGGACAGGTGGAGAAATACAAATGCAACAGTGATGGCAGTTGCACCAGCAACTGGCGTTGGCAAAGGGCAACCAGCATCAGGTGTATCAGAAATGTCTTGCTTCACAAATGGGGTACATCAGTGTGCGCGTGTGTGTGGATTATTTCAAAATTAAATTTGAAAATAACAAAAACTTACTCTAATTGTATCCATTCAACTAGGAAGTCAGAATCACTAGGAGAAAAATATATATAATTTGCTCCAGAGAATTGGGCAACTGTGGGAGCTGGTTAAGCACCCCTGGTGATGTGGTTGTTGCTGCTCTTCATGCTGATGCATAAAGTCTGCTAGGAAGGCAGTCAGGAAGGGAAGATAGCTGGAAACTGGAGGAGACCAAGGGGAAATTGGAAGCCAGAGGCACAAGACTGAACCCCAAGAGGACAGACTGAAACCATGTTAGTTTCTTTGCCTTGGACCTTGTTGACAAAGGTATTCTGCAAGATTTCCAGGGTCCTCTGTTCACAGAGCTAACAAATACACCTGACTGAGGAATAAAAGAAACCAAACTTGGATCCAGGGCAAACTAGGGCGCTTGGCAGACCCAGCTGCTACTTCACCCCAAGGAGGTGATTCAGCAGATTGGAAACGACATGTGTGAGCTTGGAAACAGCTGTTGCTTCCCGTCTGCTTCCAACTCTCCCAAGTACCTCCCCTGTGGTCCGCCCTACCATACGACAAAGGGAATGGAAAACGTAGTTCAGCATGGTTTACACAATAGTGACGAAAGGTTGACATACCAGGCTGTTTTAAAAAAAGGCATCTCATTTGTTAACTGCATTTGGCAGACGGTATCTAATTCAGTTCTGAGTATTGCATTTTAAGAGGGTCTTGTAGAAAATGATATGGGATCTGAAGATTTATTCATAACATCTAAAGAAGGAAGGTTCTGATGATTCTTCAGATTTTTAAAGACCTCTCATGTGGAAGAGGCAGTAAGTTTGTTTGGTTTGATGTAGAGCATCAGCAATTAAAATGTTACAGGAAGGTAGACTTTTAGTTCAATTTAAAGGCTAAAAATCCCTGTCTTTATTTATTTATTTATTTATTTATTTATTTATTTATTTATATGTATATGTTTTTAAAAGAATGAAAAAAATTTAAGTTTATTTATTTATTTTAACACACACAGAGTGTATGCACACATACACAAGTGGGGGAGAGACAGAGAGAAGGAGAGACAGGATCCCAAGCAGGCTCCATGACATCAGTGCAGAGCCCGATGCAGGATTCAAACTCATAAACTGTGAGATCGTGACCTGAGCTCAGATCAAGAGTCAGACACATAACCGAATGTGCCACCCAGACTCTCCAAGGCTAAAAATCTCTTCAGACTGCAAATTCTACAAAAGCAGGAAATAGTGTGTGTGTTTGCGGGCATATGCTTTTAACTTCCAATGTTCAGTCCGTATTTGCATATGTGTAAAGTGATAAAAAAATGTTTGTTGGATTAGTCAATTAATTAATGGACAATGGAGACAATTTTCTAACAAATAAAATTGAACTAGCTAACTGTGAAATGGACTATGTACATATTACATAATTCCCACTTGACCACAGCAGAGTAAACACACCATCTCTTCATAAGCATATGTTCTTTCAAGGTTGTAAAAATCAAATAACAGGAAAGTTTAGAAACATAAGCAATCTCCATAAAAGAGTCATAAAATCTCAGATCTTTGAGAAATTACAGTTTAGTAAAATCATAAAAATAGCACAATGACTAAAAATATTTTATACTTCCTTGGGCAGCTTGAATGTGTCTACTGGATTATAAAACTAGGTGGAAGGTAAATAAAGGTTTCCATTCTCTCTGGTAATAACATCTGTTAGTTCCATATGCGATAATAGACAAAAATACAATTTCATTTTTCATTTACTTTCAGGGGCTTAGAAGTCACCAATCATTTGAATGTGACTAGTTCTACTTCACAGATAAAAACACCAAGGAGACAAAATAGTGATCACTTGGGAATGTTTATGGTTTTGCATATAGATACCTGGCATCCTTTGAGCAATATATATATGAATACATATTCACTAATATTTGCATCACAGGGAGCCTGTGTCTCTCCCAGTGACCTACGGGTGCAATAAGAATACCAATCAATTCTCTTTAAAACCCAAGGATTTTGAAATGTTTGCATTGTTTTATGGAGTAGTCCCTTTCCTTTTTTTCTACTTTTGACTTTGTACGGGAGGGGGAAAATTCCTTTACTCTCTAACATTCTTTCAGTCGGTTTAGTAATTAAACTGACCTGAGACAGATTAGCAGGAGAAAAAGTTTTACTATGTGTACACAGAGGTCCAATAATGAGACCCAAAGAAATGGCCAAGTCAGGTAATTTTTATACATTTTAGACATAGAGACAATAAATTTGGGAGGAATTGACAGGACAAAGAAAACAGTGTGGGAGTTTTAATTAGTAAGAAATTCTAAGTGGAATTGGGGCTGGGGTAGTAGATTAGCAAAAAGTAACAAAGTTGTTTCTACAGCTTTCTCTGCTTTAAACTCCCTATCTTCAGTGATAAGGATGTCATTTTACTGCTTAGTACATGGAGCGTACCTTTCACATGAGAGAATTATTTCCTGTCTCCAGGGAGACAGAGGAGGGTCTGAACGTCCTTGTACTGGCTCTTTCCCGAATAGCTTCAGCTCAAAATAATTAATACGCTATTGGGGCAGTCTGCCTTGGGTTCCTGGAGTTTTATCTTTTAAGTTTTGTAATTTATTTTTCAATTTTTTTAAGTTTATTTATTTTCAAAGACAGAGAGAGAGAGAGAGAGAGAGAGAGAGAGAGAGAGAGAGAGAGAGAGAGCAGGAGCCAAGGAGGGACAGATAGAGGGGGAGACAGAGAATCCCAAGAAGCTCTGCACTGTCAGCACAGAGCCCGATGCAGGGCTTGATCCCACAAACCATGAGATCATGACCTGAGTTGAAATCAATACTCAATTCCATTGATCTGGACACTTGACCAACGGAGCCACCCAGGAGACCCATGACTCAACCATTCTATTCTATTTTATTTAAACTTTGTAATTTAACTTTATTTTTTTATTTTTTAAAATTTACATCCAAATTAGTTAGTATATAGTGAAGTAATGATATCAGTAGATTCCTCAATGCCCTTTACCCATTTAGCCCATCCCCCCTCCCACAACCCCTCCAGCAACCCTCAGTTTGTTCTCTATATTTATCAATTTCTTTTGTTTTGTCCCCCTCCCTGTTTTTATATTATTTTTGTTTCCCTTCCCTTATGTTCATCTGTTTTTCTCTTAAAGTCCTCATATGAGTGAATTCATATGATTTTTGTCTTTCTCTGACTGACTAATTTCACTTAGCATAATACCCTCCAGTTCCATCCACATAGTTGCAAATGGCAAGATTTCTTTCTTTTTGATTGCTGAGTAATACTCCATTGTACAAATATACCACATCTTCTTTATCCATTCATCCATCAATGGACATTTGGGCTCTTTCCATACTTTGGCTATTGTTGATAGTGCTGCCATAAACATGGGGGTGCATGTGTCCCTTCGAAACAGCACACCTGTATCCTGTGGATAAATGCCTAGTAGTGCAATTGCTGGGTCGTAGGATAGTTCTATGTTTAGTATAGAAACCTCCATACTGTTTTCCAGAGTGGCTGCACCAGCTTGCATCCCCACCAGCGGTGCAAAAGAGATCCTCTTTCTCCGCATCCTCGCCAACATCCTTGTCAACGTTGTTGCCTGAGTTGTTAATGTTAGCCATTCTGAAAGGTGTGAGGTGGTATCTCATTGTGGTTTTGATTTGTATTTCCCTGATGATGAGTGATGTTGAGCATTTTTTCATGTTGGTTGGCCATCTGGATGTCTTCTTTGGAGAAGTGTCTATTCATGTCTTTTGCCCATTTCTTCACTGGATTATTTGTTCTTTGGGTGTTGAGTTTGGTAAGTTGTTTATACATTTTGGATACTAACCCTTTATCTGATATGTCGTTTGCGAATATCTTCTCCCCTTCTGTCGCTTGCCTTTTAGTTTCGTTGATTGTTTCCTTCGCTGTGCAGAAGCTTTTTATTTTGATGAGGTCCCAGTAGTTCATTTTTGTTTTTGTTTCTCTTGCCTTTGGAGACAATGTTGAATAAGAAATTGCTGCGGGCAAGATCAAAGAGGTTTTTGCCTGCTTTCTCCTCAAGGATTTTAATGGCTTCCTGTCTTACATTGAGGTCTTTCATCCACTTTGAGTTTATTTTTTGTGTATGGTATAAGAAAGTGGTCCAGGTTCATTCTTCTGCATGTTGTTGTCCAGTTTTCCCAGCACCACTTGCTGAAGAGGCTGTCTTTATTCCATCAGATATTCTTTCCTGCTTTGTCAAAGATTAGTTGCCCATACATTTGTGGGTCCATTTCTGGGTTCTCTGTTCAATTCCATTGATCTGAGAGTCTGTTCTTGTGCCAGTACCATACTCTCTTGATGATTACAGCTTTTTTTTTTTAATTTTTTTTTTTACTTTTTATTTATTTTTGAGACAGAGAGAGACAGAGCATGAACGGGGGAGGGGCAGAGAGAGGGAGACACAGAATTGGAAGCAGGCTCCAGGCTCTGAGCCATCAGCCCAGAGCCCGACGCGGGGCTCGAACTCACGGACTGCGAGATCGTGACCTGAGCTGAAGTCGGCTGCTTAACCTACTGAGCCACCCAGGCGCCCTGATGATTACAGCTTTGTAGTATAGCTTGAAGTCTGGGATTGTGATCCCTCCTGCTTTGGTTTTCTTTTTCAAGATTGCTTTGGCTATTCAGGGTCTTTTCTGGTTCCATACAAATTTTAGGGTTGTTTGTTCTAGTTCTGTGAAGAATGCTGGTGTTATTTTGATAGGGATTGCATTGAATATGTAGATTACTTTGGGTAGTATTGACATTTTAACAATATTTGTTCTTCCTATCCAGGAACATGGAATCTTTTTCCATTTGTTTGTGTCTCCTTCAATTTCTTTCATAAACTTTCTATAGTTTTCAGTGTATAGATTTTTCACCTCTTTGGTTAGATTTATTTCTAGGTATTTTATGGTTTTTTGTGCAACTGTAAATGGGATTGATTCCTTGATTTCTTTTTCTGTTGCTTCATTGTTGGTGTATAGGAATGCAACTAATTTCTGTGCATTGATTTTATATCCTGCAACTTTGCTGAATTTATGGAACAGTTCTAGCAATTTTTTGGTGGAATCTTTTGGGTTTTCCATATAGAGTATCATGTCATCTGCGAAGAGTGAAAGTTTGACCTCCTCCTGGCCGATTTGGATGCCTTTTATTTCTTTGTGTTCTCTGGTTGCAGAGGCTAAGACTTCCCAATACTATGTTGACTAACAGTGGCGAGAGTGGACATCTCTGTCTTGTTTCTGACCTTAGGGGGAAAGCTGTCAGTTTTTTCCCATTGAGGATGATATTAGCATTGGGTCACTTGTATATGGCTTTTATCATCTCGAGGTATGATCCTTCTATCCCTACTTTCTTGAGGGTTTTTATCAAGAAAAGATTCTGTATTTTGTCAAATGCTTTCTCTCCATCTATTGAGAGGATCATATGGTTCTTGTCCTTTCTTTTATTGATGTGATGAATCACATTAATTGTTTTGCAGATATTGAACCAGCCCTGCATCCCAGGTATAAATCCCACTTGGTCGTGGTGAATAATTTTTTAATGTATTGTTGGGTCTGGTTGGCTAATATCTTGTTGAGGATTTCTGCATCCATGTTCCTCAGGGAAATTGGTCTATAGTTCTCCTTTTTAGTGGGGTCTCTGTCTGGTTTTGGAATCAGGGTAATGCTGGCTTCATAGAAAGAGTTTGGAAGTTTTCCTTCCATTTCTATTTTTTGGAACAGTTTCAAGAGAATAGGTGTTAATGCTTCCTTAAATGTTAGGTAGAATTCCCCTGGAAAGCCGTTTGTCCTGGACTCTTGTTTTTTGGCAGATTTTTTATTACTAATTTGATTTCCTTACTGGTTATGGGTCTTTTCAAATTTTCTATTTCTTCCTGTTTCAGTTTTGGTAGTGTATATGTTTCTAGGAATTTGTCCATTTCTTCCAGATTGCCCATTTTATTGACATATAATTGCTCATAATATTCTCTTATTATTGTTTTTATTTCTGTTGTGTTGGTTGTGATTTCTCCTCTTCTTGATTTTACTTATTTGGGTCTTTTCCTTTTTCTTCTTGATCAAACTGGCTAGTGGTTTATCAATTTTGTTAATTCTTTCAAAAAACCAGCTTCTGGTTTCATTGATCTGTTCTACCGTTTTTTCGTTTTGATAGCATTAATTTCTGCTCCAATCTTTATTATTTCCTGTCTTCTGCTGGTTTTGGGTTTTATTTGCTGTTCTTTTTCCAGCTCCTTAAGGCATAATGTTAGGTTGTGTATCTGAGATCTTTCTTCCTTCTTTAGGAAGGCCTGGATTTCTATATACGTTCCTCTTATGACTGCCTTTGCCACGTCCCAGAGGTTTTGGGTTGTGGTGCTATCATTTTCATTGACTTCCATATACTTTTTA
Organism: Felis catus; assembly: GCF_018350175.1. Lineage (NCBI taxonomy): Eukaryota > Metazoa > Chordata > Mammalia > Carnivora > Felidae > Felis > Felis catus. The sequence continues at coordinate 202,008,505 of NC_058368.1, read as the reverse complement.
ATTTCTTCTTTAACTGCTTGGTTAGCCCACTCATTCTTTAGTAGGATGTTCTTCAGTCTCCACGTATTTGTTACCTTTCCAAATTTTTTCTTGTGATTGATTTCGAGCTTCATAGCATTGTGGTCTGAAAATATGCACGGTATGATCTCGATTTTTTTGTACTTACTTAGGGCTGATTTGTATCCCAGTATATGGTCTATTCTGGAGAACGTTCCATGTGCACTGGAGAAGAATGTATATTCTGCTGCTTTAGGATGAAATGTTCTGAATATATCTGTTAAGTCCATCTGTTAAGTGTCATTCAAAGCCATTGTTTCTTGTTGATTTTTTGATTAGATGATCTGTCCATTGCTGTGAGTGGGGTGTTGAAGTCTCCTACTATTATGGTATTACTATCAATGAGTTTCTTTATGTTTGTGATTAATTGATTTATATATTTGGGTGTTGCCACATTTGGCGCATAAATGTTTACAATTGTTAGGTCTTCTTGGTCTGTAGACCCCTTGATTATGATATAATGCCCTTCTGCATCTCTTGATACAGTCTTTATTTTAAAGTCTAGATTGTCTGATATAAGTATGGCTACTCCAGCTTTCTTTTGTTGACCATTAGCATGATACCTGGTTCTCCATCCCCTTATTTTCAACCTGTAGGTGTCTTTAGGTCTAAAGTGGGTCTCTTGTAAACAGCATATAGATGGGTCTTGTTTTCTTACCCATTCTGTTACCCTATGTCTTTTGATTGGAGCATTGAGTCCATTGACGTTTAGAGTGAGTACTGAAAGATATGAATTTATTGCCATTATGATGCTTGTAGAGTTGGAGTTTCTGGTGGTGTTCTCTGGTCCTTCTAATCTTTTGTTGCTTTTGGTATATATATATATATATATATATATATATATATATATATATACCAAATTAAAATATGCCAAATTAAAATGTACCAAATATACCAAATTAAAATATATATATATATGTGTGTGTATATATATATATATATATATATATATATATATTCATTCTTTTCTCCCCTCAGAGAGTCCCCCTTAAATTTTCTTGCAGAGCTGGTTTAGTGGTCACAAACTCCTTTAATTTTTGTTTGTCTGAGAAACTTTTTATCTCTCCTTCTATTTTGAATGACAGCCTTCTTGGATAAAGAATTCTTGGCTGCATATTTTTCTCATTCAACACACTAAATATATCCAGCCACTCCTTTCTGCCTGCCAAGTTTCTGTGGATAGGTCTGCTGCACACCTGATCTGTCTTTCCTTGTAGGTTAGGGACTTTTTTTTCCCTTGCTGTTTTCATGATTCTCTCCTTGCCTGAGTATTTTGTGAATTTGACTATGATATGCCTTGTTGATGGTCGGTTTTTGTTGAATCTAATGGGAGTCCTTTGTGCTTCCTGGATTTTGATGTTTGTGTCTTTCCCCAGGTTAGGAAAGTTTTCTGCTATGATCTGCTCACATAACCCTTCTACCCCTATTTCTCTCTCTTCCTCTTCTGGGACCCCTATGATTCTGATGTTGTTCCTTTTTAATGAGTCACTGATTTCTCTAATTCTTAAATCGTGCTTTTTTGCCTCATCTCCCTTTTTTTTCTGCTTCATTATTCTCTATAAGTGTGTCCTCTATATCGCTGATTCTCTGTTCTGCCTTGTCCATTCTTGCCGCCGCTGCATCCATCCATGATTGCAGCTCAGTTATAACATTTTTAATTTCATTCTGGCTATTTTTTACTTCTTTTATCTCTGCAGGAAGGGATTCTAATCTATTTTTGACTCCAGCTAGTATTCTTATTATCGTGATTCTAAATTCTGGTTCAGACATCTTGCTTGTGTCTGTGTTGGTTAAATCCCTGGCTGTCATTTCTTCGTGCTCTTTCTTTTGGGGTGAATTCCTTCGTTTTGTCATTTTGAAGGGAGAAAAGGAATTAATCAGGTAGAAAAATTGAAATTAAAAAAATTAAAATTAAAAAAATATTAAAATTAAAAATTAAAAAACACATCCACACAAAAATCGAATAGATGATGCTAGATTCTAGGTGTGTTTTGGTCTGGGTGTAGAAAGTGGTTTGACAAATTAGAGAAACAAACAAACCTACAAACAAAAGTGGGGGGAGAGAAAAAAAAAGGAAATCGTTTGAGAATTTGAAAAAATGAATACACTAAAGTAGACTAAAATACACAAAAGTAGAGAATATAGCAGAAAAATTATAGAAAAATATTTTTAACAAAAGTTAAAAAGAAATATGAATTTTTTCATTTTCTGTATTTAAGAAAAAGAAACACGAAGAATAGAAAAAAGATAAAAAAAAGAAAAAAGAAAATACAAAAAAAGAAATCGTTTGAAAATTTGAAAAAGTGAATACACTATAGTAGACTGAAATAAAATGATGGGACTAAGATAGAATTTGAAAAAATTTACATAAAAGCAAAAAATATAGTAATAAAAATTAAATAAAAATATTTTAAAAAGAAAATGAAAGTAAAAACGAAGTTTTTCTCTTTCTGCATTAAAGGAAAAGAAATGAAAAAGAGATAAAAGAAAAAGAAAGAAAAAAGGAAATTTTTTGAAAATTTGAAAAGGTGAGTACACTGAAGTAGACTAAAATAAAATGATGGAAGTAAAATAGAATTTGAAAAAAATTACACAAAAGTAAAAAATATAGTAATAAAAATTAAAGACAGATATTTTTAATAATAATTGAAAATAAAGATGAGGTTTTTACTCTTTCTGTATTCAAGAAAAAGAAAAGAATTATAAAAGAGAAAAAGGAAAGAGAGAAAAAAAATGGAATAGATGAACCTGCTAACAGATTGAAGTCAGACTGAAATTGCTTCGTTTTCCCCTAGAGTTCAGTCCATGTAGCTCTTTATAGTCCATAGATTAAGCCGGAGGTGAGGTTTGTGTTCTTGAAGAGTGAAGTTGGCCCAGTTGGGCGGGGCTCGGTGTAACAGCTCTGCTGTCCCCTAGATGGCGCTGCTAGCCTACTGGGGTGGATTGTTGCGGTGCTCGTGGGCGCGCATGCGTATGCGCGGGAGCGGTGAAAAATGGCACCATCCAGCCACCCAGTCTGTTCTCCCGGATCAGCAATTGCGCACTGATCCTCTGTCTTCAGCTCTCTTCCACTCTCTGTTTTTCCACTCTCCGTGACTGGGCCCCAGGCAGTACCTCTCTCCCGAGCTTTGTCTCAGATGCGGTGCTTTTCCCCAGCCCCTTACTTCCAAAGGACTGCGGCTTTGACCCGCTCCGCCCCTCTGTGGGAGGGTCTCACTGAGCAATGGCCGAATGAGGAGTGGCCGAATGTTGGCTCTACCCAGGAACGCCTGCTGGACCCTGCTGTTGCCGGTGCCCCGAGACTGCGGCCAGGTGCCAGTCCGCCCACCCAAAAATCACGAGACAGTGTGGCCTCAGCGTTTCAGGGACCATGGAAAATTGCAACACATCTGGCACCAGGCTTCACCCTCAACAACCTTGCCCCAGCACCAGCGAATGTGGCTGCCTTCTGGGGTCTGCTGGGACCAGGTGGCTTCAACAGTCTCTACCAAATGTCCTTCCAGCAGTGGAACCGCTTTTCCCCGTGTGGCCCAAGAACCTCCCGGACCCCACTCTGTTCCTGGGGATTCACCTTTCCCACCAGAGCACCACCAGGTATGGAGCTGCAGAGTTGCAGCCTTTGCGCTCCCCTTGTTTACAGTCTTAATGGAATTTAAACCCTCTCCTTTCTCCTTTCTCCCTTTTTTTTTTTTAATTTTTTTTTCAACGTTTATTTATTTTTGGGACAGAGAGAGACAGAGCATGAACAGGGGAGGGGCAGAGAGAGAGGGAGACACAGAATCGGAAACAGGCTCCAGGCTCTGAGCCATCAGCCCAGAGCCTGACGCGGGGCTCAAACTCACAGACCGCGAGATCGTGACCTGGCTGAAGTCGGACGCTTAACCGACTGCGCCACCCAGGCGCCCCTCCTTTCTCCCTTTTTAGTTGAGTCCCTGCACTGTTTTGAATTTTCCACTTTCTCTCCAGCTGCTTTTGGGGAGGGATGCTTTTCCCGTATGCCCCACCCCCAAGTCTCCGTCCTCTCTCTGCCTACAAAAGGAGGTCCCTACCTTTTGGGGCTTCTTGCTCCCCAAGTTCAGCGCTTCGTGTCACGTACCTGCTGAATTCTGTGGTTCAGGTGGTGCAGATTGTTGTGTTAATCTTCCGATCGATTTTCTAGGTGTGTAGGATGGTTTAGTAGTGTTGGTCTGGCTGTATTTCATGGACGCGAGACACACAAAAAGCTTCCATGCTGTTCTGTCATCTTGGCTCCTCCAACCATTCTATTTTAATTTACACCTTTCACAAATGTGGCTGAAGAACACGCTGTGCTCTCTGGTCTTCTATTTCGTTAATGCAGCGACTCTTTCCTTCTGGGCTCAGCCTCCCCCTCATACTATTAATAATGATATCTTCACAGGTCCTGCTTATTAGTTTAAATTACTCAGAAAACTTAATAATGTTGGCATTTTGCGGCATTAATGAATCACATTTTTAGACTTAGGTTTTCCGAGGTGTGTATATGAGACCACCCACAAAATTCCTGGTTTGTCAGGTAACACAGTAGAAGCAAGTTAGACAATGCATCATGCTGGGAAAACCTCTTGCACCTACTCACAGTTCAGAGGATGTTTGTACACTCTTTTCTTCTCAATAAAGTACACTCAAAGAAAAGAAACTGTTGTCCATGGAGAGAGGTTGTGATCCTATGTAAAGACTTTGAGGTCAAATTGTAGGATTTGAATCCAGTGCTACCTTTTGCTTACTACATGACCTTGCACTTATCATTTAACCTGTTTCCCCATTTACAAAATGGAAATCTTAAGGGACACCTGGGTGGCTCAGTTGGTTAAGTGTCCAACTTCAGCTCAAGCCATGATCTCACAGTTTGTGGGCTTGAACCCTGCATCAGGCTCTGTGCTGACAGCTCGGAACCTGGAGCTTGCTTCAGTTTCTGTGTCTCCCTCTCTCTCTAACCCTTCCACACTCACACTCTGTCTGTCTGTCTCTCAAAAATAAACATTAAAAAAAAAAGGAAATCTTTAAAATTTAGTAGTACATAGTAGCCACTTTATAAATACTAATTCTTGTTATTATGACGGTTGTTTTCAAAGTTTCCAAGAGGTTTTAAGTTCTGATTCTAGAAATCCACTGTTATTATATATCCTTTCCCCCATTTTCTGCCCTCTAGTGGCAATTTCAAATATGACTGCTGTGTTTTATTTTAAATGAAATTCTTGTTCTTGGAAAAAAAAAAAAATATATATATATATGTATGTATATATATATATATATATATATATATATGTACACACACATACATACATATATACCCACTTTGTTTCCCTAGTCTTATTAGGCTTAAATCATAAGTGCAATCTTATATATGTACAATTGCATGCAATTTGCAACCATTTTTTTTTTTTTTAATGAATTTGGTAAGAAATAACTTGGGGATTATTTTACAAAAAGAATTTCCTCTTCAGTGCCTATTTACATTCATTTCTCTGAGAGAACTCTGTCCAAAAGCAATCCCTTTTTCTAGAACAAGAACTCTTCCTTGACCTGACCTTACCAGTGAGATCCCACCCATTTTGAGCCCTATAAAAGCAACAGAGCATTTTTATATTAAAGGTATTACAGTACTTCCCTGCTCCCTGAGAAGTAAGCATTTAACTCCAAAAATAACAATGCTCCAAAAATAGAATGGTAACATCCATAAGCTATTGGAATATTTAATCAAAGAATGATAAAAAGACTTACTTGAAGCTATTTGTTGCCTTGAAAACTCTGTCACCTTCTTCTCTTCCTTTGAACACAAACTCCTTTCCAGTATACTTACTCTAAGTCTGGATTTAGAGATAAAACAGATTATTCCTTCTTCCTCAGCTTTACTGAGATATACTTGGCATATAACTATGTGTAAGTTTAAGATGTATACACACATATATTGTGAAATGATTACCACAAAGGAGTTAGTTAACATCTCCATCAACTCACATAATTACCATTTTTGTACTTGTGGTGAGAACATTTAAGATCTCCCTTAGTAACTTTCAAGTATATCATACAGTACTGTTGACTGTAGTCATGCTGTATATTAGATCTCTAGAACTTATTCATCTTGTAACAGGAAGTTTGTACCCTTTGACCAACATCTCCCCATTTCCCCTTTTCCTCAGTATCATAGTATAAATAAGAGCAACAACTAACTGGCTTTCTTCTTTTTCTTCTTTTAAAGACTTTTAGGGAAGTTTGGGGTTCACAGAAAGATTGAGAGGGAGGTAAAGAGATTTCTCATATATCCTTTGCCCCCACCTATGCATGGCTTCCCCCCTAACTGTCATTCTTAAGAACAGATCTTTGGTGTTTTTACAACATAGCTCTTTATATTGAGCTCAGAAATATCACCTTGGACCAAACAGTTTTAGCATATAGACCTATCACAAAGAGGGATATATTAAACTCTAAGAAATTAATTGAGTTATCTGAAAGACCTTGTATTTTTATTTATAAACCAGGAAATGAAGTTAGGAAGGATAATTGAAGAACTGTACTGAGTTATAAACCACATGATTTAGTGAGTAGATCAAATATTCAAAAAACGCACTTGAACTATTTAATTTTATCTGTACATTATTTTGTCCTTGATCAGGATAGGACCATAAATATAAGAGAAAGAAAGAAACTCCTGGCTTAACAAGTCTGTTCAGTTTGACTGGAAATATTTATTTCATGCTCCCTAAAACTTCCTTCTTTGAGCTTGGAGTGGAAAAATGCTTACCATAAAGAACGTTTTATTACCTTCCTTTTCTAAGTTAGTGAAATGTTGAAGACATCTCCTTCTGATGTCAGAAACATGAGATGTAAGGTCGTAATCATTACCATAGACCAAGAAGGATACACTCAGAATAAAGGGAGACCCTGACTACTCACTTCAGAAGGAAGATAGGAGAGTCCCTCTAGAAGTGGCCAACAATGACTTTTCAGGAATATTCATAAACCTGATATATAAACAGCTATTATTGGGCAATAGCATCAGTGTTAGAAATTAGTATCTTGGTGCCAATTCATATCAATTTGCTCTCAGTTTCAAATGCTACATGCATAATCAGTGTGAGTCGATATAGCTCTGTTAAATTTATATCATATATCACGGTTTATTTATTTTAAGTAATCTTTCTACCCAAGGTGGAACTCACGACCCCAAGATCAAGAGTCAAAGGCTCTACAGACTGAGCCAGCCAGGTGCCTTGATATTATGCATTAAGGATTATTTAATACATTTAATTTGCTTTAATTCTGTTGGATGGAAACATTGGCAAAGGAAAGGCAAAATATAAATTAAAAAGAGGAGATTTTAGAAGTATTCAAAGAAGTGCCATTGGTTCCCTCCTTGACCAAACTTTAGCCAGGCTCCTCTGAGCCTTCTTCTTGACAAGCCTCAATCTTGGCCTATAAAGACTTTTTTTTGTTTTACCTTACATTTTTATTTTAATTCCAATTGGTTAACATACAGGGTTATATTGGTTTGGGGTGTACAATATAGTAATTTAACAGTTACATACATCACCGTGTGCTCTTCCCAAGTGCACTTCTTAACCTCAACACCTGTCTAACCCATCCCCCCACACCCTCCCCTCTGGTAACAAAGACTTAAATATCAGTATAGTTTCTAACAACACAAGGCCACATCCCTAGGATGACTCTAGCACCCCGTTAAAGTCCACCTAAGAAAACTCAAAGCTGCCAAAAGAATTCACTGTTTGTTTCAGCCAATACCTGAAGTTGGGGCCTTGTCTCCCAGCCTCTGTTGGAGGATAGGAGCTTCACCTCCATAAGTGCGCCAGTTAGCAAACCCAGATGGGTTTCGTGTGGGAAGAACCCGTTCACTGCATTTTGTAATTTTCCACTTCCCTGACTCTACTGTGCCCATGATCACTCCCTCCCCAATTCACTCATTCTCCTTTTAAAGCAGCCAGTCACTTCTGTACAAATTGAAGTTGAGTTCAGTTCACACTGGACTCTCTTCTTTATGTGATAACGTATTACTGATTAGAATTTGTCCTTACCACTTTGTCGAGTGCCCGGTTTTGTTTGTCTTTGACAGAAGGAAGTGGAAGAGACAGAAAAATAAGAAGGCAGAAAGCACCCAATCTAGTCAAAATAATAAACCTAAAATGAAATATGTGAACTCACCAATTCAAACATGGTTTATTAGTGCTTATCGTAGTAAGGTATAATGTTAGGTATTGGAGACAAAATAGTGAACAAAAGGTTTCACCTAGTAAGAAACAGCAGTGTGATGGGCCACCCACTTAGAAAGAAAATGACGTGTAAGTACTATGAAGGGATCGAAAATAAGGTTCTTCAGAGTCCATTAAGATTTACAAGTGGAAATAACATTTCAGATGAATTCTGAAGGATAAGAGGGAGTTAGGCAGAGGAAGAGCTGAGAAAAGAGTGTTCCAGACAGAGCAGAGAGCATGCGCAAATGCCAGGAAGTAAGAAAACAAATGTATAAGCACAAGACAAAGAGCAGGTTCCAGGAGCTGAAAGAACCACATCATGGCTGGAGAGTAGTTATCAGGCCAGGGAAGAGAATGGTGGAAAAACTCAGGGTGAGGGAGGAAAGCTGGAGTCAGAGTCTAAAAGGTCCTCTGGGGTTGGTTTATACTCCTCACATAGGGAGGAGGAGAGGTCTGAGCTTCCAATAAGGGCTAATGTGGCTTTTTTGTGGAAAATGGATTGGAATAAACAAGAGAAGAGATGGAAAGAAGTGGATTTATTCATGAGTTATTTAGGAGGCCATATACAGGAACTCAGGGGTACTTAGCCGTGGGGTAGAAGGGACAGAAGGGAAGAAGCCGAAGTTGAAATTCCCACTTGGGGCTGGGCAGTTCAGTGAGTGGTGCTGCGTTGTGTTTCTAAAATAAGAAATACAAAGGGGCCCCTGGCTGGCTCAGGCAGTAGAGGATGCAACACTTCATCTCAGAGTTTTGAGTTCAAGCCCCACGTTGGGCGTATAGATCACTTAGAAAAGTAAATAAAATAAAATAAGAAATACTGGAAGGAAAGCTGTTTTGTGAGAATAATGGGGCAGCTGTATTCCATGACTAAAGATACACTCCACCTTAACGTGCAAGTGAGGAAACTGTCATCTTTGTTTTAGTTGAATAAAAAAGCACCACACTAAGATCTAACTACACACAAGGTTTTAGTCAATTACTTTACCAGAGGACAGGAGGTAAAGTGTAAATCAAAACGCAGAACACAATGATTGCAACTGCATTTCCTCTATACAAGAGGTAGGTGACAAAAAGGGGGGAGGGACTGTAGAAAAGAGGAATAAAAACAAAGAAACAAATACAAGAGGCTCTCACTCTATGAAGGAAGAAAGCAGATAAAACATATCCCAGAAGTTGGGTAATTGAGAAGTTAAAAAATAAAAGTTAAAATAGGTAAGAAGTGGACATTAGAATTTTTCTTTTTATTATTCTTTAGGAACTATGTTAAAAAAAAAAAAAAAAAAAGATTTAGCAATATAACCAGTAGGAAATACCAGACCTCAAAAATCTAACCACCGGACACACTCATGCAGGTTTTACTTTAAACTTTTAAAAATATTGCACTTTTCTGTACTTTAATTGAATGTTTCAGTCACTTACACTTTAACATATTTTACATGGGTGATAATTCCGAAGTAGGAAAAATCTTTGCTTTTTCCACCCAGGTAAAAAATTCATGCTATGAAACCTGCAAATTTATACAAAAGATGGGCAATGAGGAACTTCTAAAGTTTGTTGCTTTCTTCCTCTATGCTCTGAAACCACACAATTTCAAAAACTTTTTTTTGTTGTTCTTACCACGAAAGTGCGTAAGTTCTCTAAAAGAAGCCACCGGCATTCTAATTTTTGAAAATCCTCTTAAGTTATTGGTGTTAAGTTTAACATATTCTAGATTTAAAAGTTAACAGTTCTGTTCTTAAGGAGATTCTATATTACCAAAAAAACAAAAACAAAAACAAAAACAAAAAAACAAACCCAGAAAGTTTCTCTTAATTAAGATATATATTGTTTGGGGTATATTTAGAAATGCTTTATCCTTACCTTATTCCTAATATTACCTGTAAAGTTTAGGTAGTGTAGCAAAACATCACAAATTAAGATTTCATGCAAGTCTTATCATCTAATACAAATCTGCCTGTGAATAGACCCTACTGAATTCTTGTTTTTGTGCACTATTTTGCCATTTATTCATCCATAAATTGTTTATCCTTTACCTTGGGCTGGACACTATTTTAAATGCTGAAGATATAAAGCAAGTACAACCAGAAAGGACCCTGACTTTATCGAGCTTGTGTTCAGCCCAGTACCATAAGGAGGAGCTACAGAATGAAAGACCAAAGGCCATGGGAAGCTACATAAACCAAGGCCTCAGTGCCATAGACAGATGAAGGAAAATGATAATAATAATAATACTGCAATCTATTGTTTCCCTCAAAAAGTACACCTTTGCTTTAAACTTTATTACTATCAAGGTACAAAAATGACACTAGAGAGGCAATACTTGAGATCAAGATGAGAATCTATATTAAGCTTTACAGAATAGTGGGACAGAAATGATTATATTTTAAGATTTCTAGTGAGTGATATTTCATTTTTTAATGCACATAATCCCAAGTACCTTCCAAGAAATGTAAATAATATACAGTATATACTCATACCTCAATACACTCACCATAACTAAATGTTTATTCATTGGGTTTTGTGAATGAAAGACCTAAAATATTTTTCTCTCAATTTAAAAAAAATTTTTTTTAATGTTTTTATTTTTACTTTTGAGACAGAGAGAGACAGAGCATGAGCATGGGAGGGGCAGAGAGAGGGGGAGACACAGAATCTGAAGCAGGCTCCAGGCTCTGAGCCGTCAGCACAGAGCCCCATGCAGAGCTTGAACTCACGGAGTTGAGATCATGACTTGAGCTGAAGTCGGACACTTGACCGACTGAGCCACCCAGGCGCCCCTCTTTCTCTCAAATTTAAATGAAATAGAATTTTGTGATTTGTGCTTATATCGAATATCCTGATAAGTTTTTTTTTTTTTAAGTTCTCATGTATGTCCCTCCCTAGAGTACAGTTTAATAATAGGGCTTCTACCCATTAAATTTTTCTCTCATTCTTTGGTTTGTTTTTTCTTTGTTTTTTGTTTTTGCGTGGAGATTTAAGAGATTTTTTTTTTAGTTTTATTTATTTATTTTGAGAGAGCAAGTTGGGGGGGGGGGGGCAGAAGAAGGAGAGAGAGAGGATCCCAAGCAGGCTCTGAGCTGTCAGCATGTAGCCTGATGTGGGGCTCAGATCCACGAACTGCAAGATCATGACCTGGGCCGAAACCAAGAGTTGGATGCTTAACCCACTGAGTCATCCAGTGCCCCAAAAGTAAATTGTTTTTTAAAAGAGATACTGACAAGAAGCATCCTAAGAGTCTACACCATACCAAATGTGACTGTATTAGTCAAGGTTCTCCAGAGAAAAAGAGCAAATAGAAGATATCTATATCTATCTATGTATCTACAAATTTTATCTGTATTTATCTTTTAGTATAAATAAATCTATATTAAATAGATAAATATAGATACAGATTTGTACATATATAGATATACATTTAATATAAGAAATTGGCTCATGCAGTTATGGAGGCTGGAAAGTCCCAAGATCTGCAGAGTGAGTAAGCAAGTTAGAGATCCAGTTGAGAGGATGGCATAGTTCCAGTTCATAAACTAGTAGGCTTGACCGAGGAAGATTCAATGTTTCAGCTGGAGTCTGAAGGCAGGAAAAAGCTGATTATCTCAGTTCAAAGGCAGTCAGGCAGAATAAGTTCCTTCTTACTCAGCCTTTTTGGTTTATTAGCCCTTCAACTGATTGGATGAGGCCCATCCACATTAGGGAGGGCAATCTACTTTACTCAGTTTACTGATTCAAATGTTAATCTCATCCAAACACTCTTACAGGAACATCCAAAATAATGTTTCACAAAATATTTGGGCACCTTGTGGCCCAATCAAGTTGACACACAGAATTAACCATCACAAGTGACTTTCATTAATTTCCTTTGGTTTCTCAAGCCAACAGATAATGCCACTGCATTGAGAGGAAAGAGAAAGAGTTGAAATAATTTCATTCAGCCTCAGAGTATCTTTCTTGTTTCTTAGTCCCAGAAAAACTAAATAATACAACCACAAACATGTCTTTACATAGGTTTTCTTTTCTTCCTCTTTGCTTTATGCAGAATTTAGTAACCTCTGGGTCTTCTGTTCCATTGACAGGGCTGCAGAAAAAAATGTTTTTGAACTTTTTCCAATATATTTCAAAAATGATATCCTATTTGGGCTTCATACTTGATTGGATGTTTTTAAGTTTATTTCTCTTAAAAAAGTACCCATCAGAATGTAAAAAATGTCCCCTCCTCCCATTGGAAGCTATTTTAAAATTGCCCAGGTGGTGCCTTCATCAGCATTTTGCCTGTTCATTATGCATATGTGATATTCATCGTTTTGTGTTTCCTACAAGCTTTGTAATTTTTCCTAAAATACTGATTTCCTGCTGAGATACTTCAATTGTGGATACACGCCACTTTAAAAAAATTTTTAACCATCTGTTAATTACAAAAATCAAACTATAGCTCATATCTAAATAATTAGAAGCAATACCTGTATGTGGTAGGAATTCAGTAACTGATGAATGAATGAGTGAATGAATGAGCGATGAATGAATGAAGGTTAAATGTGGCAATGTGGGGGGCGGGGAGGGAGGTATTGATCATACTTGTCGTTGATGTGAAAAAAGTTCAAAAGATAAATATCTTTGGTAAGATAAAACTTGTATCTTGGCCAGCATCAAACTAGAACTACAAATAGAGAGTAGGGATGATTTTAAGTTTATATCACATGTAAGTAATACATAAGTTTATTCTCTGTGTAAAAATGTTTAAATATTGAAGATAAGCTTAAGATACCATTGAACACTACCCCATAAACAATATTACAATACTGTTTTGTGGATTTGTGAATTTTTTTCCTCTGTGAACTCTGAGTAGATATTTTATAACAGGAATGAGGGACAAAACTAGGGCAGAGTATCCACATAGCAATAATAGAAATAGCTAATATCTACTAAATTCCAGTCATTTTTTTCTAAATACTATGCACATATTAACACACTTAAGCCTTTCAAGGACACATGGTATCATTATTATGTACTATCCATTATTCCCATTGTGCAGATGAGTAAACATCCATTTCCCCCAGCAATTTTCCATAATTTCTCCAAAGTCATGGACCTGCAAGTGGTGGAGATGGAATGTGAACCTAAGTGGTGTGGCTCCTGCACTTGATCAAAACCACTACATCATATACAAAATATGTAGACAAAAAGGGAGCCTGTGGTCGAGTACTGATGGTACAACCATCTGCATGTGCACTGGTACAAAGCAAATGCCCAGCCTGGTCAACTCATGTTTCTCACTTGACTACCAGATACTTTGGCAAACTCTAGGATTTATATTCCACTTTCTAATTTGCTGCCCTTCTCTTATATGGGAATCCCACTTCAGTTCTCAAATGTGGTTCTTGATAAATAACTGAACTGAACTAACAAGGGAGGACTCAGATAACGTCAAGATCTCACTCCAACTTTGTGGATCAATATTAACATACTCTTCTTCAACATGGACGATCCCAACTAAACATCCTTTCCATTAAGCTGTGCAACCATGTGTTAGGTGCCTTCACTGTGTCTGAAATGTTCTTCTTTTGTTAGTTTACATGTTAACACCTATTTCTCTCTCAAACTCTTGCTAGGGTGCAATGTCCTCAGTGAAGTCTTCCTTGTATGTATTATTTCTATCTCTTTTGCGTTCTATCACTACTGCACTGTCAGTCTAGATTTTAATTATTTTTATTTTTAACATGCTGTTCTCACATTGGACAGTAAGATATTTGAGAATAATCATGGTTTGGGTAAACCAGATGTGAACACCATGCCTGGCACATATTAGATACATCATGAATATTGTGAAACTAAATGGAAATGTGACTATTACAACAGCATCGTTGAGCCTGGCAATACTTTTTACAACCATGTTTACAACTCAGTATTTACCTGGTGTATGAATTAACTCCCATATGTTGAGAAAAATTCATTTCATATTTCCCCCAAATAGTCCACAAAGCTACATTTTTCCATTATATTTTATTTCCCTATAACCTTAAGATGAAAATCTTAATAATGTTTTACACTTGGAGGAAGATTTTTAGTTGTTTCTTTATTAAATTTAAGAATAATTTGGGGCATCTGTGTGGCTCAGTTGGTGGAGCCTCTGACTCTTGATTTCGGCTCAGGTTGTGATCCCAGGGTTGTGGGATCGAGCCCTGTGTCAGCCTCCGTGCTGAGTGTGGAACCTGCTTAAGATTCCCGTTCTCTCTCTCTCTCTCCCCCTTCTTCCCCTCTTCCCCACTCACACTCTTTCTCTCTAAAATAAAATAATAAATGAATAAATAATTGGGGAAATAAGAGCCTACTTCCTTTAAAAAAATAAGAATTCTACCAATTAAAAGCGTTCACAAATATTTGTAGTGGGGAATTGTATGTAGTGGCCATTTTTAAAAATATTACACCTTAGCAGTGTAGAAGATGGTGGCTAATTTTACCAAAATGAGATCACTAGCAATTGTTATTCCCATTAAGGGGTAATTTCTCTCTTCAAATAATTTTTTCTGACTATAAAGCTAGATAAAACTCTCATTTATCACAGGGTAGCTGACAAAGATAACTAGAACCCTTTCCACTACAAATACCAAGATATGGTGGATGGAAAAAACCAAGCTTATTTTTAAATGCATAGCTAAATTTTCAACAAAGAGAGGAAAATTTGTCAGTTCCAGAAATAAAATAGAAACTGAAAACCAAAGGGTAAGCATGTGAGTGGAACCTGAGACTGTCCTGTGATGTACTTCTCTTCCCAGTACTTTAGGGACTCAAGTTCTATTTCCCACATGAGAAAGGGGACATGCCTGGGCCGACACATGACAGAAAATTGGGACTAAGAGATCTGAACAGAGCTGGGACCCTCAACTGTCTACACATTTGGTGGACCATTTAATTTTTAAATTGTCCAGTGTCACAAAGAAACGTGTCTGTCTCGGCTATGTGGGAAAAAAATAGAACCCCAAATAAAGTGAAGTTCTACCTTATTTCCATAGGCTACCGTGGGCTTGAGGATAAAATTAGCATATTGTTAACGTTAACAATATGCATTACGTTGTTCTTGAGACCATGATTACCACCAAGCCAGCTGGCAAAGCGAATGCAAAGCTGTTCCTTAAAGCCATGCCACAGTATTATCTGAAAAATAAAGAGAGGAAAAAAGGCTCACTAAAATAGGCAATTAACAAGTAACAGCATGTATGGAAATCACAGAAATAAACCATCATGAATGAGACTAAGCACACAAGAGAGGGCGATTACAGATTCAAGAACTTGAGACATAACAAGGTAATCTAAAAAAGAGTATACAATAAAAAATACATATCAATATAAAAAGCCCTTTTTAATATGCAGAGGTAGAAATATGGCTTCATTGAACAGGAAAGGTCACAGGATCAGATGATCTAGACAAGGAGAAGGTAGGATCAAAGGCAGTTAGGAAATAGAGGACATGACTCACGTGGGGGAAACAGTTTAAAGGATAAGAATTTAGTAAAAACAGCCTAAGTTTGGTGCATATTATAGAACTATGAGGAATAAGGTTGACCAGAGAGAATGAGTCTATTTCAGTAGGCAAAAACAGTACAGTTCATTTCCAACATTCATCCCATCATTTCCCAAATACGTATTGCGTGATTTGGGAATGGAACTCAGTTTTGGGGTGGGTCTGATTTGTCCACTACTTTTCTCCCCAAACCATGTCTGACCTACACGCAACACTTTAACTGTAAGCATTATGCCTGCCCACATCTCATTGCTACCTATGTCTCTGAAAATTCCCATGCTCTGCTTCTCCCCATTTTGTTTTCCAGAATTTATAGTGTCCAACCGGACAAAAAAAAAAACAACAAAACAAAACACAAATAAAAGATGTGAAGATGCCCCTGTTGTCTTAAAAGTAGGACCTTTGCAGTAGAGTAACAACCGTGTAGAGTTCTGATTGGTGTAATGATGCGAAGGGAGCGGAGGTGAGAGGAGTGCCGTGCTGACAAATGTTTAACAACCCGCGGGGAAAATGGGCTGACTTGTAGCCTGTGATGATGATTTCTATGATATAAATACTCCTACCAAGACTGATTTCAAGCCTCAGTGGAACAACCATCTTGCAAAATCCCTGATAAATGAGCACTTGTCTGTCTCGAACCGCTGTGAGCTGGCTCCAGCACACTACCGCTGCCCACACACCTGTAGAAGGCAGTGTTGCACCACGTCACGTGCTCTTTCCCGGGTGGGTTGGCCACTGCCATTTTCTAACTGGTTGTAGCAGCCTATGGATGATAAATGTTCTCAGACTCTAGTGACAGGGTTATGGCCATCTAAGTGTTGATGATAGTGTGGGCTTTGTTTTTTCCAGAAATAAAATCGAAACTGAAAACCAAAGGGTAAGAATATGAGTAGAACGTGAGCCTGGCTTATGATGTACTTAATGGGGGGTTGGGAAAGAATACACCAAAAACTATTTTAAATTGGACTCCCAAACTATATTAACAGTATTTCTCAATTTATTAGTCATTTATTCAATGAAAATGTATTGAGCACTTTCTAGACACAGTTTAAGCTAGAAAGGATTGAGCAGTGAGGAAAAAGTACAATGACTAAAACCAAACAACTCCTTCTCCACCGCTCATAAAAAGTTCTTCCCTAATTTGGTTTTAAAATATTCCATTGCTTTCTTTTATGTAATTGAATACAAAGCAGTATCTATACACAGTGATCTTATGTTCAATGTATAAATGTTGGAAGTAAATAAACCTCAAACATAAACATATGGCAAGCCCGGTAAAACATCTGCAGGTAGAATTTTTATTTTAAACAAACCACCTAAATCATGGCAAGTCACAGGATCAATAATCCACCTATTATAGTCAATAAAATAATTAATGGCAGCATTTTTGGTAAGAGAAAAAAATGGAAAAAATCTGAAATGTTCATTAATTGGGAAATAGACAAGTAAATTGTGACAGATCCATACAATGAAAGGGTTTCATACAATTTTTAATTTAATTTAATTTTACTTTATTTTATTTTATTTTATTTTATTTTATTTTATTTTATTTTATTTATTATTTTGAGAGAGCACATGAGCTAAAGAGAGGGGCAGAGGGAGAGAGAGAGAATCATAAGCAGACTCAGCACAGAGCCCCATGTGGGGCTTGATCCCATGATCCTGGGATCATGACCAGAGCTGAAATCAAGAGTTGCATGCTCAACTGACTGAGCCACCCAGACACCCCCATTTATTTATTTATTTTGAGAGTAATAGAGAGAGAGAGAGAATGTGCACACACTCACGTACGAAAGGGGGAGAGGGAGGAACAGAAAGAGAAGGAGAGAGAGAATCCCAAGTAGGCCCTGCACTGTCAGCACAGATCCCGACATGGAGCTGGATCTCACAAACTGTGAGATCATGACCTGAGCTGAAACCAAGAGTCAGAGGCTTAACCTGAAAAGCCACCCCAGTGCCCCCATACAATGAAATGTTACATAGCAGAGAAGATGAATAAATGGGTGGACCTTACAAATTTAATGTTGAAAAAAATTGCCAAAAAATACATAGTATAATGCTTTTTAAATAAAAATTGTAAAATGTTTATATATACACATATAGGTATGTGTACGTATACATGCATATTTATATTTTGTATGTCTATTTACATGTATACATACAATCTGCCAGGCATGGTAATAATAAACACCAAATTGCATGAAAGTAGTAACCTCAGAAGCTGGAGGAAATATGATGCTGTTAAAAAGAGATTCATAATCAGCTTTAACTATATCAGAATGTTCTATTTCTAAGCTGAGTAATATATAGATTTTTGTTGACATTTTGTTCCTTTGGAATTATGAAATATTCCATAATACATTTTAACAACTAAACATTTAAAATTTGCCTGGGTGGCTCAGTCAGTTAAGCATCCAATTCTTGGTCTCAGCTCAGATCTGATCTCAGGGTTGTGAGTTCAAACCCCACACTGGGCATAGAGCCTACCTTAAAAAAAAATTAAATTCATTGGCTAAACATTTGTCACATCATAAATATTTGTGTGATTTGAGATTAGTCAAGAATATTATCTTGTGCATAAAAACCCTCATTAGTCTTCCTGTTTTCAAGTTTGGGAATTACTTTCCTTGATATTTAATTATCAATATGTCACTAATGTTATTAAGAACTTTCTACCCAACTTCAAATCATACCTTGGAGAATTATAGATGTACAAAAAATTAGAATTGATATTTAGGAATGAGAGATATCATCTCACCTGGAATAAATATAATAATGACACAAATTCAATCTCTCTTTGTTGTTTTTTAGTCATGTTTTGTCTCAGGAAGATCTACCAGGTTTTTCATAATCACAAAGATTTATGATGTTTGTGTGCTGGTGCTTGTGTGTGTACAAGCATGTGTGTGCACAAACGTATGTGTGCAGGATTGAGTCTGACCAAGAAATCCCTGCATTGCCAACCTCAGAACTGAAATTATATATTGGATGTAAATACTGTTGACATAGCTCTCAGTGAGGCTAAGGAGAATATTGCCTCTCCTTCCATTGAATTTTAAGGTCAGATCCAGGGAAAAATTGCCTTGCAATGGAAAGGGCTGTTAGGAGAACAAAAATGTAGTTAGCCATAGAGTTTCACAATTCTAGATCTCTTTTTTTTTTTTTTTTTAAATCTAGATCTCTTTTGGTCACTGACCAGTTTTGTGACCTTACTTCTCTGATCTTACTTTTCTGCATGTCTTGTTTTTTCTCACTTGTATAACATATCTGGCATTTTATGTATAATTATGTAATCCATACCAATTATATTCATTTGCTACAAATAGTAGTAGAATTTGTTTTCCCAAAGCAACCTATGACTTAACATGTGCCCCAGAAATTCCCTCAGAGATAACAAAAGTTTCCTAGCACTGCAAAAAATGAAACAAGATGTTTCCTCTGGTTTATTCTTGGTGGAAAAAGATGAACAAACTTAGACTACTTGGGACCTGAAAGAACCAAGAAAGTACATGCAGATGTACTTTCCCTGAAGTGGTAACAAATTTTGAGGAAAAATGGCAGAAAGGAGAGGAAACATTCAGGTTTTACTAATGCTTGAATTTGTTTTCTATTTTTAAAGTTTATTTATTTTGCAAGAGAGCGAGAGAGACCAGAGAGAGCGCATGCCACACCCGCGCGCACGAGAATGAGTGGGGGAGGGGCAGAGAGAAAGAGAGAGAGAATCCCAAGTGGGCTCCGAGCTGAGAGCGTGGAGCCCAACACAGGGCTCAATCCCATGACCCTGAGATCATGACAAGAGCCAAAATCAAGAGCTGGACGCCCAACCAACTAAGCCACCCAGGTGCCCCTGTACTGTTCTATTTAGTTAGGGCCATGCAGTTTTTCTCAGGACTATATAAATTGACTTTACCAAATTCTAGCACAATTATATTTTAAGGAAGTAAAATATTTACAAGACTCTACATGGATAAATTTTGATATGCAAAAATTATAAATTAAGTAGTATTTGTTTGCTTTCAAATGGACTTTGCCTAATATTTAAAAATACTATTTAATTTATAAAAATTAAAATCTCCATTGAAACTTTAAGGTGAATATTTATTGCTTAAAGCAATGTTCAACTGTATTTGAAACAAAATTTATATTAATTCACATCTTGCATACATAAAATGATGTTATGGTGATTTTTGTTTTGTTTTGTTTTCATTTTTAACTAAGGCTTGAGTTCCTGATGTGACTGAGGCAGAATCTTAATACTGATCCTTGTTGATGACTATTCCAAAGTGTGCAACTTGGTAGTTTAATGAAGTAATGTTGATAGGCTTATGGCGGAAATAAAATTTAATAGTAACATCAAAAGAAATTTAACATGTGCCTTCATAGGAGATGTCAATTCTTAAAACTTTATGTTTAGGTAATCTCTACACCCAGTGTGGGGCTTGAACTCACAACCCCGAGATCAAGGTCATATGCTCTACAACTGAGCCAGCCAGGCGCCTGTAGATGTCAACGCATTTAAGGAGAAATGCCTTGTTACCAAATGTTATTAGTTTGAAACAGTAAATTCCTTTCCCAAAATAATCCAGGAGGAATTTTTTTTCTTTCTTTCCTTAACACCACCACCAAATTTCCCCCAAACTTGGAAGGTAAATTATCCTACAGTTACACATGCTCAATCAGCTTCTAGAGTTTTCCGATCCAGAGTAGAGAACCCACTTCATGTGCTTTCCCAGATTCCCACATTGACAACTGTCCTCCCAGACTTGGACAGTTTGCTCATTAGAATGCTCCCCTGTCACCATTGGTGCATCATCTGCTCACACTGCCAGCTGTCTCAGCCCTCGCAGGTGTCAGCTGGCCCAGCCCAGCCTTCATGCACTGTCCACAAGGCTGCTGCAGCAGCCCATGCTCCCAGGCCAAACCGAGAGGACCCACAGTGGCTCTGGTTCTTCCCATCACGTCCACATTCAGATAAAGTATCGTGCCATGGGGTGTGGAACAGGGCTTCCCCAGCACCTAATAATACAACTCAGAAGTGGCAGGGGGTTCGTGTCCTATGGACAAACTGAAACTAATAGAATCAGGAAAATGGAAAGAGCCCTCAGTTAAATTCCTCTCTTTTCCTTCTCTCTTACACTGTTCCAAGTAGCAGGGTTTTCTTAAGACCCTCTTCAAAGACTTCCTTCCTGATGTGAGAAACACACTGTGCTCTCAAAATTCTGGAGCTGTGGCCTGCTGGGCCACCATACCACCTACCTTCCTTCAGCTCACTCTTTTTCCCTTACTGTAGCTACCCTGGCAAGGGTAAATCTCCCAATAAAGTCTTAGGATTTGGGGCTTTGACTCAGGCTCTATTTTTCAGGGAACTTTAAGACATCCTGTTTGGGGCATATCTAATCTTAAGCCAGTAAGAAACCTAAAATGCGATGATAATAATTTAAAAACCTTTCTGTAAAATTCCCTTGAATATCCATTGTTATCACTCTTTAACAACAACATGCCAAATTAAAAATTATAATAATAATAATAAGGCAAAGATCTCCTGAATGCCCATAAATTAATACAGTTCAGGAGATCTTATTTTTTTCATAGCTCTGTGCCATGTAATGTAAAACACTAATAATTATTTTTAAAAACTTCAGTCAGGACTGATAAAGGATAACAAAAAGTGAGTATTTTTAAAGAAATATGGGAAACATATTTACTTTACTATAGAAAATAGATCTTAATGAACAATAGCGGTGAACATTAATAAAAACAAATTTGTTTAGTTTCTTTACAGTGAACTGTATTGAGGTATAATTTATATACAATAAAATGCACCCATTTTAAGTACGCATTTCAGTTAGTTCTGACAAATATCTATACTGATATTACCACTATCACCATCAAGATTTGGAATATTTGCATCACCCCAAATAGATCCCCCTCATGACCCTTTGCAGCAAAAATTTCCCACCCTTAGCTTCAGGCAACCACTAGCCTCATCAGCTTTCACTTTCTGTCACTGTACAGTAATTTTTCCCTTCTAGAATTTCTCATAAATAGAATCATCATACACACATATTTTGTGTGTATGTGCATGCCAGGCTTCTTTCTTTCACCATTTGTTTGAGGCTCGTCTATATAGGTGTGTGTGAAAGTAGTTTATTCCTTTTTCTTGCTGAGGATTAGGCCATTTTACTGATATACCACATGTTAATGGACCTTCGCACTGTTTCTAATTTTTGCCTATTACTAATACAGCCACTGTGAATATTTGTATGCAAGCTTTCTGTAGTTTTGTCTTTTCACGTATTTTGGGTAAATATCGAGTAATGGAATTGCTGTCTCGTAGGGTAAGTGTATGTTTAACTTCACCAAAAACTACAGAATTATTTCCTAAATAATTCTAAATAATGGGTAGTTGTACCCATAAGCAGTGTTCCATATCCCGCCCAGCAGTTGACATTATCAGTCTTTATAATTATAGCCAGTTCAGTGGGCAGTGTCATCTCCTGGTACTTTTAATGTGCACTTCCTTGCTGTGTAATGGTAGTGAGCATCATTTCATGTGCTTATTGACCATGTTCTATCCTTTTGTGAGAATCTTTTATTCATTTTTATTGGTGTTTGTCTTCTCACTCACTTTTAAACAGTGAAAAGCCTTCAGAATCCACTCAAGGGTCTTGTGGTTTGCAAATATGCCAGGGCATTTTAATTAAATACAGGAAAAAAGAACAATTAATTACCTCATTTTCTGCTTTTATCTTCCCTCCTCAGGAAGCTCCAGCCAGTCTAGGCTTCTACCTGTTCTTAGAACAGGCCCAGTTCTTACCCCGCCTCACACTGCTCTAGCAATTAGCTCAGCTTGAAATTCTGCCTCCCTCTCCCCCTCATGAGACTGGATCCTTCTCCTCCTTCAGCTCTCAGCTCAAATGTCACATTCTTACCAGTACCCTCCCCGACTACCCAATGTAAACTAAAGCCCTTTAGGCTATTTCTGATCACAGCACCCTGTTCCATCACTTAGCATCAGCAGTGAAATATTTTTATTTATTTGCTTACTTGCTTATTATTTTCCTCTACACTGACCTGTGCTCCCTTGACAGTGGAGACCATGCCCAACCTGGGTTGGATTTCCGAGGACCCTCCAGCACATTGTGCAGAACAAAACTCACATTGGAAGTTGAATAAATATTTGCTGCTCAATACCTTAATACCTCAGCTCTCCATGCATTATTAAATTGGAAGGTCAGTATATGTAGAGAAATCATCCCCTACAGTTCCTGTTGCAGTTTGACACAACTATCAATGGTTCACAAATGGGGATATCCTTGGAATCTCTTTCTACTTGACTCTTTATCAGAAGATTCCTAGGATAAAAGAGGTTTCATGAGCTTTCCTAGATGACTGAGCAACTATGGGAATTCCAAGAAGCTACAGTATAGGGGCACCTGGGTGGCTCAGTTGGCTAAACGTCCACCTTCGGCTCAGGTCATGATCTCATGGTTCGTGGGTTTAAGCCCCGTGTCAGTCTCTGTAGCCAGGGACCTGCTTCGGATTCTATGTCTCCCTCTCTCTCTGTCCCTCCCCCGCTCATTTTCTTTCTCTGTCTCTCAAAAATGAATAAATGTTAAAGAAGAAGAAGAAGAAGAAGAAGAAGAAGAAGAAGAAGAAGAAGAAAGAAGAAGAAGAAGAGGAGGAGGAGGAGGAGGAGGAGGAGGAGGAGGAGGAGGAGGAGGAAGAAGTAGTAGCCGCCACCTCCACAGTACAGTACTTAGCTTTTTGGGACTTCATATCAATGCTGAAACTTTTCAGAAATTTACAGGCCTAAGAATTATCCTACAGGGATGCTCAGAATAAACAGGATTATCTAAGTTTATTGGGCTACTTTGGGGTTCACTGAGAAGGTAAGCAAATCACACAATGAGTAAACCATGCCCAATGGAAACAGCAGGGAATAGTGGGTAGCTTGGTGACCCAGTCCAGTGTTGTCAATCCAAAATGCAGGATCCATTTTTCCCAATCTCCTCATGTATGAATGAAAAAGTAGATGAAGACCTGAACTCATATGTTGGCTCTGTCTCTTAGTAATTATATAAATATTGCCAAGTTACTTAATCTCTATGCATTTTAGTTTCTTTATGTTTAAAGTGAGGATATAGTATCTAATTTATAAACTGTTTTTCTGTATTAAGTAGAATGCTAATAGAGTCTTTGGCATATATTAGAAATTTTATTTTTTTGTTTATTTTCTATTTTAATACACTTCAGCTTACATATATTAGGAAGCAAACATTTCCCAAAGACATAGTGTATTCAGTTATCTACTCAAATTGCTACTTAATAAATATTTATTGATAGGGGCACCTGGGTGACTCAGTCAGTTGGGTGTCTGACTTCAGCTCAGGTCATGATCTCACAGTCTGTGAGTTCGAGGCCCACATCGGGCTCTATGCTGACAGCTCAGAGCCTGGAGCCTGTTTCGGATTCTGTGTCTCCCTCTCTCTCTGCTCCTCCTCTGCTCATGCTCTGTCTCTCTCTGTCTCAAAAATAAATAAAAACATTAAAAACATTAAAAAATATATTTTTTGATAGCACTAAAACTTAATGGGCCTAGGAACAAATAGGTAGCGATTATATAATCTAGAGGCTGCAGCAGCAAATAAAAGAAAAATCTCATTATTAAAAAAGAAAGATCCAGGGCGCGTGGGTGGCTCAGTCGGTTAAGTGGCCGACATTGGCTCAGGTCATGATCTTGCGGTCCGTGAGTTCGAGCCCCACGTTGGGCTCTGTGCTGACAGCTCAGAGCCTGGAGCCTGTTTCAGATTCTGTGTCTCCCTCTCTCTCTGACCCTCCCCCGTTCATGCTCTGTTTCTCTTTGTCTCAAAAATAAATCAACGTTAAAAAAAAATAAAACTATTAAAAAAAAAAAAAAAAGAAAGATCCTAGGGGCACCTGGGTGACTCAGTCCATTAAGCGTATGACTTTAGCTCAGGTCATGATCTCACAGCTCATGTGGTCAAGCCCCACATTGGACACTCTGCTGTCAGTGCAGAACCTGCTTCTGATCCTCTGTCCCCCTCTCTCTCTGACCCTCCCCTACTTTTGTGCACTCTCACTCTGTCT
Source organism: Felis catus (assembly GCF_018350175.1). Classification (NCBI taxonomy): domain Eukaryota; kingdom Metazoa; phylum Chordata; class Mammalia; order Carnivora; family Felidae; genus Felis; species Felis catus. The sequence continues at coordinate 201,983,590 of NC_058368.1, read as the reverse complement.
CTCAATAAAACAAAACAAAATAAAATAAAATAAACCAAAACAAACAAACAAACAAAACCCCCCACAGATCCTGAATGCATGTTACTAACGGAAAGAAGCCAATCTGAGAAGGCACATACTGTATGATTCCAACATATGATGTTCTGGAAAAGGCAATACCATGGAAACAATAAAAAGATCAGTGGTTGCAGGGGTGGAGCAGGGAAAGGCGAAATGAACAGGCAGAGCACTGGGGATTTTAGGGCAGTAAAAATACTCTGTATGATATTATAATCACAGATATATGTCATTATATATTTGTCCAAACCCATAGAATGTACAGCATCAAGAATAAACACTTTGTGTGGTCAGCTGTGGACTTTGTGTGATTATGATATATCAATTCTATGGACTTTTTGTGATTACAGTGTAGTGATGTTAAAAATATCATTCTGGTGAGTGGTGTTAACAGTGGGAGCAGGAGGTATACAAGAAATCTCTGGACCTCCTTCTAAATGTCGTTGCAAGCTTAAAACTGCTCTAAAAATAGCCTTTAAAAAAAAAGAGTGAAAGGGCAACAAAAGCAAAAATAAACAATTAGGACTGCATCAAACTAAAATGCTTTTGTATAGTGAAGGAATGCAGTGAAGGTGATCTACTGACTGGGAGAAGATATCTGCAAATGATATATCTGATAAGGCGTTGATACCCAAAACATATAAAAAATTCACACAACTCAATCACAAAAAAAAACAACCCAATTAAAAAATGGGCGGAGGACCTGAATAGATATTTTCCAAAGAAGACATACAGATGGCCAACAGACACGTGAAGAGATGCTCAACATCACTCATCATCAAAACCATACGCAAACAAAACCACAATGAGATGCCACCTCATACCTGTCAGAATGGCTACAGCTTGAAAGACTAGAGAAAACAAGTGCCAGCAAGAATGTAAAGAAAAGGGAACCTTCATGCACAGTTGGTGGGCATGTAAATTGGTGCAGCCATTATGGGAAATAGCATGGAAGTTCCTCAAAAAATTAAAAATAGAACAACCATAGGGGAACCTGATGGCTCAGTTGGTTAAGCATTTGACCCTCGACTTCAGCTCAGGTCATAATCTCACAGTTCGTGGGATCAAGCCCTGCATCAGACTTTGTGCTGACAGTGTGGCACCTCCTTGGGATTCTCTCTCTCTCTCTCTCTCTCTCTCTCTCTCTCTCTCTCTCTCTCTCTCTTTCTCTCTCTTTCTGCCCCTCTCCCACTGGTTCATGGGTGCATATGCACATATTCTCTGTGTGTGTGTCCCTCTCTCTCTGTCTCTCAAAAATAAAATAAACGTGAAAAAATAGAGCAACCATAAAATCCAGCAATTCCTCTTCTGGGTATTTATCTGAACAAAACAAAAACATTAAATCAAAAAGACTAATGCATCCTCATGTTCACTGCCACCTTATTTATAATAGCCACGATCTGGAGGCAACCCAAGTGTCCATCAACAGATGAATGGATAAAGGAAGATATTATGCATATATACTGAAACAATGAAATCTTACTAAGCTAGAAAAAAGCAAATGAAATCTTGCCATTTGTGACCACATGGATGGATCTAGAAGGTAGTATACTAACTGAAATAAGTCAGACAGAGGAAAATACATACCATAAGATTTCACTTATATGTGGAATTTAAAAAGTAAAACAAATGAGCAAACAAAACCAAAACAGATTTATAGATACAGAGAGTGAACTGGTCGTTGCCAGGGAGGAGGGGGATGGGGGATGGGCAAAATAGGTGAAAGGGATTAACAGATACAAACTTAGTCATAAAATAAATAAATAATGAGGATGTAATGTACAGTATAGGGAATATAGCCCATAATGTTGTAATAACTTTGCATAGTGACCATGGCAACTGCACCTGTTGAGCTAGATGATCATTTCACAATTGAGGCATCTGGCTAGCTTAGTCCATTGAGCTTCTGACTCTTGATTGCAGCTCAGGGCATGATCCCAGGGTCATGGGATCAAGCCCCGCTTTGGGCTCCACGCTGAGTTTGGAGCTTGCTTGAGATATTCAATCTCTCTCCCTCTGCCCCTCTCCCTTGCTCATGCTCTGTATCTCTCTCTCTCTCCAAAAAAAGAGAGAGATAATCATTTAAATATATATAAAATATATATCAAAACAATATGTTGTATACCTGAAACGAATACAATACTGTATATCAGTTATAATTCAATAAAAAGAGAGGAAGGGAGGAAGAAAGGAAGGAAAGAAGGAAAGAAAGAAAGAAAGAGAGAAAAAGGAAGAAAAGATGTACACTAATTCAAAGAAAAAATATTTTTTCATAATCAATTTAATAGAGCAGAGATTCAGACAAACTTGAAAAGTAATTATTTCAAGATATTAAACATCCAAAGAATAAGAAGATTATATAATTTGTGCTTGACTTAAAAAAAAGTTGTACACCACCTATTTGGCAATATCATGGGCTTAGATATGACATTCTACATATATTTTCCAGATATTCAAATCTTTCTCTGCGAAATTTCCTTTTAAAATAACTTTGTCTAACTATAAAATTAGAAATGCTGATGCAGGTATTATTACATAGCAACTGGTATCAGAGATTAATCAACCTGTCTGAAGTTAAACAAATTCCATCTTAGGTCTTTTAAGATAGGAAAGAAAAGAAATTTGACTGAATAAATTAACTTCAAAAATCACACCTAAAATCGCTGCACATATGACTTAAGGTCAGCACTTGTATGCAAACATGTCGAGCCCTCCTGATCATGTATACTCCGTCTTCATGCTGACCATGTATTCTTATATATCTTGTCACCTTAAACTCAGCAGCCTAGAAGAAATGTCTTTATCTCTGCAAAAAAAATTTCATTTTCTCAATCAAAATCCATTTTATTTTCTCAATCATCAAGACAATCATTTATTTTTCATTCCTTATTTGAGTTCAAACCTCATGACTAACTAATTGCCAAGTTCTGAAATTTTTCTACTGAGATAAGAAAGATTGGTGGCTATTTCCTTTCTTAAGCCTCAAACCAGAAAGAGGAAAGGAAAGTCTAAATGTAACAACCACAGTTCAATCATTTGCTTATCATTGGAAGAAGAAGCCTCTGAATTTTAAAAATAGCCCTTGCTTGGAGTCCAATGATCAAAATGTATTCTTGTCTTAGCTACTAACTAGCCTTCTGACATCAAATAAGACACTTCCTCTCCCTGCTTCAGTTACCTGATCTTCAAAATGGTGGGGAAGTGGGTGGTTTTCTAAAATACCTTTCCATTCTAAAATTTTGTGTGGTTCTCAATTTGTTCCTTTCTTTCCATCCCCACTGTAGCCAATCCAAATATAGGCATTTATTACTTCAAAAACCATTGCAGCTCCTTGCCCAAAATCTATCTTTAATCTTACCAACCGATTTAACTTCCTGAAACACAATTTTCTTTGTTATTTCCTTAGCCTGAATTGGCTAGCAGTGTTAATTAGATAAAGTCATATGCCAGATCTTTCCAAATCACCTGTCACTGAAATTTCTTGCTACATGAATCTCCCACATAATCAACCTTTCTGCTTCAAGTCAACCCAGATCACTCATTAATAGGAAAACATGCACTGGACTTTCTCATTTCTACTCTTTTGTCCATTTTATGTATACCAGTCTTCTAGACCTGGAATGTTCTATTCATTTCTTGCTACCCACTGTAAATGTGCCCTGTTCAGATTACACATTCTCTAAAAAATCTACTCTGATTGCCCCACACCGAAACAATTTGTCTTGCATCTGAACTCTCAGGTCAAATGAAAAGAGTGTTCATAGGTCTGGTAAGAGGGGGGAGCTCTCAGGCCCTCAAGGATAGAGAGGCTTCCCAAGATGGGTGCCCGTGTAGTAGGGGGATCACCATTGTGATTCTCCCTCCGCCATCCGGGTGAAGCATTTAAAAACAACAACAACAATAAGTAGGTACTTATTGTAGCATGGACTGTTGGGGCCCGGCCGTCAGTCATCTGTACGATGCATGTCAACAGCTGCTTCCTGGAAGCGATGCTCTGGCTGACAACTGCCTTTGGCTCCCATGCAGAACGGACCACAAGTTTTGGGGAACTAGTACCTCCAGGAGAAACCCACAACAAATGAAAGATAAGAGTTTGTGGATGCATACCTTAGTTTCATTGCTCCTCAAGTGGCATAATTCGGAAAAGTATTTCACACAGACTTCCAGAGGCCTCCAGGGGGACCAAGCCCTACTTATCACTCCTGGTAACCCACCCAGGAATGTTCTCATTTTGTCTTCACGTTCTACCCTTCCACATCAGGGCTTTGGGAAGCCAACTACTGTACAAACTACTTGCACCCAAATACTTGCTTTGAGGTCTGCTTCTGAGGGAAATGTATAGGTTTTCTATGTATTTTGTTTATCTTTTTTAAGTTTGCCGTGGTTTGATTTACATAATTCAATCTTTTGAGGAAATTACAATTTCCTTTATGCTTTCAAATTTGTTAATATATATTTATTCATTATGTTACTTTATAAGTTAAAAAAACTTCTAATGTAGGTTCAGTTTATGTCTTTCTCCTTCTTAATTGTTTTTGCTTTTGTTCTCTAGTTTTATTTACCATGCTTATAAGATTATCTATTTTGTCTTTTCAATGCATTATCTCTTAGTTTTATTGATCATCATTTCTAATTTTTGGTTGTTATTACTTCTGTTACTCTTATTTTCTATTTTATTAATTTTTACTTTTTAAAAAAGTTTTATTTTAGTTATTTTGAGAGAGATTGAGTGAGCACAAGCAGGGCAGAGAGAGAGGGACAGAGAGAGAATCCCAAGCAGGCCCCGAGCTGTCAGCGCAGAGCCTGACTCCAGGCTCAATCTCACCGATCATGAGATCATGATCTGAGCCAAAATCGAGAGTCATACACTTAACTGACTGGGTCACCCAGGCTCCCCTATTAATTTTTCCTTTTACCTGTGGTATTTCTTCCTCTCCCTTCTCTTGGCTTACTACAATTTTAGCGCTTTGAGACAATTGCTAAATTTATTTAGTCTCGATTTTGTCTCATCTTATAATGAATGGACATGAAATGATACATCTTCCAAATACTGATTTTGGACCACCAGTTGGAACATAATGTAGCTTTTCTGTTTGTTTTATTTTTAAAATTTTTTTAATGTTTATTTTTGAGAGAGAGAGAGAGAGCGTGGGCAGGGGAGGGGCAGAGAGAAGAAGACACAGAATCTGAAGCAGGCTCCAGGCTCTGAGTTTTCAGCACAGAGCCTGACACCGGGCTCAAGCCCACAAACCATGAGATCATGATCTAAGCTCAAGTCAGATGCTCAACTGACTCCACCCAGATGCCCCTCTGTTTGTTTTAAATATTTAAAAATCTTTGTTGTTATTTGTTTAGCAGTGTGTATTATTTAGCCATGTGATATTTTATTTCCAAAATTATTCTATTTTATTAGATGTGTTTGGTTGCTAATTTTTAATTTCATTGACTGTTTTTACTAAAGAGTTGTGAGCTGTTTAATTTTTTTTTAACTTCTTAAAACTTCTGTCTAAAGTAATCATTCATTTTATAAAGGTCCAAAATATGTGCTTAAAAATATGCATTCTCAGGGTACCTGGGTGGCTCCGTTGGTTAAGCATCTGACTTCGTTTCAGGTCATGATCTCGCAGTTCATGAGTTTGAGCCCTGCATTGGGATCTGTGCTGACAGCTCAGAGCCTGGAGCCTGACTCAGATTCTGTGTCTCCCTCTCTCTCTGCCCCTCCCCTGCTCACATTCTGTCTGTCTCTCTCTTTCAAAAATAAATAAACATTTAAAAAAATATGCATTCTTTGTTGGGTGAATAGTTCTCTAATAAAATATCTATTGGCTGGGGCACCTGGGTGGCTCAATCGGTTGAGCATCTGACTTCGGCTCAGGTCATGATCTCACAGTTTGTGGGTTTGAGCCCCGTATCAGGCTCTGTGCTGACAGCTTGCTCAGAGCCTGCAGTCTGCTTCAGATTCTGTCTCCTTCTCTCTCTCTGCCCCTCCCCTGCTCATGCTCTGTCTCTCTCTGTCTCTCAAAAATAAATAAATGTTAAAAAAAATTTTTTTAAATATCTATTGACTAAAAATTATTAATCAGGTTTGAGTATTTCAAGAACTGCTTTTTGCCTGCTTATTCTACCAGTTTATTAATTCATTGGTTAAAATATCACACCAAAATTGTAGATTTGGGATTTTTCACTTTAAATCTGAGTCTTGCTTTATATCCTGCAAAGTTCTGTTTCAGTGCATGTAAGTTTTAATTGTCGTATTTTAGTGCATTGTTCATTTTATCATCATGAAATATTTTCCTTCGTCACTTTTAATACATTGCATCTTCTGGCTTCACAGATGTTTCCCAGTTCTGATTCCCCACTGTATGTAGGGCCTAGAAACTTGGCTTCTGTTTCTATGTAGGTGCTGAGACCTTAGCCACTGTGGATTTCTAGGTGACAGTTACTCACTGCATGGGCCTAATGGCTTCAAATATGGCTTATTGCTGTCTGTTCCTTCTCTGTTTCTGGTGTCTAGACACCTAGACACTTTACTTTTTTTTTTTTTTTTTTTTTTTTTTAGGAGAGAGAGTGTGCCTCAGCAGTGGAGAGTGAAAGAGGGAGAGAGAGAAAGAATCTTAAAGGGGCTCCACACTCAGCGTGGAGCCCAGACTTAGGGCCTGATCCCATGACGTTGAGATTTTGACCTGAGCTGAAGTCAAGAGTCAGACAGGCAACTGAATGAGGTCTGGGGCCCAGACACTTCACTTTTTTTATTCTGACATTGGAGATTCTTTATCTATACCATTATCTATCTTCCTGTTACACATGCATACATATATATGTATACATAGCAGGAAGAGATGCACATATGTACGTGATATATTCAGAAAGAGAAAACGAGAGCACACAAAAACAGGTGTTTCAACATGTGTTTCTTCTGCCATCCTGAAGTTGAAGTATACCTAATCTTTTCTTTCATTCTTTTTTTTTTTTAAGTTTATCCATTAATTTTGAAAGAGAGTGAGAGAAAGACAACCAGAGGGGGAGGGGCAGAGAGAGGATCCAAAGCTGTGCTGACAGCCGAGAGCCTGATGTGAAGCTCAAACCCAAGAATGGTGAGATCCTGACCTGAGCCGATGTTGGATGCTTAATCATCTGAGCTACTGAGGTTCCGCCCTAATCTTTTCTTAAATAGAAAATGTGACTAATTGGCATTACCATTCAATTTCTTGAATTGCAAATGCGTCTCTTTTTAATTTGGAATTAACTTTCCTGAGTAGTTTCATGAATATCCTCCTTGCTGTCCTGTGAAAGCTGTCCAAAGATTTCTGTAAAAGTTGCTAATGACTACTGAGTCCTTTCACAGGGAATGCATAGCTCCACTCCAGCAATACTACTGAGGTATTTCTATAGAAGGCCTTGTTAAGTGCCTACTGCTTTTAGAAATAGCACCTGGACTGATGCCCAAGCTTACATTAAGGGAATAGTATTAATGTGCCCTTAAAAAAACATCTTTTATAGCCTAGCAGGAAGAAAAATCACTTTACTTTCATAATTTGCTATATGTATTGCTGTCATCATCACTAATAGTATTGCAATAAAGTATTTATTTATTAAGTCTCTTTAGTTTGCCTTCCTCTATTAGTAAAGTTTATTTTCCTCTCTTAGTAGAATTTCTTGCTTCCTATTAAAATTTTAAATCATTTGATTAGATAAAAGATACAGATGATGACCAAAATAACTAATGGCAGAGAGACTGGTTAAGTTAATGCTTTGTTTTCTTTTATCATTCTATTTAGACTTAAAAATTCAAGCCCTTTTTTTCTTTCTAAAATCAAACAAGGCTTAAGGAGTTCTAAATCTCATTTAGCCAGACACATCCACTTATATCTTTAACAATTTTGAATGTGTATTGACAGATTTTCTTTCTTTCTTTGCCATGTACATAATAAGTTATGGTTTCATTTCACAGCAGTTAAATATTATAGTCATTTTCAGGAAGAGAAAAAAGTTACCACAGTCTAACTACCTTTATACTGTCATACATGAATCATTTAGAAAATTTTAGGAAACTGTCCAACTGCATTTCTCATAAAACAATGCCAAGGCTTATATCTGTGTAGCTTAGAAAATTGAGAAAATTGAGATAACTAAGTAAAACAAAAGAAATTAAATAAAGCACATTTTGCAGTACCATTGTAACCATGCAACTTGAACAAAGCCTACTAAGGAAAAATTTTGTTCAAATGCATTTTCTTCCATAACTTTCCAGCATTTTACATAATGTAGTCTAGATTAAAGATAAAGTAGATCTTTAAGATCTTTTGCAAATAAGCACAAAAAAGCTGTATTCTATTAAATGTCAATGACCGCACACTATAAAATTTTTTTGATGGTTATTTATTTTGAGAGAGACAAAGCATGAGCAGGGGAGGGGCAGAGAGAGAGAGGGAGAGAGACAAACCTAACCAGGCTCCATGCTGTCAGTGCAGAGCCTAATGTAGGGCTCAATCCCATAAACCATGAGATCATGACCTGCGCCAGAATCAAGAGTTGGATGCTTAACTGACTGAGCCACCCAGGCGCCCCAATGACTGCAAATTATAAAGAAGATATGTTTCATTTTATTGTCAAGATTAGAATAGTTCTCCCATATATGGCTGAAGTTAAGATTTTTGCAGAGGGAAAATGAAATAGTTTGGTTTTTTTTATTTTGAGAGAGAGAGAGAGAGAGAGAGCAGGAGAGAGGGGCAGAGGGAGAGAGAGTGAATGTCAAGCAGGTCCCTTGCACAGCACAGAGCCCAACCTGGGATTCCATTAAACAATCCTGTGATCATGACCTGAGCTGAAATCAAGAGTTGGATGCCAAAACTGACTGAACCACCCAGGCGCCCCATAGTTTATTTAAAGTTACATTATAGAGTTATTGAAATAACATAGCTTATTTCTATTGTATTTTCAAATAAGATTTATACAAATTTATAAAGGGGTTTTGTGGGGCACCTGGTTGGCTCAGTTGGTTAAGTGCCTGACTTCAACTCAGGTCATAATCTCACAGTTCATGGGTTTGAGCCCTGCATCAGGCTCTGTGCTGACAGAACCTGGAACCTGCTTTGGAATCTGTGTCTCTCTCTTTCTACCCCCCCCCCCCCCCCCGCTTCTTACTCTCTGTCTCTCCCTATTTCAAAAATTAATGTACGAGACAATTTGGGTTATAGATCAGAAAAAATCTTCCTGTTAGCATGTGTCCTTTCTGACACCTGTCCTTGAAGTGTATCTAATCTTTTCTTCAGCAGAACAATGTGATTAATTGACATTAGCTTTAAATTAACCTGATGAAATGGTTATTAGTCTATATATATTTTGTAATTTTTGTTTGGTATTTTTAATTTTTGTCAATTTTTGTCTTGGCTTGATTAATTTATTCTCTTGAGAAAATTGTTACTTCATGTATATTTTCAAGTTTACTGGCATATATTTACTCATTATGTTGTCTTATAATTTTTTTAATTCTTAATATAGCTTTACTTTATGTCTGTTTTCATTTGCAGTCGAAATGGTTATTATCAGTTGCAATGTGCAATAAAAATAATTACTTTGTTCATATCTTAGAACATATTAGTCTTTTCCAGTTGTATCGTTGACTCTCTTTAATCTTAAAATGTTAACAATTGCCATCCTTTTTTGTTTACTATAAGATGTAATTACTGAAATTACTTTCCTGTTTACTAAACAATTAAAGAACTTCAGATGAAAAGATACGACAGGAAAGCAGTTTCACTTTTAGTTCATCAAAAGTATGGATTTCCTCTCATATCAGTAAAATTTCTGAATGCATCACTTGTTTTTATCAGTAATCATTTTTCGTTATACCAATGTATTCACAGTTGCGTGAAAATACCATGGTGCTATTTTCTTTATTGGAGTTCCATACTTCCAAATGGTTTTCTCTTGACAACTGAGAGAGTAGTGACTCATGAAGCACCCTCTGTAACAGAACATAATTGTCTAGGGGGTAAGAACACTCAAAGTGAGACAGTGGGTCAAAGTTGAAGAAGAGACCATGAGCATATAGATATCTTTAAACATAGAGCTCCACTGAAGAGTTCTGAAAGTCTGGCTTTATCTGCTCTTTTTGGCTCAGTGTGGAAATCACACAAGGAAAGTGCCTAAAGAATGAAGGAGGAAACAGAGGAGGAGAAGAAGAAGGGGGAACTAGAAAGGTAACTGGTAATTCCATATAAATTTTTAAAGTTATATTGCTGAATTTATTTTAGTTTCTCAGGCTCTGTCTCAGAATAAATACAGTCATAACTTTGACAAAGTGATAGCTTTGTAATTCACAAGTAAAGGGAAAAACTTCATACTTCATCTATTCCAAATTGTTTTCAACATTAAGAACAGGCGACACAGACTGTGGCAAATATGAACACCACTGTGCACTCGATACGACTCGGACATTAAGCTTTTACTTTGCTTTATTTTTTGTTAATAGAAAAACTGTTGCCTGGCAGTCTGTCTATAAATACTTGCATGTAAATGAGAGTGCCTTTGAATTTGAAAGAGAGAATAGTGCTGACATTGTGACAGGCCACTCATATTACACTTTCATAACTACTCTCAAGTAAACATTGGAAACATTGTGCAATCTCAGTATATTATTAAATAGTCAGGTTGATGCAAAATACTTTAAATAATTTCACATTTTTCACGATATGGACTTGAGCTTTAGGCTTTAGCACAAGTTATTTGGACATTGATACCATCTATGTATGTCTTCCAATAGTGTCGAGATTGTTGAAAAATATATATCTTATTTGACCTCCCAGCTTAAATCTTCAAAAATGATTTCCCAAGGTCACATTCCTTAACAAAACCTTACTGGAGACTAAAAGAAAGGTTCAACCCTGTGACCCTCCCTTGTTCCTGCGTGGCAGCCACAGTGAGCATCTTCTAGTTCTTCCAAAGTTCCACAGTCCCCAGGTTCTCACCTTTATGTTGCCTGCTTTTTGCTGAACTGTGTCCACCACCCTTCTAGCTAAGCCCTACGTCATGTGTGAGTAAAAACCTTTACTCCTTGGACTCCCACATTAGATCAATCCCCTCTGTCACATGCACATTTAGGTCTCAATATTTCCTTTCATACCACTTCTCACAGTTTGACATTGAGTGAGGACAAATTTATAACCACTGTTACAAATTGCACTATAAGGTCCCTGAGTAAAAATCGACGTTATCGATTTTACTCACCATTTTATCTTCACAGTGTAGTACTGTACTTAGGATCTAGTAGGTGCATAATAAATAATTTTGACCGAACAGATATGACACATAGTCATTATAACTTTTTTTTTATGTTGATGAAAAAGCACAAATAGAATTTGCATTGTTTTGTAATTTATATAGGTGAATTCAGATAGTCCAAGAGTGCTATTATGTTTGCAATGGACACAAGAGTAGTTTTTCTGAAAATACAGTAGTTCCCTTTTATCCACAGTTTCACTATCCGCAGTTTCAGTTACCTGCAGTCAGCCATGGTCCAGAAACAGATGATCCTCCTTCTGAAGTATCCTCAGGTCAGTGTCAGCTTAAAGCTGTCACAATGCCTACATCATTCACCTGGCTTCATCTTATCAGGCATTTTATCATTCCACATAATCATATGGGTAAGTACAGTACAATAAGATATGTTGAGAGAGAGACCACATTCACATAATTTTAGGTATATCGTTATTATTGTTCTACTTAAGTATTAGTCTTTGTTAATCTCTTATTGTGCCTAATCTATAAATTAAACCTTATCATAGATGCATAAGTACAGGAAAAAAGCACAGTATAATTAGGGTTCTATGCTATCTGCCGTTTCAGGCATCCGCTGGGAATCTTGGAATACATTCCCCACTGTGGTGGCAGCATATGCCCTTCTTATTCTCTTTTCTCTCCACCATGTTTAAAATTTTTTTTTTCAACGTTTATTTATTTTTGGGACAGAGAGAGACAGAGCATGAACGGGGGAGGGGCAGAGAGAGAGGGAGACACAGAATTGGAAACAGGCTCCAGGCTCTGAGCCATCAGCCCAGAGCCTGATGCGGGGCTCGAACTCCCGGACCGCGAGATCGTGACCTGGCTGAAGTCGGACGCTTAACCGACTGCGCCACCCAGGTGCCCCATAGAATTTTTAAGTATCTTAGAAAATACATAATGAGAAAATGTGATCGTATCTTAGTTTGAGTTTCACCACAAGTAAACCTTAAAAAAGAGGATTCAAATGTAAATAATTTAGATGGGAAACACTGGTAGCAGAGTGAGGAAGTGAAAGAGGGAATAGAGACAAACTTAAATAGCATATGACATAATAATTTAACAAAATAACAAGAGTGTTTTATTAGGGAAATTGCCATTGTAGACATTGGGAGCTAATGTAGAACACGTACCTTATTCAGACTGAAGGACAAGGAATCTGGAGTATTTAAACACTGTCTTCCATCAGTTGTGGCTACTTGGGGGGTTGTAAATTTCCTGAGGCTTTCAGACTGCTACTGTGCACCCGCAGAACAGCCTCAGACTGCCAGAGAAAACCTTCAGACAGATGTACATGCTGTCTTTGGAAGTCTACTGGTGTGTGTGACAATGCTAAGAACCTAGGGGATATGGCAGGGCACAGAGTTTGCCCACAATAGGCTTCATAAATATTTCTCAGTATACTGTATGATATTTTTTTCAAATTTTAGTATTATTCTAGTTCTGTGAAAAATGCTGTTGGTATTTCGATAGGGATTGCATTAAATCTGTAGATTGCTTTGGGGAGTATGGACATTTTAACAATATTGGTTCTTCTGATGAATAAGCATGGAATGTCCCTCCCTTTATCTGAGTCATCTTCAATTTCTTTCATCAACATTTTATAGTTTTCAGAGTCTTTCACCTCCTTGGTTGAGTTTATTCCTAGGTATTTTATTCTTTTTGAGGCAATTGTAAGTGGGATTGTTTTCTTAATTTCCCTTTGAGCAACTTAATGACTAGTGTATTGAAATGCAGTGGATTACTGTATATTAATTTTATATCCCGCAGCTTTACTGAATTCATTTTTCAGTTCTAGTAGATTTTTTTGATGGAGTCTTTAGATTTTCTATATATAGTATTCATGCATTCTGCAAAAATTCATGATTTTACTTTTTTCTTACCAATTTGAATGCCTTTTTTTTTTTTTTGTCTTTTTCTTGCCTGATTGTTGTTGGCTAGGACTTTCAGTGCTATGTTGAAGAAGAGTGGGCATCTTTGTCTTGTTCCTGACCTTAGAGGAAAAGCTTTTGGCTTTTCACCATTGAGTATGAATTCAGCTCTGGGTTTTTCATATATGGCCTTTATTATGTTGAGGTATGTTCCCTTTAAAACCTGTTTTGTTGAGAATTCTTATCATGAATGGCTATTATACTTTGTCAAAACCTTTTTATATATTTATTGAGATGATCATATAGCTTTTATCATTTCCTTCTTAATGCAGTGTATCATGTTGATTGATTTGTGAGTTTTGAGCCAACCTTGCATCCCTGGAATAAATCCCATTTGATCTCGGTGAATGATTGTTTTAAATGTATAACTGAATGTGGTTTGCGAATATTTTGTTGAGGACTTTTACATCTGTGTTCATTAGAGATCCTGCGCTATAGTTTATTTGTAGCATCTTTTTCTGGTTTTGGTATAAAGGTAATACTATCCTTGTAAAGTGAACTTGGAAGCTTTCTTTCCTCTTCTATTTTTTGAAATACTTTGAGAAAAATAAGCATTAACTCTTTCTCAAATGTTTGGTGGAATTCACTATGAATCCCTACTGTCCTGGGTTTTTATTTGTGGGGAGTTTTTTGATTACTGATTCAATTTCATTGCTAGTAATTGGTCTGTTCAAATTTTCTACTTCTTCCTGATTCAATTTTGGGAGCTTATATATTTCTAGGGATTTATCCATTTCTTCTAGTTGGCATCTAATTTTCCATAATATTCTCTTATAATCCTTTTTATTTCTGTTGTGTCAGTTGTTATTTCTTGTCCCTTATTACTGATTTTATTGGAGTCCTCTCTATTTTTTCTTGATGAGTCTGGCTAAAGGTTTATCAATTTTATCTTTTTAAAGAACCAGTTCCTGGTTTTATTTATCTTTTCTTTTAGTCTCTATTTCATTTATTTCTGCTTTAATCTTTATTATTCCCTTCCTTCTATTGGCTTTGGGCTTTGCTCTTCTTTATCTAGCTCCTTTAAGTGTAAGGTTGATTGCGTATTTGAGATTTTTCTTGTGTGTTGAGTAAGGTCTGTATTGCTCTAAACTTCCCTTTTAGAACAGTTTTCACTGGATCCCAAAGATTTGGGACCATTGTGTTTTTATTTTCATTTGTTTCCACATATGTTTTTATTTCCTCTTTGATTTTTTGGTTGATCCATTTATTGTTCAGCAGCATGTTATTTACCCTCCATGTATTTGTGTTCTTTCCAGATTTGTTTACACTATACTGTATTTTATGATCTCAAAGTCTATAATCTTGTTTTAATCATGATTTAATCATATTTTTGAATAAAGTGTTAAAATTTTTGGTGGTGCATTTTAAAATGTAATAACTTAAAAACCATAATAGGAGTGGGCAAGTATAGACTATAGCAACTTGTAGCATTGCTGAAACTGTACCAAAGCAGGTAGCCCTTAAAAACACTTGGGTAGAGAAATTAGCGCATTGTTTTAAGGTTTAATCGAAAAATAGTTTATAAAAGTTGTTCCAGATATATGTGAACACAGAAAAATAATTTGGCAAACAGTGGACCTTTTCTTTTCTTTTCTGTTTTACCTTACATGTTGGAATTGCTCAAGTGTGTTCTCCAAGTGGTAGAAGCAAAATGGAAAGCCAAACAAGCATTTGGGTCCTAAGGAGATTAAAAGAACTGAAATGGAAGAAAAATAAAAATAAAGATATTGGTCATTTTGTGACATTTTCACATAAGCAATGGATGTATGATAGAACTTGAAATTATTGTACTGGAGTTACTCTTAGACACTTTACATGATACCATTAACTTTCCATCCAAAAAATAAAATACAATAAGAGGCTGATTAATGCCTACTGAATGAATAGCAAACACACTTCATGTAAGTAAAGTAAAATACTGAATTTATGTTGTGATTTTTAATAAATAAAATATTTTATACATTTTTAAAGTTTATTTATTTGGAGAGAGAGAGAATGCCAGTGGGGTAGAGGCAGAGAGAGAGAGAGGAGAGAGAGAATCCCAAGCAGGCTCTGCACCACCAGCACAGAGCTCAATGCAGAGCTTGAACTCATGAACCATGAGATCATGACCTGAGCCAAAATCAAGAGTCAGTTGGATGCTTACCTGGCTGAGCCACCCAGGCATTCCTATTTTATACATGTCTATTACTCTCACAATATTTTGAAATAATAAATATTATTTATCTGATAAAGGAATTGGAAACAATGCCACAAAAGAAAAAGACCTCATGGATTATTTAAAAAATATGTAAAAGTATCCAAATTTACAGGGGAATTTCTGTAATAAAAATAATCAGTATAAACAACAGTTTCAGTTTGTCATTGTGCTTTTACATTCATTAATTCAACCAATCCTCAAAACATTCCATTTTAAAGTTAGGAAACTCAGTATAACACTAAATATTAACTAGTTATGATCTTGTCTCCCTCCTTCACACACACACACACACACACACACACACACACACACACACACACGTCATTGGATTGAACCTACACACACAAGTCATTGGATTGAACCTACTTCAATTTCTCCCAAATAAATCCAACAATCTAGTCTCTTTATATTTCATCTTCTCTCCCTTCAAAGTAGGATAAGGGAGCTGAGCCAAGGCCCTTCACTGGTGCTCTAAATCAACTCTTCTTTTGCCTTCTTAAGGAATTGACACTACCTTAATTATCCTTCTTCCTTGCCTCAGCCACACCAGCTTTAAATATCTTCATGTCCTGACTATATTTAAAACCAATCAAAGCAAAGAAACACAAAACAGATAAACCTCACCCTTAAATCCCTCTCTATGTAGCCCTTCACAGGCAAACTCCTTGACTAAGTTGTCCATATTCATTGTCTTCATTTCCTTCCCAACCATCTACTTCTCAATCTCCATTCTTTGCCCCATTAAATAATTAATCCAAAAGATTTTTCAACCTGATTTTATTTAATCCACTTGTAACATTTATACCTGTCGGCCACTTCTCTCTTCCCTTGGCTTCATTGGTACTATTTATTCCCAGATTTCTTCTTATATTCTGGGTGCAACTACTCAATTCTGTGTTAAGTTTATCTTACCTACCTACACATTAAATGTTTCAAGGCTGGAACTTTCTTTCTCCTCTATATGCTTTCTCTCAGTAATTTCATTCCTGCCAAATATTTCAATTACTATCTCCATGTATTGACTCCCCAATTTACACCTATAGTATAGACATCTCTTTTTGCTTTATATCAATGAATCCTGTTTTTCTTCTAGATATTTCCACTTACCTGGCTTAAAGTCATCCTTTTACTCAAACTAAACAAAAGACTAAAGCTAAATTCATGACCTTGTCTTCTTTTAGGACTCGTTAACTCAGTTAATGGCATCACCATCTACCCAATTTCACAAGCCAGAAACTGAAGAGTCATCTTGCATCCACAAGCCCTGCAAAGTTCTTTTCCTTGCCTAGCTCTTCAGCCTCATCTGATATCACTTTTTCTCTCACGTGGTGCTCCAACCACTCTAGCCTTCTAGGTTTTTGAATAGCTTATGTTCTGCTTCCCCAGTCCTTTGCACTAGCATTTATCTCATCTTAGAACACCTCTTCTTGCCTAGATCCTCCAACTCATGATCTAGACTTCAGTTCAAATGATTAGTTCCCATAAAACCCTTACCTGACCATCCAATTTTTCTTCTACATTCTTAGAACAATATTCAGCTTTCTCATACGGTTCTTAGCAAGGTTATTAATTAGAAGGTCCTTGGTCCCTGGAATGTAGTCAGATGTGAATAGTTACTCTTTGTTAAGTATATGAATAGTCTGGGTCTTAATTTTAGTATGAAACTCTGTCCACCCTGCCCTGTATAGGAACTTTGCCATTGCAGACAAACCTATCATGTTTAAAATTTTTTTCCGCATTTCTATAAACTATATACTATCTGTTAACAGTCATATATAACAATAAAGACAGGGTTTTCAAGACCCTCTTTGAAAACTTAACTTTAAATCCTCAGCTCTTTAGAAAGGTCTACTATACTTAAAAAAAAAAAGCCTATGTACTTTACTACATACATCTTATTATGGACCGCTTTCTTTCACTTTCAAAGTAAATATATCCAATAGAAAACATCTATTCTATGAAAGTAAAGTAGAAGGTTGTGTCTGGGGAAGTTGTAACTAAGGAAAGATGTTTAAGTCATTCAGACAGTAGTGATTCTTCAGTTGCAAAGGCATTAATTATGTGAGACATTAGAAGGACTTCCAATGTTCCTAAACTTTGTAGACAATAAATATATTGGAAGAAATAGAGAAACTGGCTACCATCTGTTTTTTTAAACTATAAACCATTTAGATTTATCAATGGATACATTTAGGAAACAACCTTAGATTTGAGAAAGCTCAATATTCTTCACGGGAAGAAATATTACCTTTCTCTCTTTCTTCAAAGGAGTGGCCATATTAGATACACCTTGACAACTTACATTTCACTGAATGACTACCTTTACCAGATAAATTCTCCTGCAGTGACACAATCCAGCTACATATCCCACCTTGTAAAAGAACAATCTTGAGCCTTCCTTTATTTGATTGCTAACTACTCTAGAGACTTCCCTCAATAGCTCCAGTCCTGATTATTCTTTACCCTGTGCCCTTGAATTCCAAAATGTAAATCAAACTCATGTGTATTACTTATCTCACCTACTGCATGTCATTGCTTTGCAAGCACAGCATGGACAACTTGAACAGTATAAGTTACAGGTACGAATATAACTGAAATAATTATCAATTATTTTTCTGAGAGTTCTAAGAACACTGAATGGTGAATTGCTGCTATGAGTATTTTTCTATGCTAAAATGTATCCAAATATTGCTGTTTTCTTTCCTATTGCTTTTTAAGTTTCTTTATTTTGAGAAAGAAAGAGACAGGGAGAGAGAGAGAGAGAGAAAGGGAGAGAGAGAGAGAGAGAACGAGAACACACAAGCAGAGGAGGGGCATAGAGAGAGAAAGAGCAGGAGAGAGAATCCCAGGCAGGCTCCGCATTCAGCACAGAGCCCAATGTAGGGGTTGATCTCACAAACTAGTATCAAGAGTCTGATGTTTAGCTGACAGCCACCCAGGTGCCCCATCTTCCCTATTGTTTTATCCCATACCAAATAGGCTTGAAATGCAGGGTGGTTTTTTTTTTTTAATTTACATTTTTGTACAAAGAAGTGCAGATTTTATGCCATTAAAGCAATGGTTTCTAGAAACCATAACCTAACATATATTTTCTAAATTTTCCTTAAAAGAATGTTTTGGAATTTTGAAATTTTCTACCTAGAGATAGCATAATTGAGACATGAATTTATTTTAAGTTTTAGATTGTTGGCCCATTCTCACTAAAGTTTTATTATAGATATTTACAGAACTTGAGGAATAGTAATATATTAAGACACTTCTTCACAAGATTTGCTTGTGCTAAACTTGAAAAAAAAACTGATATATTAATAAAATGCATAATCTGAAGAATTTGCTAAACTTTAACGATATTATTACTTACACAAATAATAAAGCATAGAGATATAAACTTTACGTTTGCTTTGCTTAGTAATTAATATAATGAACTGGGGAAATATTTAACAAACATTAATACTTGCAAGGTTAGAAATGAAAAATTTTAACGTGAAATTTTCACAAAAGCTTTCATAATTCTTATTGAGAAAGAATGATGATAAATTTTCACAAATGTAATCATTTAAGCTAGACATGTTTCATCTATTCTATTGCCTTACTCTTACTAATAGTGTTATTTCTTATTATTACGGTTATTTTGCTTGCACATTATCAGAAAAGTATAGACTCAGCTAAAAATGATAACTGTGATTTTTGTCAAGATTGTAGAGCTTAGATTTACAAATCCCATTAATCTCGATGTCAGCAATCTGTAACACTCCAGTTTTTCAGTCTGTTTCCTAGTTAAATGTTTATGTATGTATCTAAACTTCTGCCATGCTGCTACACAATCTTAATGATTGGAATGTAACTGCCCCAAATAATGTCGTTCTAAATAATAATATTGGAAATATTATTAAATATTGTAATAAAATCAGAAATTTAACCACCCTAAATAATGTTACTCAGCACTGAGATACCTTAATTTCACTATGCCATTGCTTAACTTCTAGTTACATAATTTGTTTCAATGTCTTTGTTTTACTGTATAACAAACACTAAAATGAATATTTTCCAGCAAATAATTGTTTAGAAGATTTATTTGAATTTTCAAGTACATTTCCTTTTTAAAAATCAATTTTATGGAGATATAATTTAAATATAATAAAATGCACAATTTATACAGATCAATGAGTTTTGACAAATGTACACTTCCATGACCATCAATAAGGACATAGAATATTTTCATCACCTCGGACAGTTCCCTCGAGCCTCTTGCAGTCAATCCCATCCTCCCCACAAATTCCCCATCCCAAGGCCACTTATCAGCTTTCTGTCACCACATGTTAGTTTGGCATATTCTAGGATGAGATATAAATAATCATACAGTATTTATTTGAGTGTCTGGCTCTTTGGGTTCAGCATATTTTTGAAGTTCATCCATGTCATTATCTGTACCAGTAGCTTATTTGTCTGTATTGCTGAGTAGTATTCCACTGTTTGAATTTGCTCATGCCTTCATGTGTTGAAGGACATTTGGGTTGCCTCCAGTTTAGGAGATTATGAATAAACCTTTGTCAACATTCTTATACAAGCCTTTTTGTGGACATAGTTTTTTTCTCTCTCTTGGAAAAATACCTAAGAGTAGAATTTCTGAGACATAGAGTAGGTGTATGTTTATTTTTAAAGAAAGTATTCAACCATTTTCCAAAGTAGGTGTACCATTTCACATTCCAACCAGCAATATATGTGTGCCAGCTGCACCATATTCTTGCCGACATTAATCACTCCAGTCATTCTAGGACTATAGGACAATGAGACCACACAGCTTCATGTCTGGAGACTGCAGGATTTCTGAGATTGGGAAACAATGAAGATACAAGACTTTTAGACTGTGAGATTGTAAAGTAATGCAATCTTTCAATTTCCTGGTCCAAGATTTGACTATTCAGTGAAATATTCATGTAAGACCATAAACGAGGGAAGAGCATTTTCTTTGCATTTGAAGTTTCCTCAGACTCAGACTCACATTGGCTCAAAAGTTGATAAGGTTTGGCAAAGTTCTCTTAGTCAAAGCCAAGATTGTTCTTGAGCTGGAGGCTTGTTGCTCCATCTATCTTGATCCCAACCACAGCAAGTACGCCAAGTAAAAGGGCTCTCCATCGCGTTCTCACCCATGAAGAGTTTGTTTCTCTGGAAAGTTTAGTTCTTTTAGATTTATTTGTGCCTATGAAACAGGATTTTCCACATAATGGTGGTTTTGAACAGAAGTTTAAATTTTTGTTGTATTGGGTCACTTGTGTCAGTGGGAATCAAGGTCTTTCATGATTTTTTTATATCCTAACTGTAAGCAGAGCTCTTACTTTTTTTTTTTTTAACTGATTTCAATGATTTTCTAAGGATATATTCCCAGAAGAACATTATTAAGTCAAGGATAATAAATATTTTTGTGACAATTGTCAAAATAATGATAGTATGATGAGTATTATTTATCAAAAGAAAATTGTGCTCTCTTTTTCACAATTACTTTTTCTCACATTACAGATTTGAAACAGGACTCGTCGAATTTTACTGCATTCACTTTGTTAAAATATTTGTATCTTGCTCTCAAGCTTATTTGCATTATACACTCTCCCCTCATCTATTTAACACTCATTTATTCAGGAGCAGTCTTAGAGAATGACCTTTCCTTCACTTCTACAGACAAAATGAAATAACTGAGAGTAACTGATAATGAGTATGGGGTTTCTTTTTGGAGTGATTAAAGTTTTCTAAAATTGATTGTGTGGTATGTTGCACAACTCTGAATATGATAGAAATCACTGAATTGTACACTTTACATGGGTGAATTATCTGGTATAAGGATGTTATCACAATAAAGCTGTTATTTAAAAATGAAATAAGGGAATGAAATATGAATGTCAATGAAGCTTCTACGATATGTCTTCAACAACTGAATTCTTACCCAACTGAAAATGAAAATCGACTTTATGGGGCACTGAAAAAAGAAAAAAAATCTGATCTACCAGAACATTATCATAATAAATATAACAAGAATGAAATACATTTTTAATTGAAGTCAGGCACTGAGCTACACATTTTAAATGAATTATCTCATTTGATCTTTGTATGAACCCTCAAGAGTTACAGTTCTTTATTACATATCCTTGTAGATGAAAAAACTGATATTTAAATCAAAGCAAGTAACTGGAAGATTCAAGACTGAAACCTCAGATTTGTCTGATGGAATTGTTTTG
This sequence comes from Felis catus, assembly GCF_018350175.1. Classification (NCBI taxonomy): domain Eukaryota; kingdom Metazoa; phylum Chordata; class Mammalia; order Carnivora; family Felidae; genus Felis; species Felis catus. The sequence continues at coordinate 201,961,892 of NC_058368.1, read as the reverse complement.
GATCCATTGCTTCCTAATGTTAGAGCTTAACATTCAAGACTATTCCATTGCTGTAGATTGTGGCCCAAAACTCCACACATGCAGATATGCACACTCAAAGTCATGCAAAGTATAATAAACATTTTTCAGGACAAAAAAAATTAGCCTGCTCTGGTGAAAACCTAGATATAGAAATCCTAAAAGCCTAAACTGAGAAACCCTAAATTCCTTGGAGGTTAACTGGAAGCCAGTTCAACCTGGCTGTAAGTTTATAGCTGTGCTCATGTTCAACACAAGTTTAAAACCTCATTGACCCACCGCAATAATAGTACCTTAGGTTCTATGACACTTTATAGGTAATGAAGATATTATAATGGTTAAACAACTTATGGCCAGCCTTTTGAGAATTATCAAATATTGGTTTTGCAAGACATCTTTGAAATTTTAATTTTTAATGTTTATTTATTTAGAGACAGCGAATGTGCAAGCAGGGGAGAGAGAGAGAGAGAGAGAGAGAGAGAGAGAGAACCGCAAGCAGGCTCCACACTGTCAGTGCAGAGTTCTATGAGGGGCTCCATTTCACAAACAATGAGATCATGACCCGAGCAGAATCAAGAGTCAGACACCTAACCTACTGAGCCACTCAGGCACCCCTGAAATTTCATTTTATTAATAAGGACACATTTCCCAGAGAAGTGAAAGCAATTTTCCAAGGTAAAGCATCTTGAGTAAAAAAGGGAACTATTTCAGGTGTCATGAAGCAGGTCCAGGAATCCTTTCACCACATTGTATCGATTATTACTGATCAATAAATGTTCATACCCTTTCTCCTCTTCAGTCCCTAGTAAATGCCCAACACTGGTTCAATAATTACACACAATACTGCCTCTCTGGTTTCTAGTACACTCTGCTCTCTGATTGCAAACTCTGGGAATAAACTTGGCATTATTCCAGGCTCTGCTCCTGCCAAGTCCAATTTCATTAGGGAGTAATAAAGAACAACAATACCCATTTTTACTTTGATGTTCAAAGAACACTTCTGGATCATTGAATTCTGGACAGCATCTCATCTGTAGGATGCAAATTATTCTAATTACAACAAGTTTACCTTATTAAAAAAAGAAAGAACACCTGCTTTTTCAAGACAACATCTCCTAAACACTACTGAATTAAATAAAATTAAATTTGTTTGTATTTAATAGTAGTTAGGAAAGAAAGAAAAAGAGACAAGGAATTGTATTTGTCACTAGAGAAAGCATTGGATAGCTAGTGAACTTTAAGGAAGGAACACCTTAGAGGTTTTTTATATTGTGTACATTTCTACTGTGTGCACTCAATAAAGAATATACAAAGCATATAAACCTTGTAAATAATTTTAGGGTTGGCATTCCAAAATGAACTACTCCTTTTAGAAATACAATTAAACCTCAGGAACTGAGATTTGCATCACGCATAAGCAAATTTTTCAGGTAACTAAGGCTTATAGCTCCAAGGTGCATCACTGTGTTTATTTTGTTATTCGTTCTGTAAGTGTAAATTCCATATAAGCCTACTGTGTTCGCCACGCACTAGGCTAACCTTGTGGTACAACAGAAAACATGGTCCCCATCCTTATGGAGTTTTCGTAATGTGAGATATGATCATTACAGAAGATATTTTTGTCTCTACAACCAAAGGTAATCTATGTATGTTCATATAGTCTTGATGGCTTTTGATGAACATCCATTATTGAACTAAAGTACTAGGACTATGTTTTAGACTTTGTGTCTCTTCCTCCTGAACAGAAGTGTGCCAGTTTCTACGGTGCCAACCGTATACAAACTCACCAAGCTTGTAGTATTTTTTTTTATTTTTATTAATTTTTTTCTTTTCCTTTTTCTACTTAATTTTATTTTATTTTTCAATTTACATCCCAATTAGTTAGTATATAGTACAACAATGATTTCAGGAGTAGAGTCCTTACCCGTTTAGCCCACCGCCCCTCCCACAACCGCTCCAGTAACCCTCTGTTTGTTCTCCATATTTAAGAGTTTCTTATGTTTTGTCCCCCTCCCTGTTTTCATATTATTTTTGCTTCCCTTCCCTTGTGTTCATCTGTTCTGTGTCTTAGTCCTCATATGAGTGAAGTCATATGATATTAGTCTTCCTCTGACTGACTAATTTCACTTAGCATAATACCCTCCAGTTCCATCCATGTAGTTGGAAATGGCAAGATTTCATTCTTTTTGATTGCCGAGTAATACTCCATTGTGTGTGTGTGTGTGTGTGTGTGTGTGTGTGTGTGTATATATATATATATATATATATACACATATATATACCACATCTTCTTTATCCATTCATCCATTGATGGACATTTGGGCTCCTTCCATACTTTGGCTATTGTTGATAATGCTGCTATAAACATTGGGGTGCATGTGCCCCTTCAAAACAGCATACCTGTATCCTTTGGATAAATACCTAGTAGTGCAATTGCTGGGTTGTAGGGTAGTTCTATTTTTAATTTTTTGAGGAACTTCCATACTGTTTCCAGAGTGGCTGCACCAGTTTGCATTCCCACCAACAATGCAAAAGAGATCCTCTTTCTCCGCATCCTCACCAACATCTGTTGTTGCCAGAGTTGTTCATGTTAGCCATTCTGACAGGTGTGAGGTGGTATCTCATTGTGGTTTTGATTTGTATTTCCCTGATGATTAGTGATGTTGTGCATTTCTTCGTGTGTCGGTTGGCCATCTAGATGTCTTCTTTGGAAAAGCGTCTATTCACGTTTTTTGCCCATTTCTTCTGGATTATTTGTTTTTTGGATGTTGAGTTTGATAAATTCTTTATAGGAGATCAAAGGAAGATGATGGCGTAGGAGGATGCTGGGCTCACCGCGTACTGCTGATCACTTATATTCCACCTACACCTGCCTAAATAACCCAGAAAACCACCAGAAGACTAGCAGAATAGATTCTCTGGAGCCAAGTGCAGACAAGAGGCCCACGGAAGAGGGCAGGAAGGGTGGCGAGGCAGTGCACGCTACACGGACTAGCAGAAGGGAGCCAGGGAGGAGGGGCAGCCCGCCGGCAAAGCAGAGCCCCCGAGTCTGGCTTGCAAAAGCGGAGGGGCCAGACAGAATGTGTTCTGACAGCAAGCGGGACTTAACATCTGGAAGGTTATAAGTTAACAGCTCTGCTCGGAGAGCAGGAGGGCTGGAGGACAACAGGAGAGAGAGTTGTTGAGCCCCGGAGGATAGAGCTCAGCTTGGTGGGGAATAAAGGCACTCGCCAGCGCCATCCCCCTCGCCCATCCCCCAGCCAAAATCCCAAAGAAAACCAGTTCCTGTCAGGGAACTTGCTTGCACCGTGCAAACACCTGCTGTGCTTCTGCAGATCCATCCCTCCGGGGGTGGCGGGTCTGACTCCCTCCCGCAGGGTCCCTCCTGAAGTAGATCTCCCAAGGATAAACGAGCTGAGCCTGCCCCTTCCACCTCCCCTGCACCTTGCCGATCCACCCCAGCTAATACGCCACATCCCCAGCACCACAAGCCTGGCAGTGTGCAAGTAGCCCAGACGGGCCACACCACTCCACAGTGAATCCCACCTCTTGGAGAGAGGAAGAGAAGGTACACACCAGTCTGACTGTGGTCCCAGCGGTGGGCTGGGGGCAGATATCAGGTCTGACTGCGCCCTGCCCACCAACACAAGTTATTCAAGACAGCACAGGGGAAGTACCCCGCAGTTCTGCACCACTCCAGGGACTATCAAAAATGACGAAACGGAAGAATTCCCCTCAAAAGAATCTCCAGGAAATAATGACAGCTAACAAACTGATCAAAAAGGATTTAAACAATATAACAGAAAGTGAATTTAGAATAATAGTCACAAAATTAATCGCTGGGCTTGAAAACAGTATAGAGGACAGCAGAGAATCTATTGCTACAGAGATCAAGGGACTAAGGAACAGGCAGGAGGAGCTAAAAAATGCTATAAATGAGCTGCAAAGTAAAATGGAGACAACCACAACTCAGATTGAAGAGGCAGAGGAGAGAATAGGGGAGCTAGAAGATAAAATTAGGGAAAAAGAGGAAGCTGAGAAAAGGAGAGATAAAAAAATCCAGGAGTATGAGGGGAAATTAGAGAACTAAGTGATGCACTAAAGAGAAATAATCTACACATAATTGGTATTCCAGAGGAGGAAGAGAGAGGGAAAGGTGCTGAAGGTGTACTTGAAGAAATAATAGCTGAGAATTTCCCTGAAATGGGGAAAGAAAAAGGCATTGAAATCCAAGAGGCACAGAGAACTCCCTTCAGACATAACTTGAATCAATCTTCTGCACGACATATCATAGTGAAACTGGCAAAATGCAAGGATAAAGAGAAAATTCTGAAAGCAGCTAGGGAGAAACGTGCTCTAACATATAAAGGGAGACCGATAAGACTCGTGACAGATCTCTCTACTGAAACTTGGCAGGCCAGAAAGGAATGGCAGGAAATCTTCAATGTGATGAACAGAAAAAATATGCAGCCAAGAATCCTTTATCCAGAAAGTCTGTCATTTAGAATAGAAGGAAAGATAAAGGTCCTCCCCAACAAACAAAAACTGAAGGAATTCGTCACCACTAAACCAGCCCTACAAGAGATCCTAAGGGGGATCCTGTGAGACAAAGTACCAGAGACATCACTACAAGCATGAAACCTATGGACATCACAATGACTCTAAACCCATATCTTTCTATAATAACACTGAACGTAAATGGACTAAATGTGCCAGCCAAAAGACATAGGGTATCAGAATGGATAAAGAAAACAAGACCCATCTATTTGCTGTCTACAAGAGACTCATTTTAGACCTGAGGACACATTCAGATTGAAAGTGAGGGGATGGAGAACTATTTATCATGCTATTGGAAGTCAAAAGAAAGCTGGAGTAGCCATACTTATATCAGACAAACTAGACTTTAAATTAAAGGCTGTAACTAGAGATGAGGAAGGGCATTATATAATAATCACAGGGTCTATCCATCAGGAAAAGCTAACAATTATAAATGTCTATGCGCCAAATACAGGAGCCCCCAAATATATAAAACAATTACTCACAAACGTAAGCAACCTTATTGATAAGAATGTAGTAATTGCAGGGGACTTTAACACTCCACTTACAGAAATGGATAGATCATCTAGACACATGGTCAATAAAAAAACCAAGGGCCCTGAATGATACATTGGGTCAGATGGACTTGACAGATATATTTAGAACTCTGCATCCCAAAGCAACAGAATATACTTTTTTCTCGAGTGTACATGGAACATTCTCCAAGATAGATAACATACTGGGTCACAAAACAGCCCTTCATAAGTATACAAGAATTGAGATCATACCATGCATACTTTCAGACCACAATGCTATGAAGCTTGAAATCAACCACAGGAAAAAGTCTGGAAAACCTCCAAAAGCATGGAGGTTAAAGAACACCCTACAAAAGAATGAATGGGTCAACCAGGCAATTAGAGAAGAAATTAAAAAATATATGGAAACAAACAAAAATGAAAATACAACAATCCAAACGCTTTGGGATGCAGCAAAGGCAGTCCTGAGAGGAAAATACATTGATAAATTCTTTATAGATTTTGGATACTAACCTTTTATCTGATATGTCGTTTGCAAATATCTTCTCCCATTCCATCAATTGCCTTTTAGTTTTGCTGACTGTTTCCTTAACTGTACAGAAGCTTTTTACTTTGATGAGGTCCCAGCTCAGAGTATTTTCCATTCTTTCAGTTTTTAGTCATCCATGCAAGATGAAACCAGATAAGCAAACTTGTTAAAAATTGTATTCTTGGTAAGTGGGACTCTGAAATAGGTCCCTATAAAATACCTGGTCACTTGCAAGGACTCTGGGAAACTTCTTCAGTGTTTTGAAGAGAACTTTGGGTTCACATATTTGCTAAAGTGTAGAGCTCCCTGTCAATGAAATTACCCATAGTTAACTCCATTCTCTGCAAGATGTTAGAAGAAGAGAAAATTGGTCACTGGGCTGCTTGAGCTGCCCTAACAAAATACCATAGAGTGATCAGCGTACACAACAGAAAATTATTTCCTCACTGTCCAAATAAAAAAATTATTTTCTCACTGGCCCAAAGTCCAGGATCTAGGTCCAAGAGGATCAGTGTCCTGGGGAAACTGTCTTCCTGGTTTGCAGGTGGCCCCTTCTCACTGTGTCCTCACATGGCAGAGAGAGGGAATGAGCTCTCTGGGGTCTCTTCTTATAAAAACACTAATTTTATCATACAAAGGCCTCCATTTTATGACCTCATTATCTTAATTACTTCCTTATGAGTTAGGGCTTTACCATATGAATCTGGGAGAGGGGAGGCACACAAATATCCATAACAGGTGATTAAACTAAATGATATAATAATTATTATTATTTTAATAGTAATGTGTATGGTTATTTATTTTAGTGAATTTGGTTAAATTTGTAGTCAAACTCAGAAATGACATCTTTTCTTTGGATCTCTTAAAAAAGGATATGAAAAGACTACGGCTTGCAATTAATCTTTAGAATCAAAGATTTTGGGAGTGCCTGGGGGGCTCAGTCAGTTGAGCATCCAACTTCGTCTCAGGTCATGATCTCAAGGTTGTGGGTTCGAGCCCTGTTTCAGGCTCTGTGCTGACAGCTCAGAGCCTGGAAACTGCTTTAGATTCTGTGTCTTCCCTCTCTCTCTACCTCTTTGCACTTATGCTCTATCTCTCCTCCTCCTCAAAAAAAAGAACAAAATCATTTTGTTTTCACTGTATTTTTTAAAATGCTATAGACCTCAATGAGTGCAAAAATAACCTTTACTATTATCAAACACGTATGTGTCTCAACGTCCGATTAAAAGTTGTGTTAAGCATTTTCATTGTGAGATTGGTATTACTGTTTGATGAGTGAATGAAAGAGCAAAATTCACGGATCAAATTTGTTTTTCAGTACAGTCTCCAAATAAGGATAAGGTTTGGTTGCTATGAAGCTTTCCACTTACATTTTCTTTAAAAGGTTATAATGATAGTTTTCAATGACTGTCCTTAATACAGTGGTTGTAAAACTAATCAAGTGTAGTGATCCTTCATCTGGAAATTCCTCAGACTTCATTTAATGGATCTTTAAGTTGTTTGTCCAGACATAGGTCAATGAATTAACTAGTGGTTTTGTTGGTGGTGGTGGGGTCTAATGGGATGATACAATAAACAAAAAACACTAGTTTTTCCTTCATAGTAAAGTAAATATACATTATAAATACTTTTATTTCTATATCACAGTGGGACCATGAGTCCCTTATTCCTAGCATGAATACTACTTGTCTTCAATCAACAGACTGCTGAGTGTAGAGTGTTTGCTAAACTAACTGAGCACTTAAATTTGCAGTGCTTTTAAAGTGATTTTTTTGTTTATTTTTGAGAGTGAGAGAAGGGGGGGGGAGAGAGAGAGAGAGAGAGAGAGAGAGAGAACGAACACGAGCGGGGAGGGGCAGAAAGAGTGGGAGAGGGACAGAGGATCTGAAGTGGCCTCTGAGCTGACAGCGGAGAGCCTAAATGCGGGGCTTGAACTCACAAACCAGTCTGAGAGATCATGACCTGAGCCGAAGTCGGATGCTTAACCAACTGAGCCCCCAGGCATCCCTACTTGCAATACTCTTAACCTGTAATGTGTAACTGACCCACTGAGGATATTGTTAAACTGCCCTTTCTAATTTTCAGATCCAGTAGGTCTTGGGCAGACCCCAAAATTCTGCAATTCTAGGGGTGATACTCATGTTACTGGCCCAGACCACACTTTGAGGAATGAGGCTCCAAAAGTTCCAAGAGACATCTATTTCTTTTAAAAATCTGCAAAACTGAAATTACTAAAAGAACATTTCTATCCTATTATGGGTGCTTGGGGGATTAATGAGGTTACATCAGTAAAGCAACTGGCACAAAAGAGTTTAAAAACAATGAAACCTATTAATTGGATAAACAAAGACATCATCTTTTATGGTGAATTTTATGTTGCTGAATTTACTTAGAGCAGAGAATTTGAAGGGTTTGTTATGGTAGCATGGGCACGTTGGTATGACTTTATTGAAAACATTAAACTCTAGGGGCACCTGGGTGGCTCAGTTAGTTAAGTGTGTGACTCTTGATTTCAGTTCAGGTCATGATCTCGTGGTTTGTGAGTTTGAGCTCTGTGTTGGGAGCCTGCTTGGGATTCTCTTTGCCCCTCCCCACCCCAATCAATCAATCGATCAATGTATAAATAAATAAATATATAAAAAAGAAAATATTAACTCTAGAGATATGAGACTTCATTCCAAAAGTGAGAGTAAACTTATCAGTGGCTTTCAGTCATGGTAATGACAAAGTAAAAGCAATAATTTCATTCCGTGAAACTAAAGTTTTGGAAACCAAAACGTTTGTGCAGTAATAGGGACTAGACTTGATAAGGCGTGGAGGTTAATGGTGGAAATAATGAAAATGTGGAAAACGAGAGGCCAACAGATATTGAGTGCCTACTGTCAACCAGGCAACATGCTCTACAGGACGCTGGCTGTATGGAAAACCATGTGGGAGACTTTCAGAATGTATGTATACACGTTCAGTCTCATTTCTCACCAGAATCTCTGCAGGAAGGTCCAAGCAAATCTTTTTAAATGCTCTTTACAGCCTCTCTTTCTCATGACAGGTATACCAGTTCACCCACCAGACTTCTCCCCAAAACTCCTATGAGGAGACCACCATTCTTTTCCTTCACCAGTTCTCCTCCTCAAGGCTGGCCATCTTCTTGTCCTATTTCTCAGGGAAGAGGCAAATGTTTATGGCCGATATCCTGCCCTCTGCTCCCCTGACAGCCTTCTCTTTTTATTCTCAAAAGTCTAGGTTGAAAGTAAAAGATATTTTTAAATTAGCTGTGTTTCCTCTTTACCTCTCTGTTCAACCTAAATCCTGTAAGGCAGTTAAAATTCCCCAGAGGTGTAGACAAGAAAGAGATGCACACAGTTTAATATTTCAGGGTCCTTTCTCACTACAACAAATGGCCTGAGTCAGGTGTGATTCTAGGACTGACTGAGTCCCAAGTACTTATTTATTATTCCTACTATGCCCTGCTGCCAAGCATTGCAAGCTATCTAGGAAAAAGCAATTAAATTAATAATAACTTTTGCTTTTCCTTTTCTAAGAAAGGGAAGAAATAGGAGCCTATATTTCATCTCCCGAGAAATATACCTTGAAACACTAGGAAATACAGTGCCATAACCAGAGCAACATCTTTACCTTGAGCTCCGAAGTTCTCACCATTGGTTCCATTTCATCTCCAACTTCTTGGTTCATAATATTTTTGGCCCAACTCAGATTTTTAAAACTGAACATCACCTTTCCTCTAGATCTTTCTCTCCTACTTCTGCCTGTTCAAAGTTTCTCTTCTATCACTTATCTGCCTTGACTGGATCAGATCTCCCTTCTATCAGAGCACAGTTTGTAAAGTTTGTTTCCTTTCAGCTTTGCTGAACAGGAGAGTCGAGTACACCCAGTTTAAGATCCATGCATTAATAGTCCTATCACAATCCTGAATCCCTTTTCATAATTGGGATTTCCTCAGTATGTATGTTCTCTTAATATATATTCTTTTAATGTTTTAAAAGCATATAGTATTGCATTGTCCTCTGATCTTTTCTTTAGACCTTCTCTAAAATATGTCTATGATGATTGCCTGGGAACAGTGATTCTCAGCTCTAGTTACACATTGGAATCTTTTGAGAGCTTAAGAAAAATATTGTTGCTTGGGCCTAATTCAATCAGAATCTCTGGGGTGGGACCGAGTATGAGTTTATTTTTAAATATCAAGATTGAGAATTGCTACTTTAGATCATACATTAATTCAAAAATGTCCCTTCTTTTCCCCCCAAAACACAAAAGCGAAACAAAAAACAGCCTCAGGGCATAGGTTTAGCTAAAGGTTTAGCCCTAGAAGTGTTTGGAGCCCTCGATGTTGGAGGGCTCCCAAGAGAAAAATTGGAAAGTCACAGAATTGGAAGACATAATTCAACCAAGGGGATTTACTCAGCTACTAGATACTGTATTTATATTCCTCATTTCAGCTAAATCTTGTCAGCCTGGAGGAAGTACCTTTCACTCAAAATCAATCTTTTAGTTGATTGAAGATCAATGACTTGTGTTTCTCAGGTCTGCAAGAAGGCTGTGAGGAGAAGAGCAGGATGAGGCACACCTCAGTTATAGGGTCTTCTCACTCTGTCATCCACATGGCCCCTGAACTTTTCAGGGTAAAGATGTCCTTTTCAGGTTTATTAATCAAGGGCCCAGAATCTCTAGATAAACCCCTGCCCCAGAGGCCCTGGCATAGGAACCTCATGAGGTAGCCTATGGTTCAGAATTGGGGATTTGGCACCAGGAAGCTACTCCTAACATTGCTCTTTATTTTGAGCACATCACTAACCGATATGTGCCTCCATTTCCTCACAGGTCAAAGGGAGGGGGGATCAAGTGCCATATGTACCTCAAAGGTTTTTGGGAAATGAGACAATCATATGGCTAAGTGCTGGAAAAACTCCTAAGTACAATTCAAACCAAAAAAGTGATTTGTATCACTGTGATTATTTATGAATGATGAATTTGGCCATGTTGTTCTATTTTTTGCCAACTTTTGAGACTCAATGGAATTTAAAAAGTAAAAATGAGGAAAAAAAAGGCTCATTGCAGTGCATTTAATGATACGAACCCAATGAAAACAAAAATAATAAATTGCTTTATAGGAAAAGAAAAGAAAGACATCCTGAGTATTTGTGATGACAATGAAAATTTGAAGGCAGGAGAAACTCTTTTTTTATTTTGCCTTATTTACAAGAAGACAAAATATTTCTCCTGCTGAAATGTACCTGTTCTCCCCTTAGCAACCTAAGCATTGTTTAGGGAAGAAATGGCTGACATTTAATTTAAATTGAATTCTCAAAACTCCAGAAGGAACTTTTGTCGCTTCTTAAGCCAAAATAAAAGCTCAGTCTTTATCCTTATTACATTCTCCAGGGAAATTTTAGCTCCTTGGCATTGCCCCTGGGACGTGCTGCTGAATAGCTGCTTGGCTGTTTTGGAGAAAAAGATCTCAAACTTCCCCTGAGATACTGCTCATTTCAGATATTTATACACAGAATAACTTTATTCACAGAATAATTTTTCAAAAACGTGTTTTCCAAGTGATCAATGGTATTAAAATTCTGTATCAGAAATTACTTACTGCTAAAGAAATCGACCTCATAACAGACCAGGAAAATTGTAAAATGTTTTATAAATATCTAAGGCTTTCATCACAAACAAGAAAATAATACACAAGGGAAAATGTGTTCCAAAGCCACCAGGAAAAATTGTGTTCCATGAATTCCTATCATGGTTCCTCCTCTATTCTGTTTGCCCCCAACATTTATGAAATTAGTCAATACTATATGATTTTACTTTTATGATTAACTTTGGATGAGTGTTTATAAAGATCAATGAAAACTTTCCTCCTTAAAGGTAAAATTGCACATTATTCTATATGCACTCAATAAATACTTGTAAATCACCTACTCATTTGAATCACATGAAATTACCATTTTCATGAGTCAAATATAATTCAGTAGCAGCAATCTTATATGCCTAATCTCCTACAGACTAACTCTTGTCAACCACTTTTTCAAATATCAGGTTGTTTGCATTTAACTTTTAAATATCTAAAAAATGTTTTCTCATCTATGTCAAAAGTTTAGCTAAGTTTTTTTCCTTCTCTCTGCTTAGAGTAGACATTTGTACTATATGGCAATTAAGTAATATTTCTTCATGACTATTTCAATGACTATTTCAAGTATTTAAAATTTTTTCTTTTATAATTAAATTTTTTTCCTTATAAGTCTTAATACTCGTCTTTACAACCTGTTGATTTTAATTACAGTCCTTTGATGTTAAAGAGAAATATCTTGAAGATAGGTAAATTGAACCAGAGTGTTTCAGATTTACTTTTTTCTTGGATTCCATATATAATCTATACACATATAAGTCACAAATTAGCTAACAACATTCTTAATTCTCTAATCTCATTTTCCAACCCTGTTCATGCAAACTTGAAAAAGCAAATTTCCTAAATTCACACTACAACAGGTGCTTAGTCAAGTATTTTTACCATTCAGTTAGTCCATCCTACTCTTTTCCTTCCCCTCCCCCCACAACAGAAAAAAAAATATATTGGAAAGTGTTTATTTCACAATAAGAAGTATATGGATTTTCTTTTCAGTCACTACCAGAAATCACAGAGGTTTTAATAATGTCTAACAAAGATATACTTAAGGTCTTTGAGCATCTTTCATCATGGATTAGTTCAACTTTCATGATTTTCTTCTCACCATCAAACCAACAGAACCTCCCCAAACACTAAACAGGAAAACATTACAAAGATGTACGTTCAAATTGTCCTTGCTTTCCCTCCACTGCCTTTTCCATTCTATGTTCTATTGTGTAGTTCACATCCTAAGACCATTTGTCTACCAAATTATGCTTTCAAAATGCTGATATCCTAGACAGCCTGTATTTCCAAGAGGGTAATTCTAGTGCTTTCCCTTTACATTTACTAAAGATTCTTTGCCAATATCATGAGCCCACTCCTCCCTGTCCAATTTTCTGCCCTTTAGTTTTGGTTTAGACATACTTAGAGATTGTTTCTTCATTCTCCCTACTCTCCTCTTGGGCAAATGTTTTTCCTTCCCTAGGAGTTTTATGTGGACTTTATCTAACAGCTATGCTGACACTTTAAACATGCAGTTCTGCATGGCCCTAGTTCTAACGTCAGCAACTGCTTATAGATGCTCGTCCACAGATCTAACCATTTCTCTCTTACGTAGCCAAATCACCCTTGATATTTCTTTGCATGTATTTACTTCCCACTCTTTCCCCCAAGGGAAGGGGGACGGGGGAGAGTAAGTGGGAATGTAGCTTAGAGCAGGGAAGAGGGAGGGGCAGAGGGCTGAGAAGGGGAGGCCAGAGTGGAAGGATGAGAGAGAGGACAGTGGGACAAAAGTAGAGAGTTAATTGCTTCCTCTGAGTCTGGTAACTTACAAGGAGTGCCCCCTTTCCAAAGGTTCTTAAGGCCAAGGAAGCATTGTGACAGTGGTGACAGAAAGATCAGTGCTGCTCCAACAACGAGCTGTGGAAATGAGGTAGTGAAAGAAGAACATGATATTAAATGTTTAGTTCTTCACCCTTTTAGGGGTTCTTTCTCGCCCACTCCCCCATGGCCCAGCTCCAACTAATGCAAATACCCTCGCTGCATAATCTGATCAGCTCTTGGAATTCACCTCCAATGTTTTCATATTCTTTTCATACTGAAACTCATATCCTTTACATTGAAACTCAACACCAAAATTGATAACATTCTTACATTGAATATTCTTGTCATTAATCCACGTCTTCAATAGCATAATTTTGGATAACAGCCGCATAAATTCACACTAGTTTTCTGTTGGATTGTCAAAATAAAGTTGGATATCAACAGTTATATAGCTATTTTTAAGAGCTATATAACAAACAGGAGAATTAAATTCGAATAGGGTCTGTAGACGTGAAAGAGTAAAATCTGTCTGGAACAGAAAAGCTGAAAATTAGCTTAGACTGGAAAAAAAAAAAAAAAGTATCCTTGCTGTTAATCAAGCTGGGAGGACACAGATGAAGCCCTGCTTCCTGCAAAGAACAGGAAACTTTTTTCCAAGGTCAAGCAGTCCCTATAAACTGCTATCATGATCTCTTCTTTCTGTGACCGCTGCTTTGTTACCAATGAGGCTCTTGGACTTGCTTTGCTCTCCCCACCCACTATTACTGGGGACACCCAATTGCTAAACGCCCTTGCATCATGACAGCACCCAAGCCCTAGTTAATTCCTCCTTCTCCTAATCCTGCTTCAGAAACAGCATCTAAGGGAGACTCCAAGGTCTTCCTTCCCTTCAAGCTTCCTCAGAATCCTTCAGCAGGAATCTAAGCCTTTCCAAAGACAGTGCCATCCTCTCCCCCTAGAATTTTTTTTGGGGAGATGACATATAAATTGTCAGAAAAAAATGTCTTTTAAAACAATCAAAACCCTTTGAGACATAATCAAATAAGTATCTGAGGCTTCATAACTTCATCCAAAACTGACAACTTCCAATAATAAGTAATAAAAATTTTCCATAATAGAGACATAACTTTTCTAAAAGACTTGACAGTTTGGTTAAGAGGAAATAAATTTCCATCTAGTGTTTGATTTAATTTTTTAACAAGTTAACTCTGAGGTTTCTCTTCTGTGGAAAGCTTAGGAGCTTAGGAAGCACCCAAAATAAACATTTATTTGCCTTTACTCTTCAAATAGGTCCCATGTTGTATATATTTGATTCAGATGTATGTTCTGTGTATTGCCTATTTCTGATGTATCTATCATGTTCCATAATTTCTGACTCAGCATTATACACTGTAAATTCAGAATACATTTTATATCTGATGGAAAAACCTGTCCCTCCCTCCCATTCTAACAAATACATTTTGTTAAAACTTGGTTGAATTCCAAAAGAAAATTATGTTAGAAATGTTCCCCATTGTAACGATCAAAAATGACATTAAACTTCTAAATTAATTCTGAGATAATTGAATTCTTGAATAATTGAATAGTCTCAGGACTTCTCTTTTCCAAATATTATTTTGTTTCTCAGCAAATTTCCGTTTTTAAAGATATGTATACAATATTTTTACTATTTCATTTTATTTTTTAAAAAATTGGGGAACACCTGGGTACCTCAGTCATTTAAGTATTGGACCTCAGCTCAGGTCATGATACTGCAGTCTGTGAGTAGTTCAAGTCCCGCATCAGGCTCCGTGCTGACAACTCAGAGCCTGGAGCCTGCTGCAGATTCTGTGTCTCCCTCTTTCTGTGCCCCTCCCCTACCCCTCAAAAATAAATAAATATCAAAAAAGAATTTTTTTAGGGGTGTCTGGGTGGCTCCGTCAGTTAAGCTTCTGACTTAGGCTCAGGTCATGATCTTGCAGATGGTAAGTTCAAGCCCAGCATCAGGCTCTGAGCTATCAGCAGGAGCTTTGAGCTGTCTCCGGAGCCTGCTTCAGAGTGAGAGAGGGAGACACAGAATCTGAAACAGGTTCCAGGCTCTGAGTGTCAGCACAGAACCCATGAGATCATGACCTGAGTCCAAGTTGGATGCTTAACGGACTGAGCCACCCAGGTGCCCTTTGCTATTTTAAATACAAAATTTATTCTTTTTCTCTAATAAAGATAATGTACATGATAGAAGTTGGAAAGTACAAAAAATATATGGTCATACTCCTCATGCTCCTACTCGGCCAAAGTATCAACATTATTCAGTGTTTAAATTTATATATATTTTCACATTTGTATTAAATTCGTGTTTGACCATTTTATTCAGTTATTAATTTCATTAGTATTTACAAATTTTCTTAAGCTTTCTAGCTGATCATATTATTATCTAAAAAGATTAATAATTATATCCCAGCTTCTTAAAAAATTCTATTTTCTATTCCTATGTCATGTTGTGGTGAGCAGAATAATGGCCTTCCAAAGATGTCTATGTCCTAATCACTGGAACCTGTGAATATGTTATGTACGTGGCAAAAGGAGATTAAGGTTACAGATGGAATTAAGGTTCCTAATCAGCTGACCTTAAAATAAGGAAATTATCCTGATGGCCCCAATCTAATCATGAGTCCTTAAAGGAAAAAAAAAAAATCTTTCTCAGCTTCAGTCTGAGAAGGATGTGGTGACAGTAGGTCAAAGAGATGAGTCATTCAAAGGATTCCACCAGCCATTGCTGTTTGTGGAGAAGGAGGAAGGGAGCCCTGAGCCTAAGTGTGAGGGTGGCCTCTAAAAGCTGGAAAAGCCTTCTGCCCTGGAGCCTCCAGAAAGGACTGCAGCCTTCACAACACCTTGATTTTACACAGAAAGATCCATCAGGCTTCTGATCTATGGAACTGTAAGATAATACATTTATATGCTTTATGCTACTAAGTTTGTGATCATTTGTTACTGAAGCAATAGGAAACTAATACACATGTCTTCTTACATTGATCTGAACAATGTTAAATAATAATGTCAAATTTGGGGTAGAAAAAGATATTAAAGTTGAAAAAAACAAATGAGGCTGTCCTCTCTCAGCAACAAATGATCTAGGAATTCTCTTCTACTTCATTAAATTTAATTAAATTTCTAACCTAGTTTTATTGATCTGGCTTTTAATGAAACATTTTATGCTTCATATTTCATCTCTCTGGTTTACTTCATTTATTTTTATGCATTAATTTCTTGAAGTACCATTTTCAAAGGCTTATACAAGAGTTTTCTTCATTCATTTTTTAAGAAACTTTTTGTTGGAATCTTCTCCAGTGGGTTTTTATGTGATATACATGAAATATTGGCCCCTTCTTGTCCTTTGATTATCGTGTCTCTCTATATTTACTATGACAAGAGTCACGTGTAATGTACATATTCTCACTTTCACATCTTAACATCTCTCACATTTAAGCTGTTTCTAAACTTGGAATCCATAAACAGTACCTATAGCTAATAACTTTGCCCCATCGTCCTCAATTTCTTTCTCTACAGATTCCCAAGTCATGGATGCAATGAGTAGGGTACCGTCTTCTCAGTAGCCCTTCCTCTTCCTTTTTGGAATAGCACACTGCTATGTAAACCACAGTGGCCCACCCCTTCTGAACTAACAGGAGTAAATAAAGCAAGATTCTGTTTCTCCTGGGAATCTGAATCTTGAATAGAATACCATGGCATTCTTGAAGTTGAGTTACTGGCACTCAAAAAAACCTCAGTTTCCAACTGAGATGCCAAAAGCTGTCGTAGTTCTATTTTTTTCTGAGGCTTGGTTATCCTGTTTTTCCTTCTATTGTGTAAGCTAAGCAATATCCTTTTAAATACCTTTATTTATTTTTACCAGAGGCATTTTCTAATGTTTTCAACCAAAGACCTCCAACTGATAACCCGGACGACGTCAGGGAAGATGATATATAACACTGACACCTATTTCTGGATGTAATGGATTATTGCAAAAGTGTTTCGTTTCGTTTTGTCTTTTAATTCTTTTTAACCTTTATTTATTTTTGAGAGAGAGACAGAGCGTGAGCAAGGGAGGAGCAGAGAGAGAGGGAGACACAGAATCTGAAGCAAGCTCCAGGCTCTGAGCTGTCAGCACAGAGCCGGAGGCGGGGGTGGAACTCACGAACTGCCAGATCAAGACCTGAGCCAAAGTTGGGAGCTCAACCGACTGAGCCACCCAGGCGCCCCCCCCTTCTTTTGAATGCTATCTTAGTTAAGAATCTTTGGTTCTAGTCTAAGACTGGAAATAACAAGAAGGAAGAGAATATGTCAACTAAGTAGAGAATATGTCAACTAAGGCATTAGAATAAGAAGAGATTCTAGTAGGATCTCCACAGTGACTCCAGTGTTACCAAATGTGCCTTCCAATGAACTCCTGTTTCCTCCCAGAGTAAGAGACTGCTCAATGGAGGTTGGAGTGAGATTAATGGAGTGGTATATCTTTTGCTTCCTATTTTACAGTAAGGATGTCAGCAAACCTTTCCCAAGGCAGTCCTATGCAACTCTCAAATTAAAGAAAAAGGCTGTAGCAGCCACGTCTATGTCAACTCATTCCAGTCCTTGAATGCTGAATGGTGACATATAAGTGAGGGTGACTTCTGCATGATGTAGCTTAATAGTCTACATGGCAGACAAGGCCAAGACATCCAATGGCAAGGAAATGAGTGACAATGAGGGCAGCCCTAGGGGAAAAGGCCAGAATGACATATTGGCATCAGACATGCTAAGTGATAGACATTAGGAAATAAATTAGATTTATAGTGGATCTGTTACTTTGAGTTCTTTTTGACAGAAGAGCCTCTCTCTAAACCATTAGAACACAACCACTGTCTTGCCCCCCAATGAACATTTATAAATCTGAGTTGTAAATCCCTTTTACCGAGATTAATCTATGGTAGAAAAGTTTCAGAGACAGGAAAGCAAAGGATATACAACTTCATTCATCATGAAGGGAGAATAAAACAATTTTTTTTGAAATGTTACTCAGGCATCTGTGATAATTTCAGGAAAGATTGGAATATCTCATCATAAAAATGTCAGAAACCAGGATAGCTTAGAGAAACTGAACAGCTGGAGAGCTGGAGTTCATGTACCTGCCTTCTGTAGTTCTACCACAAGTTTAATTCACAAAACTACGGATTTAAATATGTGAGAAATAACTGTGAAAGGCTTTAGAAGAACAATCTTACCACAGGGCTCTCATGTCTATAACACTTTCTAGTTTCAATGTTTCCTTTTTCCGTCCTTAGATTTCCTTTTTTTCCATGTAAACTACATTACTCTTTGATTTTCATTCTCTCCCTTTTATTTTTCTCTATGTCTAATGTCGTTCAATTGCATTCTATACTTTTGAAAAAGAAATCTTTCACTTAGGTTTTTCTCTTAAAGTTTTTATCATATTTTAAATTATTTTATTATTCTTCAAAATTATTAAGGTTAACAAGTATCAATAGTTTCTTCTCTGTTGTTATCTGTCCTTTATATATATGATAGGTGAGATGTAAAAGTAAGTTACAAAAAGTTAGGGTGAGTACCTCTTATTTTTATAAAAATAGTGTGTATATATAATAAATTTATACACCAAGATCTACATTTAAATACCAGTTTGCAAAACATGTGAAAGAAAGAAGAACAGATAAGTCAAGTGACATCACAAGGAAGTAATTAACCAAAGTCAGAATATGGGAAATTGTTCAGAAGAATGAACCTAATTTCTTCAACAATAAATGTCATAAAAATTGGTGGAGGGAGAAATAATCGATTATAGACTTAAAAATTTGGTTTTCACAGGGGTGCCTGGGTGGCTTAGTTGGTTGAATGTCTGATTCTTGATTTCCGCTCAGGTCATGATCCTAGCATTGTGTGATTCGAGCACTGCATTGGGTTCCATGCAGAGTGTGCTTAAGATTCTCTTTCTCTCTCTCTCTTGATCTCTCTCTAAAATATATATAAAAAAATTTGGGTTTGTCACAAAATCCTCATAGGTATCCCCATTTGTAAAAAAACAGTAACTATTAAAATACATTTTTGAGAAAATCAGGGAAATCATATTAAGAAATAATTATTTTTTTAAAATTTTTTTTTCAACGTTTATTTATTTTTGGGTCAGAGAGAGACAGAGCATGAACTGGGGAGGGGCAGAGAGAGAGGGAGACACAGAATCGGAAACAGGCTCCAGGCTCCGAGCCATGAGCCCAGAGCCTGACACGGGGCTCGAACTCACGGACCGCGAGATCGTGACCTGGCTGAAGTCGGACGCTTAACCGACTGCGCCACCCAGGCGCCCCAAGAAATAATTATTAACATTGCTATGTGTGATAATGGCATTGTGGTTGTATTTTTAAATTTTATTTTATTGTTTTTTAATTTTAAGTTTTTATTTTAATTCTAGTTTGTTAATATACAGTGTTATATTAGTTTCAGGTGTACTGTATAGTGACTCAACACTTCCATACATCACCAGGTCCTCATCACAACCAGCAATGTCCTTAATCCCCATCACCTATTTAACCCACCCCTCCCCTCCCCCCGCCACCTTCCCTCTGGTAACCATCAGTTTGTTCTCTATAATTAAGAGTCTGTTTCTAGAGTCTCTGTAATTAAGAGTCTGATTTGTCGCTCTCTCTATTTTCCCCTTTGCTCATTTGTTTGTTTCTTAAATTCCACATATGAGTGAAATCATATGGTGTTTGTCTTTCTCTGACTATTTTGCTTGGCATTATGCTCCCTAGCTCCATCCATGTCATTGCAAATAGCAACATTTCATTCTTTTTTATGGCTGAATAATATTCCATCACATATATGTGTGTGTGTGTATATATATACAGACACACATACATGTATATACATACACATATATGCATATATATCACATCTCCTTTATCCATTCATCAATCAATAGACACTTTAAAATCTTCCATAATTTGGCTGCTTCCATAATTTGGCTATTGTAAATAATGCTGCTATAAAATAAGGGGTTCATGTATCCCTTTGAAATTGGGTTTTTTTTTTTTGTATTCTTTGGGTAAATATCCTACTGTAGTGCCATTGCTGGATCATAGGATAGTTCTATTTTTAACTTTTTGAGGAACCTCCATATTGTTTTCCAGAGTGGCCGCACCAGTTTGCATTCCCACCAGTAGGGCATAAGTGTTCCTTTTCTCTACATCCTTGCCAACAATTGTTGTTTCTTGTGTTGTTGATTTTAGCCATTCTGACAGGTGTGAGATGATATCTCACTGTATTTTTTTAAAACCTATCTGTGAGAGATGTGCACCGAAGTATTTTCTGGTAAAATGTTATGATGGGTGAAATTTGATTTAAAATATTCCAGTATCACTTGTCAAAACTGTGTGTTGAGCTGAGGGGGCGGCCATAGATGGCAAGATTGACAGAATGTTGATGATTGTTGCACATCGATGATGGGAACAAGGAGATATGTTAATGCTCTCTATTTTTTAAATGTTGAAAATTTCCATAAAAAGGTGATGAGTTTATAGATGACTAATCTTTCCTTCTCAATATTTTCTAATTTTTTACTACAATGATGTGTTAGTTGCACAAGAAAAGTTTAAAATATTTAAAAAGTATGTCTTACACTTTAAATGTATTCCTATTTCTAATGCAATTTGTTCATCCTTTACGTGCTGCCAATTTTTCAAGTTTTGAGAAATGAATTTTGACATTTTCAGGAAAGGTGCCATCTTCCATCACAAGGGAGTTTTAAAGTTCAATTGAGATCACATTTCTGAAAATACAGTATAACCATCACAGTGTTATACAAATGTACTATAATTTGTTATCAACTTGCCTCTTGCTTTTCCTTTTCTTTTTTTGTCTTTCCTTTTTTGTTATTACAATCCAGACTGTTAGCACACATATACAAGCACGTGGACTTTCATTTTATATTCCAGCATGTTGTCCGCTATTATTTGGCTTCAGAAGTTGTTTTACTTACTTCTGGTTCTATTCTCTTTTCCCAGGATGCAACTTAAATCTCCTTTGAATAATTGCTGTGTGCAGGGTAATTATCCTTGGGTAACTCTTCATATTTCTGTTAAGAGTATGCCCGTTAGAAATTCTCATGTTCTCCTCTCAATATAAAGCACCACGTTCTCAAGAGGTAAATAGATGTAAGATATTTTGGAGCATGGGAAATACTGAGGTAATAATAATAATTAATCATAACAACAATAGTAGCCATTTCCACTCTGTTCAATTTCTCTCGTTCTGCTTCTTCCATTTGTGTCGGGCCCTATTGTGATTGCCTGGCTCCTATGATCCTCATTCTTCCAGGACTCATGGTTCATTCCATGGGGAATGTTAGTCTTATTTGTTGGACCCTTTTCCTCTATTGAATTATCCATCCATATACTTCTTTTCTCTCTCTGCCTTTCTACTGTTGGCATTAGACAAAACTTCTTTACTAAAAACGGCCTATTGTTTGGTTGCTGTTTGCTCTGTGCATACTGTTTCATTTGCAGCCGTGCTGTCTTTCTTCATGTCACCTCTATCACCAGAAACCCACCTTCTTTGTTTTCTGTTTCATTTCTGGAGCCTTGACTCACTCTGCTACATAGTTTCACGTGGCCTTTTAACAGCTGTTGCAGCGGAAGTAGTCAATTTATTTCTTTAGACTCCCATTTTATTTATTGGCTTCAGACTGGCCTGATTATGTCCCTCTCAATTTTGTTATGACCAGTTACTTAGAACCCATAGAGGCCACAAAGGGACCCTGGGGGATTGTAAATCCAACTCCTTCATTTTAATGATGAGAAACCAGAAGCTCATGCTTCCTGATTTCTGGTCCAGTACTGGAATTCTTCTCATGACACCTCAATTCATCATCCGTTTGAACAGTCATATTTTATATTTGCATAATACTTTTGTCCTTGCGATGGGCTTTCACATCTATCTTTTCATTTGCCTGTAGTTTAAAAATTTTTTTTTAACTTTTTTATTTATTTTTGAGACAGAGAGAGAGCATGAATGGGGGAGGGGCAGAGAGAGAGGGAGACACAGAATCCGAAACAGGCTCCAGGCTCTGAGCCATCAGCCCAGAGCCCGACGCGGGGCTCGAACTCCCGGACTGCGAGATCGTGACCTGAGCTGAAGTCGGACGCTTAACCGACTGCGCCACCCAGGTGCCCCTCATTTGCCTGTAGTTTAAAAGGCACTTCTGACCACCTATTTCTAATGACAGCAGCCACAACCTTGGGATGTTTCTGCCCCGTGACTTCACATGTCTGTTCTGGGCCCTTGGGTAAGAGCACAGAATCCTGCACTGTGTTTTCTCAAATACTTTCTCACTGTCTGGAGAACAAATTTTGTTATGTGCTCCATCATTGTAGTAATATTTGCCTTTAGTCCTATCTAGAAGCATTAAAAATGTGCATAATATATGTCCTTTTAGATCTTATCTTAATAAACATCACTTGTGGTGGAGGAGAGATAGATGAATAAAAGAAGGGTTTGCTTCCTCCCAAACAAGCCCACCAAGAACCTCCTGAAGAGAACTCAGACAACAATCCAGATGAAGTAGGCTCACTTCAACAGCAAAAGCAAAGCAACTGAGAAAGATATTCTTAGATGTAGCCTTTCTGTAGCACTAAGGTTTTCTAAACCTTTTCACAGGTTGATCTCTTTTGTTTGTTTGTTATCTCTTTTTTCCTTCTCTGGGGTGCCCCATTCTAGCCGACACGTGATTCTTTTTTCTAGAAGTTAGTTACGTCCTTTTCTTCCAAACAGGTAGTGCTTTTTGTTTTTGTTTTTTGCCTATAGCATACATCCAAAAGGATGGGAGGAAAAGAAACCTCTTTCATTCTGCTCCCCAGTCAACACAGGCAGGAACAGCAGTTTTCACCCGGGCACCTGCTAAGGAGCACCTTGTACGGAGGCACTTAGCATGTGCAGATCAATGAAGAAAGGAAAGATCTTGATGGGACTTTCGTGGCATACCCACTTTGCACAATTTCTCACGCAGCCCAACTATCTCCAGAATTTGTTCCACCCATTTAAGAAATTAACCAGTTGCTGATAGACAGTTTATCATTGAGACCACGTTGTCTTCACCTTGCTGCATATTGACCCTCAATACAGCCCTTTAAGGGAAGCAGGGAACTTTACAAAGAAAGTGGTTAAGAAAGAGAGAAATTAAGCCATTTGTTCAAAATCACCTAACAAGCTGGTGACAAAGCCTGAATGAGCTTGAACTCAAGTCTCTGGCTGAGAGTTCAATGCTCTTTTCATTGGAACCACACAGCTTCTTAAAAGTAGATCAACCTTAGTAATAAAACTTGCATAGTGCAGTGTGACAGATAAGCTAGTATGGAGACCAAGATATAGCACAGGAAGCACTTGGCCTTGCATCCTCCTGGTCCCCCTCGTATCTTTTGTTTATGTACTGACTTGACTTGGGCAGCAGGCAGGTAGCACAACAGCTGTCAGAATGAATTGAGGCCACGATTTTATGTTGTTGAATGTGTTGAGTCATTTCCCTTAGTTCACACATCTGCCTCACTCTGTCTTCTAAGTTATTATCATGGCTTTAATCTCTCCTTTATTTTGACAGTTGGGATTTTTTTGGAAACATTATTCAAATGAAATATTGATTCTCATTTATGAGACCCTAATCCTTCCCCAGTGGAAATGGCTATTTCCTAGATACAATAGTTAAACCTATAGGATTAAAAATGCTTTTACAAAGACATTAAAAAGTTGTTTACAAAAAGGATGGTTAAGAAAATAGAAATTGAAACTCGAAATGACTGCCATCAGCTTTCTCTAATGTTTTTCTCTAATCTTTTTTCCTGCGATGTAAATCAAAATACTTTTTTTTTTTTAAAGACTGTTTTCAGGTGAGGATAAAAACAGCCAAAACCCTGAATTAGTTAGTAGTCTTACGATTCCTAGTCACCAACTATTTTTATATTCTTTTGTGAGATGGTTGTTATCTTTCAGCCCTCTCTAATACTGTATGTAACTAATCTCCAGGTAGAGAAACTCTAATTTGTCTGTTGTTTACCATTCCCTGATTTTAATCTTTTGTTTATCATTCCCTGATTTTAATCTTTTATTTGATAAAAACCCAGCTTTTTTATATGTAAATATTAGTAGTAGTCTAAAAATGCCATTTCTCAATGAACAGGATGCATTAACTTGGAAAATAGAGAATCAGGTAATCACCATTGAGGAAATCAGCAAATCGAAGAGTCCTATCCACCTGGAAGGAAGTCAGACAGGGCTATGGCATGAAAATATTGGAGAAGTTTGTTGGAAGGGCAAGACCTAATATGGTTTACCTTTACACTTTTAGAAGATTTTGCTTCTTGCCTCTGCTTGAATGCCCTCTGTCATTTATTATAACTGGATTTATTGTTTCAATAGTGTTGTACCTGGAGTTTTGACCACAGTCAAAACAAACAAATCACTGGATATAGCTGAAGCCATAGATAAATGACATGGCAGGGATTCGTGCACAGATTTGCTCTAGTGCCCTCTCACATTCTGGTACCATCAATCTAGCTGGTGCTCTCTGAGGGTCATCAAAGGTCAACATACTTTCAATAAGGTGTTTTTTTTTTTTTTTTAATTTCAGTAAGGTTTTAACTGAAAGGTGCCCTTAACGTTCAGTGAACTTCAAGCATGTTTATAACCAAAAAGCCTCTCCCCCTGTGGAATGATCACCCTCTACAGAAGTCACCCAGCCTGTGTCACGTTTACCAACAGTGCTCGTGCTCGATACATTGACCACTGATTCCCATAGGCCCAGCTTCTTCCAACGCTGATGGTCCAAATAATCTCAGTTGTCTGCCTGGCCTTGTCAAAGTCATCTCATTTCCCATCTTTGTGTTTTTGCTCACACGGTTTCTACGTGGAAAGTCCATACGCATCTACTTCATTTTCCACCTCATCATTCCACCATCCATATGCTCTCGGGACTATCCATCATCAGAACTGCTCTTAGCTGACTCTCCACCAAAAAGCTTTCCTTGAACTCATCCTGAAATAACATTTTTTTCTGCTAAATTACCATTTGTCATATATTAGTGCATGGCATCTCTAACTATCATGAATTGGAACAGATGAGAGAAGATGGAACTTGAAAGGAAATCTGCTCTTGCAAGGTAGGCCGTGGGGAAGCAGGCCTGGCTGGAGGTGATGTACAGTCTGGATGATGTTTTCAGGATCTGAAGATGGTAACAACCAAAAAACCAGTGTGAGCCCAGACAAGCTGCCAGTGCTGGTCCTAAAACTAGGTATTTGAATGAATGGACAAATCAGCTTGGAGAATTGTGTCAGTAAATAGAGGAAGGGCAGTCAGGGGTGCAGTGCAAGACTATTGAGGGAAAATGGCCCAGAGATAGCAAGACGAGGGGTGCCTGGGTGGCTCGGTCAGTTGAGTGTCCGACTTTGGCTCAGGACATGATCTCATGGCTTGTGAGTTCAAGCCCCGCGTTGGGCTGTGTGCTGACAGCTCAGAGCCCGGAGTCTGCTTCAGATTCTGTGTCTCCATCTCTCTCTGTGCTCCTCCCCTGCTTGCACTCTGTCTCTCTCCCTCTCTCTCAAAAGGAAATAAACATTAAAAAAAAGAGACAGAGAGAGATAGCAAGACTAACACATCGCCTAAGTTGTTGAGAACTTAAGGCTATTACTAAATCACTGAATCAATTATAAGAGCATAAGACAACACAAGAACATAGCTTAAGTCAAGATTAGCAGTAGGGTAAACTAATATTGAGTCTTAAAACACTGAGCTAGAAATATTTAAATCCTTGCCAAAGGTAAATAGAAAGGGCATGTATTGGTTCAGGGTGAATTTCAGGTCTTTTGTAAAGAAGGCTAGAACAAAAATATTCTTTTCCACTGAAAGGGAACAGTGAAGCATAAAACCCCAAATTTAGCTGCAGGTTCCATCACCTGCTGATTTGTGTGTATGGAACATGAAAGGAAGGCTCAGAAACAAAAGTCTGTAGGAAAAAAATAGAAGGCAGCATTAACTCGCAAAGAAATGTGAGGAAGTCAGACTTCAGAAGAACTGGCCCAACAAATTAAAAAATAGGACAAGTATTTTTAAACAAACAAACAGTATTATGAAAGCTCAAGTTCTCATCAGTCTGTTCATGGTGGAAGACAGCAATTTTATCGTGGTTACCATATTCACCAAGTTCATAACCTATCTTCAGACAACAGCATTGCGAACGTCAAGGATAAAGTCATTTTCACTTAGGAGTTAGCAGCTTGCAGGGAATACTCAAGGTTTCATTTGGAGGACAGAACTAGGCAGAGAGATTCTTTTAGTTTTTATTTATGTAAGAGTGGAATGTTGAGGGATATTTTTTTCTTTCGTTAGTGGTGAGACATGGGGCACATGCTTACACGGGTGACAGTGCCAGGTGTCACTTTCTGTTTTTGCAGTCCTTCCTGTGGTCATGATTCCCTGCCCCCCATAGGACACATTTGTCTGCCTACATTTGCTTAGCAATTTTCTCAGTTGTTATTATTGATTTCATATTTTACTTTGACCCATTTTATTTGTGTAAATATAATGAGAAATGTTGATTCACATATAATTACCTCCTTGTAATTTTTCTTAATGAAACAATACGATACTAAGACCCAAGATTTCACTTCTGGTTGTAGGTTTATAAAGTCTTTCTGGTTTTAATTTATTTCTATGTGATTATTAGCTCAGTTGAGAGCAGACTATACCACCCAGTTCACCTCCACCCAATTAACAGTACCTGTAATTGTAAGGCTGCCCTTTTCCCAAAAGATACTCAGATTTCTCAGAATCCACACCCTGCCAAAAAGTGACATTCTTTCCCACCTATAGAGCTGAGGTTCCCTAGTCCATCAGGGCAAGTACCAGGTGAGTTTCCCGAAGCATGCTATAGGCATCACTCTATATGCAAAACAAAGAGTTGTTTTTATTACTGAATTTGTCTCATCTACTTGAGTGTAATTTGCAGCCTGATTATGTTAAACTTTTATTTTTCCCATCATATGATGGTAGAAAAGAGGACAGATTCTTATTGAAGCAATACAAATAACTATACTCTCATTTAAAATAAACGTTTTTAAGGGCATCTGGGTGGCTCAGTCGGTTAAGTGTTGACTGTTTTGGCTCAGGTCATGATCTCACCATTCATGGGATTGAGCCCCCATGTTGAGTTCTGTGCTGACAGCCTGGGGCCTGCTTGGGATTCTCTCTCTCCCTCACTCTTTCAAAATAAATAAATAAATATTTAAAAACTGTTATCTTCCATTAAAAAGAAGGTTTTATTAACAGTAAAGTTATATGTTTGACCATTGTAACTAACTTATACCTTTGGTATATTAATCTAAAAATTTTAAATTTCCAAATCAATTATAAACCTGTCAACCCAGAGGTATTTTTGTTGATGTCTTTCAGAACCCAGGACATAATATTCTGACTTTAAAATGTTTATTTTCTATTTAATGGTAGAAAATAATCTATATGATGACAAACCAATCTAGAAGTTAGTAGTTACTTGTATAGTGGATACAGGAAATTTTTCTATATTTATATTAAGTGCAACACTCTATTTACCTATAATTAAGGCTTTCTAAACTCCTCTTTAGAATGACTAAAAATGATATAAGAGAGGATGGTCATGTTGATGTTTAAAGCTGGTTCACCATTCTCTATCTCACTCTTATACAGAAACCTGACTATTTTACCACAAAAATGCATATTTAACATTTAACATTTCTTGAAAGGATTTAGAGGATAATCCCTATTCCCTCAGATGGCAATACTGCTACGCGTGTGAAAGAATTGACTCCAGAAGGACTATTTCTAATCTGGCAGGACACTGTAAAAAAACACTAGAAAA
Organism: Felis catus; assembly: GCF_018350175.1. NCBI lineage: Eukaryota > Metazoa > Chordata > Mammalia > Carnivora > Felidae > Felis > Felis catus. The sequence goes on along the minus strand of NC_058368.1, from coordinate 201,933,914 downwards.
CAAAGTACATGGTGCATGTTAAGCATACTTATGATTTCAAACTAATTGCTCTAGTGTTCTGAAAAAGTAATTAGATTTTTAGTTGGTCAAGAAGCCATAACTGTCTTGACTCAGGCTTGCTGTCTAAGACTCTAAACCTAAGGAAAAAATGGGGCACCTGACTGGCTCAGTTGGTTAAGCGACAAACTCTTGGTTTCAGCTCCAGTCATGATCTCATGGTTTGTGGGGTCAAGCCCCACATTGGGCTCTACACTGACAGTGCATGGAGCCTGCTTCTGATTCTCTCTCTCCCTCTCTCTCTTCCACTCTCCCTTTCATGCTTACTCTCTCAAAAATAAATAAATAAACTCCAAAAAATTCTAAACCTGGAGGAAAAATAATAGATTTCAAAAGAAGTATCAGAGGATAGAAATATGAACATAAGTTATAAGTCCCTAAGGACAATGGATGATAGAAGCATAAAATAAGCATAGCAATAAGAAACCCTGATCATCAGATACAATAAGATAAACTGATTATTAAAAGTGTAGAATACTTGATTAAAGAGCTATTCAAATTTATAGCAAAAGCAAAAACATTATAAGTACCATGACTAAATGAAAATCCTTCACTATCTGGAAGAGAATAATTTTTTACTACTTTTACTAACAGCAGGCTGGTATATAAAGGTTGATTTATCATTTTATCAAAAAGAAAACCCAAAACTATTGCTTTTTTTAGATCTCTATAAGAAATTGCAGTAAAAGGTTCAAAAGCCTTTTTTATGTTTTATACATAAACTCATTAATATTGGATCAACTTACCGCGAAAATTATAAATATTTTATTGCTCATTTAAACTCATTTTTTACAGGTATTATAAACTATAGTAAGTAAAGTTTATCTCCCTCAGATATTCTATAATTATTACACACCCCCCAAATCTGTATTCTTATTTATTTATTTATTTAGAGAGTGAAAGAGAGAAAGTGGGGGAGGGGCAGAGAAAGGGAGAGAGAGGGACGGAATCCCAAGCAGGCTTTGGGCTGCCAGTGCAGAGCCCGATGCAGGGCTTGAACTCATGAACTGTGAGATCATGACCTGAGTCAACATCGGATGCTTAACAGACTGAGCCACCCTGGCACTCCCTAAATTTGTATTCTAAAGTCTAATTGCATATTCTGGCACAACAATAACCATTTTGCTTTTAGAAAAAATTACTCCCATTTTGCCCTGATAAACAGAACATATTAAGATCTTGCATGCACTTTTCCATACATTCACATGGACTTAAATTCTTAAAGAATTAAAGAACGAACATATGTAATAATAGGTGCTAAAGGTATTTGTACATACTGTTCACTTTCTTATCTGATAGTCATTCTATAATGTATAAAAATAAGGGGCATGGATATGTTAAAGGTTTTGCTTGCATATACAGAGATTATTTCTTAATGATCTCAGTATAGTATTTATCAAAGTTCTCAAAGTTAACTAGTATAACAAAATTCCATGGAAGCTGACATATTACATAGAAACAAAAATTTATATGAAAATTTTGTCAAATATTAAATTTGAAAAGTTGTCCCCCAACAAGGTAAGAGTGATTTTACCTACACAGTATAATGATTTGTAGCCCTGTCTCAAGTTACAGGAACAAAATCTCTTAAAAGACAGTAGTTATTATAATTCAATTTAATTGAACCATAAAGCCAGTGTGGGACACTTTGAGAGCACTGATTAATTAGGGTATTTTATAAATTAGAAAAAAAATATGCTTACATTAATTCTAACATTGTGATAAAGTCTGGAAGAAAACATAATTTATTTAAACCAAAATTATTAAACCATATACATTTATCCAAGGATTTCCCCTTATTAGGAATCTTACTGAACTTTATTTTAATCAAATAGAAAAATCTTTCAAATTTTGTTTTAAAGTAACAAAGTCATGGGATGCCTGGGTGGCTCAGTTGGTTGAGTGTCTAACTCGTGATTTTGGTTTAGGTCATGATCTCAGGCTTGTGAGATCAAGCCCTGCATTGGGCTCTGCACTGATGGTGTGGATCCTGCTTGGGATTCTCTGTCTCCCTCTCTGCCACTCCTCGATAGGCACACTCTCTGTCTCTGTCTCTCAAAATAAACTTTAAAATAAAATAAAATAAAATAAAATAAAATAAAATAAAATAAAATAAAATAAAATAAAATAACAAAGTCTTTAGAATTTTGTGGCTCTTCTCAGGCACCTGCCTTTCCTTGTTTCTTATCCTTTAGCGTAGCAACCAAATTCATTAATTCAACTCAGAATTAAACCTCAAAATTTTTGTTCTTCTGAACTCAGTTCAGCAAATCACCTGTGTTTATGTAAGTAAGCAAATGAAAACAGCTCTATTAAATTCAAGACTTGTTTAACTCACGTCTTTCATTTTCTCTAGACATAGTAAAATATATATATTAGAATTTGTTCAAAAAATAGTTATATCATACAACAGGAGGTCATTATTAAATTCTGGGCCAGCAATGATTTTCTCCCTATTTTATTATATGCTTTTATGTGCTGTTTATTTATAGTCCTCATCCAGTCAGATTGTGGGTCAAGTTAGGGACATAATTATTGAGGTTAATACCTCATAGTTGGCATACAGAACATTTCTTGCATCTTCTTGTGACTCACTTTTTATATAACTGTGAGATTTTCCTGGTTTTTGGGTTTTTTGGTTCTTGTATTTTTTGTGTGAGGAGAGAAAAATTTGCACACTTGAAATTCTAGGGGCGCCTGGGTGGCGCAGTTGGTTAAGCGTCCGACTTCAGCCAGGTCACGATCTCGCGGTCCGTGAGTTCGAGCCCCGCGTCAGGCTCTGGGCTGATGGCTCAGAGCCTGGAGCCTGTTTCCGATTCTGTGTCTCCCTCTCTCTCTGTCCCTCCCCCGTTCATGCTTTGTCTCTCTCTGTCCCAAAAATAAATAAACGTTGAAAAAAAAAATTAAAAAAAAAAAAAAGAAATTCTAGAGTTTTCAGACGGGCATGCAACTCCAGATTAATCAAAAGCAACAATTTCCACTACAAATTGTATTTAGGCTCACTTATGTTTGGTTTTGGCAAATTAAGCAAAACCCTCTCAAAAGTTAGAACTCTCCAGGGTGCCTGGGTGGCTTAGTTGATTAAGCATCTGACACTTGGTTTTGGCTCAGGTCATCCAGGGTCATCCCAGGGTCATGGGATCAAGCCCTGAGTCAAGCTTTCCGAGGAGCTCCCCACCCCTGTTGAACCCCCCATCGAGCCAGGCTCTGCATTGGGCACAGAGCCTGCTTGGGATTCTCTCTCTCTCTCTCTCTCTCTCTCTCTCTCTCTCTCTCTCTCTCTCTCTCTCTCCCTCTGGCCCTCTCTCCTACTGGCACATCCTCTCTCTCTCTTAAAATAAAAATTAAATAAAAAATTAAAATAAAAGTTGGAACTCTCTGTTTTACAAGTCATGTAAAGTTGCCTTCCTTAGCTGTTGCTACAACAGTAATTTGAATTGCAAGAGCATAAGAATCACCTGGAAGGCTTATTAAAATGCACATTTCTTGGCCCTTGCTGGGCAGTATGTGCTTCAGTAGGAAAGGTCTGGGAAGTTGCATTTCTAAGTTCCCAGGTAATGCTGGTAAAGCTGGACTGGGGACCATTTTGAGTCCAGTGTTCTAGAATGTTTGCTAAATGACCAATTTCTGTGCCCAATTAATCTGCCAAAATTTCCTGAGAGGGGGAAAAAGAAATGAAGAGTAGTAACACTTAAAAATAGACAAACCGCTATAAAGGCTAATTAATCTTTCTTCGTAAGAATGGAGGAAAATTGTTTTCGTTTCACACCCACAAAAAGCTTTAAAATCTAATTCATATGTCAGAAGGAAGCATAGAATGCAAAATTTACCGACCCAGATCTCAAAGAAGATCAGAGGCTCAGAGGCTCTCCATTCCAATGAGCACAAAAATTTTGAGCAAAAATTAAAAACAAGGAGGATGCTGGAAGTTATCAAAATTTTGTATATAAGCAGACCAAAAAAAAAGATTAGAAAAGTCCTGGGTGGCTCAGTCAGTGGGCGTCCAACTTCAGCTCAGGTCATGATCTCGTGATCCATAAGTTCGAGTCTGTGCTAAGAGCTCAGAGCCTGGAGTCTCCTTCAGATTGTCCCACTCTCTCTCTGCCCCTCCCCGACTCATGCTCTGTCTCTCTTTGTCTCTCAAAAATGAATAAACTTAAAAAAAAAAAAAGATTAACAAAAGGTATGAAAGACTATCTCTGCTAGATTCCCCAACACTTTCACTCAAGAAAGAATGTCTCTCCTAATATTACCCAACAAAGTCAAAGAACTGTGGCCTGCTGATAAATTCCCAACAGGAGTCTTGGACATGGAGGCCCCAAATCAGAACATCTAGATTATTGAGGCTTAGATATGGGTTTTCTGCAGCCCAGTCCCGAAGCTCCAGACCATTCCAGTCTCACTGTTTTCTGTCTTTGCTATCTAAGAATTCTAATATTTTTGAATTTCTTCCATTTCTCCTAGGAAGACATAAATACATGAATACAGTATAATTTGTCATTCCTGCTTCCTTGAAATTTTATTAAGAATTTCAGACTAGAATAAACTGAGGGTTACTGGAAGGGAGGTGGGCAGGGGGATGGGTTCAATAGGTGGTGGGAAGGAAGGACTGTACTTGGGATGAGCACTGGGTGATGAATGTAAATGATAAATCCCTAGATTCCACACCTGAAACTAATGTTACACTGTATGTTAACTAACTGGTATTTAAATAAAAACTTGAAAGAGAAAAAAAAAAAGAACTCCAGAGTAAAAGAATCCTTTACTTTCCAACCTTTGTTACCTAGTGGTGTGAAAATAAGGATGAATGGTCGTGAGTTCTTTAATTGCCTCAACACAGGCTGACCCTATCAGTGGTATAATGGAGGATAAATTGGAACCAGTCTCCGGGGTCACAAAAATAGGCTGTGCAGAGTGGTTCACCATGGTTTGTTAACAATTTTCAAGGAATTTAGCAATCTTCAAGGAATTTATGGTTAAATCTTTGCCCTTCATAAAAACTGTGATGAATTTTATAAATGTAATTTGACTTTGCCACTTCAACTCATATAAACAAATCGCTTTACATTTTATACCATAAGAATGTTCCCCCAGGTCAAGAAACAAAAAGTTACAATTGTTGCATAACTGTGTAATTTTCACATGTAGATATAAATAATGTATATGTGTGTATATGCGTATGGGTATATGAGTGTATATATGTGCATATAACTAAATTCTACAAGTAATGTAATCATTCTCCTATTGATGGAAATTTACCATGGTCCCATATATTTTGCTGCCATAAAAAAGCAGCAATAAACATTCTAACTTTCCAGAAGATGTATTCTTTCACACTGGTTCTTTAATCTCCATAGGCTCAAGTCCCAAAAATGGAACTGCGAAGTCAACATGTTATTTGTCTTTAAAAATAATAATAATAATTACTACCAGATGACTTTACAAAAAGTTTTCAATTCACATTTCCACCAACAATGTATAATGTTCATATCCCTGAATCCTCACCAGCACTGAAATTTTTTAATATAATCTAATGGAATTAAAAAAAACATAGTTTCCCTTTCAATTTGAAATTCCCTGATCCTACTGAAATTAAACATCAACGTTATTTCTTTAAAATTCAAATGCTGAAAATATGTATAACTACAATCAATGTCAAGAGTCGAATAGCCAAGAGTCCTGGTAAATTATACATCAGAATTCCTAAGCGAACACAGCACTGGATGTGGAGCTGGAAAATTCCTATATAAATTCTAGCTCTTCCATCTACCACATTGTAAATGTGGGTAAGTTGTTTAACTTTTCTAAGTTTTAGTTCCTACAATATCTAAATTGGACTAAATCACCACTCCTACTTCTGGAGGCATTGTGATAATGTGGATAATGTGATGATGTTGAGGAGTATCATCTGCTGAAGTGGTTAGCACGATTCCCAGCACCTAGAGAGCAGTTAATAGACGTTGGTTAGTATTACAAGGATGTTTACCACCTTCTGATATGCTTTCACTCTTTTTCTCTCTAGGATCTTGAGTGAAACATGGTTAAAGAACAAAGTGGAATGATGTCAGCTTGATGACCTCAGTGTATTCACATTTGAAATACCTTAAAATATTTTTCTGGCAATACAAAAGACATCTGCTGTCTTAAGTTGGCACTGACGCTTTCTTTAAATTATATATGCAACAGTATTACAGTGAGATCGGCAGCATCAAAGAAACAAAAACCAAAACCCAAACAGAATGAAGCAAAACACAAGAAAGCACATAAACCTATGTTAATTAAATTCTTAATGGTGAGATGGCAATGTTTTGAGTATTACAATGCCTTCATAAATGAATAGGTAGCCCCTGTGAAACCATGTTATTGGTTCACCCATTCACTCACTATTTTTACATCTTTGCTCTTTGTGTCTGTGAATTCACTAATTCTTTCCGATGTTATGTTCTCATACTCTGAGCCATTTTTATCAATTTATAATAAACTTGATCGAATGGTAGTTTGCATTTGTTTATCCTTGGTTGGTTCAAAGCACTTGGTATAATTTCCTTGAAATCATCTCCTCCCATTTCACAACATTGCATTCTTTTCAATTAATTCCCAATAAACTCGTAATTGTCCATGCTCTGTTAGAGCCAGCAGTTAATCTCTGTTTAAGCTAATGGGTTCAACTTCTTCAACAAACAAATCTTTCGTGAAGGCTGCTGACAACCCAGAGTATTAACTGAATCTAGTTTCATTATTTCTCACTTTCCTTGATCTTTTTCTCTCTTATTGTTTGGGAAATAGTCATGGCATTCTGGTGCTACTATATAATATGATAAAGACTAGAGAACACAGTGCGAAGAGTCAAACTATTCTCCTTAAAGCTGATGCGACCCTTCTTGTATACCAAGCCTCAGATGACAAGCCCATAACATGGGTAGTAGTACTCTCTAAACTCATTTTCAAGCATGAAACCAAACACATCTGACAATGTATGATTTCACTCGTACCTTATACAAGTGCCAAGAATAAGAAGTACAGTTGTATCAAATAAAATGATATATTTTTCAATTAGAATTAATTTTTCAAAATGGAAAAACTTAACCACTATTTTTATTATAAAAGTAAATGTACTCATCATTTTTAAAAAGTACAAAGAAAAAGGGAAAAAAAATTACCAGAATTACCAGCTGTCCTACATCCCAGAGACAATCACTGTTAGCATACAGATGTGAAATATCCAAACATTTGGATAAAATAGATAAAATTATTTTTCAAAAAAAAAATACTAGACATTATTTTGGATAACCTATTTTTCTAGTTGTATAGAGCATAAAATAAATGTCATCACTTGACAATATAAACTAACCTATTCTTTTTTTTTTATGTCTATTCCTTTATTTGGAGAGAGAGAGAGAGAGAGAGAGAGAGAGAGAGAGAGAGAGAGAGAGAGCAGAGGAGGAGCAGAGGGAGCGGGAAAGAGAGAATCCCAAGCAGGATCCGCAACATCAGCACAGAGTCTGAATTGGGGCTTGAACTCACGAACCAAGAGTCGGATGCTTAACCCACTGGGCCACCCAGGCACCCCTAATCTATTATTATTTTTTTAATTTTAATTTTTTTTTTTTTAAGGAAAGAGAGAGAGACAGACAGACAGAGCATGAGCAGGGGAGGAGCACAGAGAGAGGGAGACACAGAATTCGAAGCAGGCTCCAAGCTCTATGCTGTCAGCACAGAGCCTGTCGCGGGGGCTCCACCTCACAAACCACGAGATCATGACCTGAGCTGAAGTCCGACGCTCAACCAACTGAGCCACCCAGGCGCCCCCCTAATCTATTCTTTCAAACAGCAAGGTACATTTCATTGTATAATATATGTAATATACCATAATGTGTTCACTGAGGCCTCAGGAGGGGAATTTAAGTTGCTTATAATTTTCCTATTACAAATAAACATTATAAAAGTAATCTTTGATGGGGCACCTGGGTGGCTCAGTCTGTTGGACGTCCGACTTGGGCTCAGGTCATGATCTCCTGGTCTGTGGGTTCAAGCCCCGCATCAGGCTCTGTGCTGACAGCTCAGAGCCTGAAGCCTGCTTCAGATTCTGTGTCTCCCTCTCTCTCTCTGCCCCTCCCCTGCTCGTGCTCTGTCTCTCTCTCTGTCAAAAATAAATAAACATTTAAAAAAAAAAATTTTTTTTAAAGTAATCTTTGCAAAAATTTTTTCTATGTTATTTGTGTAGGAAAATTACTAGAAAGAGAATTGCTAGATCAAAGATTTGTAACAATTCAAATTTCAAGATATTGGGACTAACTGTCCTTCAAAATATTGTACAGAACTGTATTTTTGAGTTTCTTTCCTTCATTTTCTCTAGAGCCAATCATTTTAATTTTTTCCAGTCTCTGAGACAGAAAAGAAATCCAGTCAAAAAATATTCAAGGCAGATGAGTAGATAGAGAAGGAAACACAAATGGCCAAGAGAAATAAGAGATGGCCAAAGTCAGTCCAATCAGAAGAGCTAAACTTTAAAAAATGCAATAATAGGGGCGCCTGGGTGGCACAGTCGGTTAAGCGTCCGACTTCAGCCAGGTCACGATCTCGCAGTCCGTGAATTCGAGCCCCGCGTCGGGCTCTGGGCTGATGGCTCGGAGCCTGGAGCCTGTTTCCGATTCTGTGTCTCCCTCTCTCTCTGCCCCTCCCCCGTTCATGCTCTGTCTCTCTCTGTCCCAAAAATAAATAAACGTTGAAAAAAAATTTTTTTTAAATGCAATAATATTCACTGTTAGCAAGTGTGTGAGTATTAGACATTCTCATATCCCATAGACATGGTATTGGCAGGAATACAAACTTGGGCCTTGTTTTGGAAGCATATTTGGTCACAACAAAAAATATTATTCGTATATTCCACAGCAGTTTCATTGAGGAATTTATCACAGAGATAATCTTGAAAAAGTACAGAAGCCAAGATATGTTATTAATGTTACTGGTAGAAGATTATTTAAATAAATTATAACATTCATACAGTGCAGTTTTTAAAAGTAATATCTTGAAAATAAATTGAATAATTCAACCAAGCTTTCATAATATATATGCCTATGAAATTATTATGTGTACCTTAAAGTTAGATAATGTTATTTGTTAATTATATCTCAATAAAGCTGGGGAAAAAATGTAAAGCCTAGATTCCGAACATCCTTTTGTATAATTCCAAAAGAGTAAGTTATATTTCAGGGCACCTGGGTGGCTCAGTGGGTTAAATGTCAGACTCTTGATTTCAGCTCAGGTTGTGATCTCACGGTTCGTGGGATCATCCCTGCATCAGTCTCTGTGTGGACAGTGCAGATTGTACATGCGTTTCTTTCTCTCCCTATCTCTCTGCTCCTCCCTTCTCTTGCACTCTCTCTCTCTTTCTTGGATTTAAAAAAAAATTTTTTTTAATGTTTATTTTTGAGAGAGAGAGAGCACAAGCCGGGGAGGGGCAGAGAGAGAAGGAGACACAGAATCTGAAGCAGGCTCCAGGCTGTCAGCACAGAGCCTGACGCAGGGCTTGAACTCATAAACCGTGAGATCATGACGTGAGCCAAAGCCAGATGCTTAACCAACTGAGCCACGCAGGCGCCCCAATTCTTGGATTTCTTTTACCAAGTGCATGAATTATATTTTTATGTCAGCCTGAGCTATTAACTAAATAAAATTATGAGCCATTTTTGTCATTTCCCACTTTTGTGTATAAATGAAGAAAACCGAGGCTTGTCTTTTTTAAATTTGATCATTCTAAGTCTGTAATTTTTATGAAATCCTCTAACTTTGTAAAGTTTAGTCCTCTGCTAACATCCTTTCACAAAGACTGTTTATGTTGTACAATAACTATTTGCTCAAGACAAATCTTATAAGGTAGATACAAAATGTGGCATGCATCTTCTGGGTCAAACTAATTTCATGTAATGAACAAAATTGTGTAATATCAAATTATAGGACCTTTATATGATCTATCAATCTACCGAGTTAAATAGCTGAAATCACTTCCAAAACAAATCCTTTTGCAGTCAGCAAAATGAAGCAATTACATGAATAAGTTTTTCCACTTGGCCTATTTTTCTGCCCATGGTTATTAATCAGTCTCACTGACTACATTTTCCATTTTACATCCACTTTCAGGCACTACTCCAGGTGGCCAAACATTTCACATTACGTAAATAAAATAAAACAAAACCTTTGCCCATTGAGCAAATGAATGTACTTCAGATCTAATTTTTCCAGCCTCTCTCAAATCATTCAGAAAACACAATATGGATTCTATAAAAGGATACTCAATATTTTCATTTTATTTGGCTAACTGGAATTTGTTTAAGTGAAATTTTGCTCCAACCGATATTACCCAGATAGCTGAATTAATTTAGGTTGATGGCCTGTTTTATCTCATGGCTCTTTGATACCTTTGGCTCGATTGTTTGTTGCTTTGCCTTGTCTCTTCTTCTGAATTCAAAGTCTGGGAAATGCCTGTTTGGAACAGCTGTTTCACATAATGCCTCTTTCAGATGCTAGTTCTTAACCCTTGCTACATATCAGAATGACTATTTCTTTATACTACTATTCTAGACGCAATCAGGTGGTGATTCAGATTTAACTGGGCCAAAGTGGGGCCAGGGCAATTTTTTAGAGCTCCAAATGTGATTCTGTTGTGCCCGTACATCCTGGCCCTCAAGCAGGGTCAAATATTACTCTATGTTAATGATAGGTCTCTTAAATTTAATCCAGGTCCTTACAGCTGATAGATTTCTGTAGGCTGATCTGCCCTGAGTGATAACATGGCTGTAACAAATCTACTCACAACATCTATGTTTTTCATAGGAATTCCAGTGTTCTAAAGATTAACGGTTCTTAGGCCTCAGAGCATTTTGTTTTGGTTTTTTGGGTTTGGGGTTTTTTTGAGAGCTTAAAAAAAAATAATGCTTGTACCACTCCCAAAGTCTAAAGTGTGACCTGGGCATTGAGATTCTTTAAATTTTTCCCAAGTGATAATAATGTGCAGCCAAGGTTGAGAATGACCATATAGGGCCAAGATACTTAAGAAAATTCAAGTCCTGCCTTGTCAAATGCAGTTTCCCTCTTTCCCAGAGAGATTCCCAGGGGATAACTTAACCATGGGATAATGACCACAGGAAATAATCCACAACTATTATATATATACACACATATTCTTCTTTGAACTTTGGCTTGGAAATATCTGTGTTAGAGTTCATTTCTAGAACTCTATACAGGGACAGTCCTAGGGGAAAAAAATGAGACTAGAAAATATATTTTCCATGGCCTTCTCTTAGCTTCTTTTATCAATTCTCCTCATTTCCCTACCCAGGAACTTTTCTTACATCACAGTCTCTGAGGGCTTTGCTCTCAGCTAATTAGCTAAGACATTAGCTTTCAAAAGTATAAGATGTTTTCTCACAAAGATGTAGAGTATCTGTATTTAATAGGACAGTATAGAAAGATTTTAATTCTTTCCAGGAACACTACATCTTCTCACCCTATTCATCAGAATAGTCAGGTTTCTAGACCAAGATTGAAATTTACTGTTAAAAAATAAATTCCTATATGACTTTTCTACAGCTCTAGTATGCTCAGTATTGTCTTGATTATAGCAACAAAAATTCTGGGTAAATGGAAATATCGATCACCTCTTTTCCTGTATCTCTCCCTTTCATGACTGGCTCATAACCATGGCTGCTTTGGTCTGAATGTTTGTATCCCCCAAAATTTGTCTGTTGAAATACTAACCCCCAAGGTGATGGTATAAGGAGGTGGCACATTGGGAGATGATTAGGTCATGAGGACCAAACCCTCAGGAATGGAACCAGTGACCATAGGAAAGAGACCTCAGCCATCCCTCACCTTTTCTACCACGTAAGGACACAGGGAAAAGACAGCAATCTGTGATTGAGGAAGTAATCTCTCTCCAGACACTGCATCTACCAGCATCTTGATCTTGGACTTCCTAGCCTCCAGAATGGTGAGAAATAAATTTCTGCTGTTTATAAACCACACACTGTATAGCGATTTGCTATAGCAGCCTGAGTAGACTAAGTAATGGTGAAGGTCACAGTGTTGTTGTTTTTTTTTAATTGTATTTTAATGCATTACTCATGGCTGTTTCTGCATTTTTAAATAGTTTGTATGTACTAAGAAACATTGGAAATGCAGAGAAAATAGTAAAGAATGAAACAAGAATCACTGACAGAAATAGTCACGATGAAAATCTTAACCCACTCCCTTTCAATTTGTCTCTCTGATTGATATTGACACCTATTAATGTCAAACGAAAAAATCGGAGATTCAGTCCTGTGAACTGGCTGTAACTGTAAGACATTTGACAGTGTAAGACAAACATGAAGCTCAATTCTAGCCAGACTCCATGCAGATTAACCCTCTTCTGCTAAGACATCATTTGAGATAGAATATAGTTACTAACATACAAGCTTTCTTAGTTAAACCACAATTCAGTTATGCTTCCCTGACTTTGTAGCAGTTGGATTTTGAATGATCACAGAACATGTCTTGAATAATTTCTAAAGATGGTTGATTATTTCTTTTGCAATTTGCTTCTTCCTTTTTAAATTCAATTCTTGGAACATCAGTATAATTTGGGCGTACTTTTCTTCTCATATTTATATTCTCTCTCTCCCAAAGTTGATGTATACTTCCATATTTATGTATTTGAACATTGTATGGAAAAATGTGTAAAACAATGAGGTTATACAGTATATGCAAGTTTTTATACTTCTATTTTGAAAAGTAATTGAATACTGAATATATATAAACTAATATTTATAAAATACAGATAAGATACACACATAAGTAATAAAACAATAATATATCTGCTTTGACTAGCCCCTCTCTTCCTCCTCTTCTCAGTCACTTAATGGGTCCTAAACTGGTTTGTTCTCAGACCCCTTCCAATCTACTCACCTGGTCTATTCTGTATTTAAGGAAAAAAACATTTGCAGGTATATTTGACCTCCAATTCTTCATTAGGTTAGCCAGTGGGAGGTACTGGGAAAAGGCAGGGTATGATCTCCCTGTCTCCTATGGTGTCTCCAGCAAAACTTGTCCCTCTTTTGCTGGTCTAATTCCTGACAGATACCCTCTCCTTGCATGAAGCCTGCTCTCCTAGACAATGCTGATCTTAGCTCTAGTGGCTGCCAGAGATTCCAGTCTCTTGAGTCTGAGAACACTTCTCCCACTACTCTTCTAGCCCTAGGGGCATGACTGGCTTCCTGTCCCCAGTAGCTGACTCAAAATGCCTGGTTTGACTTTCATAATCTGAGTAACCAAATTACCTGTTGTAATCACCTCTGCTTGGAAGACCAAGAAATTTCTGATTTGTAAGTGGATGCTAAAAGCTCTTCCATTTCTAGTTTGCTAGAAAAAAAAATTATTAAGCTTTACTACTTAATTTTATTGAATTCACTTTCAGCATTTCCGGAGATAATGATTTGCTTTTCCTTCTTTAACTTGTTAATGTGATAAATTACATCTATAGGTTTTTTCTATTGTTAAAAATCCTACATAGACCAAGTTTTCATACTACACTATGAATTTTCTAGGTCACTATAAGAAAGAAAATTTGCTAAGTTCTAATTTAGAATTTTTACCATTAGATTCATGAGGGAGATTGGTTATAATTTCTCTTTATTGTACACTTATCGTATAATGTTGGTATCAAGATTATAGGGACCTCATAAAATTAACTAAAAAGAGTTCCTTCTTTTCCCATTCTGGTATAGTTTTCGTATGACAAGAATAATACATTCCATTGACATTTGTAGAGCTCATCAGGAAATATGTCTGGGCCTTATGGCTCTCTTTTTGTGAGAAGAATTTTTAACTTCTAAATCAAATATCTTTACTGGTAAGAAAAATTTTCAAGTGCTTTATTTCATCTTGAACATTAATAAATTTGGACTATGAAAAGTCCTTAGATATTATTTCCTTGACTATAAACTTTCCTAATTTTCTTTATTTTTCTTTTGTACATCTTATCAGATATTGCCTCTATTTAGTTCTTAATCTCTACTTCACATATCCGTCTACCCTCCCTGTGCTGTATTCAGGATAATTTCCTCATATCTAACTTCCAATTCATTATTTTATCTTTGGCTCTATCTAATCTAGTACTTAACCTCTCCATTAAGGTTTTGATGTTCATTATATTTTTTATTTCTAAAAGTTCTCTTAAATACAGTTCCAAACTTGCTTAATACATGATATATATACTGTTTCTAACTTCTGTTACCGACACATTTCATTGATTTCTTTAAACATATTAAATGTGGGTTTTATGGTTACATAATAATCCTAATATCTGAAATCTGAGTTCCTTTATATGTTTCTGCTCAGGATGCCTATTTCCTTATGAGTTTTTTCTTTTTTAAGTTTATTTATTTTTGAGAGAGAGAGAGAGAGAGAGAGAGAGAGAGAGAGAATGAGCAGGGAAGAAGCAGAGAGAGAGGGAGAGAGAGAATCCCAAGCAGGCTTCAGACTGTCAGCACAGAGCCCAATGCAGGGCTCAAATCCACACACCGTGAGATTATGACAGCCTAAATCAAGATTCTGACGCTGAACTGACTGAGCCACCCAGGCTCCCTTCCTCATGAGTTTTGTGATAGTTTATGTTTCATTCCATATTTAATGGAATTTTGGGTGTAGTAATTCTCTGAGACCTGGAATACATGGATTTCTCCAAAGATATTTTGCTTTTGTTTTGGCTAAGTTCTTTTTTTTTTTCTTAATGTTTTTTATTTATTTTTGAGACAGAGAGAGACAGAGCATGAGTGGGGGAGGGGCAGAGAGAGAGGGAGACACAGAATCCGAAGCAGGCTCCAGGCTCTGAGCCATCAGCATAGTGTTTTGGCTAAGTTCTTAAAGATAATACCAAACAGGGACAATTATAAAATACATTTCAGTTGATTTTTTTTTTTTTTTTGAATCACGGAGACCATGAGAATTTAAACTACAAATTCATGTGAAGATGTACTTATGATTTCTGCCCCCTCAACCTTGCACCAAGTTTGGGGCAGAAACATTTCCTAATGCCCTTCTGAGGGGCAGTTATTTTTTCTACTTCATTCTTTCACTGAAAATATGGTCCTTTAGATTCTGGCTAAATAGGTTTCTCTATAAGACTGTTACCCTGAGCAGGCTCTAAGCTTTGTCTCCCACTTTCCCATATCTTGATAATCATAAAAATGGAAAGTCAGGGTTTTAAGGATAGCACTGTTTCATGGAAGTCTCTGGCTATCGTGCTTTCATACCTCTCTGGATTCATGTATTCTCTTCATGATCTTCCTGTAAGGTATACCTTAATACCTTGGCAAGTTATCAATACACTTTTAAAAATGTCATGTGCATTTTACCTGGTATTTGTAGGATTGTGGTACAGAAAAAAAAAATCCCCTGCACTTTGAAAACATTATGTAAAATAATTTTTATTGTCATTCATACTTTTTTAGAACTGTGCTTTTAAATGCCTGCCCAGCATTTTGTTAGATCTTTTTGGTATGTATTTAACTAATGTGCCCCTCTTCCCTTTGTGCTGTGGAAGTGAAGGTTGTATTCAACTCTCCATTTTAAATAATGTTGCAATAAATATCACTCCCTATAGCATTTATGATTATTTCCTAGGGAGTAATTAGTGAATCATGGTTACATGAACAGTTTTGAGGTTTGAGATACCTATTTCCAAATTACATCCCAGAAATTACAGTACCAGTTTATACTCTGATAAGCTGGATGTGAAAGTGCCCATTTCACTGCACTCTTACCAAGAAAAACTATCACTATTTTTATACCTATAAATCTGACAAGGACTTTAGCAGGCATCTTATTATTTCAATTTGTATTTATTTGATTACTAAATTACTCAGCACTTACTTTATCATCCACTTTCAAACACAACATAAAGATTTTTTCTTATTGTTTTCTATGTTAATACAAACGCTAAATCACCACTTTCTTCGTCCAAAATTATTTCCTAAGCAAATTATACATGCCTTATACGTATGTTTTCTATTATTCTCCCTTATATTTATATCCTGTAAAATCTGTTAAAATATATATTAATTATGAATGATTGATCAGAAATAATATCTTCATGTGGGAAATTTTCTCTGTAAATCTAAGTTTCCATAAATCTTCCTTTGAACAACTCTGCAGAATTTCCTCTAGTTTTAATGTTTGCAGATACACATTTCTTCCATTTCCTATTGCTTCTGGTCTGCTACTCTCTCCTTTTTCTTTCATAAGGTAAATAAAAATTCTAGTTTCAGATTTTGTGATATATTATTTCTTACAACCTCCCACAACACTTTAAGGATTCAAATTGACCTTTTCTCCCATTCTTCTTATTTCCTGCTACCGGTATGTCAATACCTAGGAAATCTCATCAAAGATGTAACTGTCCATATCCAACTGACTCATTCCTTCTTTCAAATTGGTCTTCCTTATTCTCATTCAATTTTTTTTTTCAGTAATATAACTTCTTCAAGCATTTTACCCTCTAATTCATTTCTCCAAGCAACAACTGTAGCCCTTACTTGTCCTTATTCAGCAAAAACAAACAAACAAACAAACAAACAAACAAACAAACAAACTGCACTAATCTTGGAAACAAATGATTATATCAAATCTTCTATACCATATCTTCTCCCTCCTTCATATAAGTTGTATGTGACAAAATTAGTTAATCAAGTAAAAGCACCACCTTTCTTAATGAGAAGGAGCAGATACTGGCTATTATTTTCAGTGGTGAAATGGGTTATTCAGTCCCAATGAAAAATAGAGACGACAGAGACTGAGACCAAGATTTTTAATTTAAGATGTGCCTGTGATGCAGTTACATTTGCCAAAGGAAACGGCTTCAACAGTTGGATGCAGGCTTCTTCTCTCTTCTCTCTGAAAAGAAGGGAGGAAACAATAAACTTACAGAAATAAAAAAGATGCCACCTAGCTTCTTTCACCCCACCACGTTGCTTTCTTGTAAACATTGTACAGAGCAGTTAGCATTCAAAAAGTCAAGCCTCCCAGTTCTAAAAAAAAATGTAAAAGACCCACTGTGATTTTATTTCAGAATTTTTATCAAATACTATTTACGATGCTTTTCTTTTTGCTTCATTAAAATCTGATTAACAATATCTAAAAACTTCCACTTTATTAACAATCAATAACGTCTCTTTTTCTGATCAGCGTTTTTTTTTTTTCCTATTAACCTTAGAAAATGAGAGTCTGGAAAGTATACTTAACTTTTTGATCCTGAGATTTTATGTTTTCAAACTGAAGTTACTTTCCTCTTGCACTACAGAAAGTACTTAAGACAGTTTAGATAATATTTAAATGCTCTTGGATGAAATGTGCTTAGTGACCAAAGCCAATCATTATACAAACCATGTGTTTTTCCATAGCAAATTAAATGAAATGAAAGAAGATGACAGTTCTAACTAGTAATCCTGCTTCAATAGTATACAAATTAGGAGCATCCGTATTCTGTTATTTTATAAATTCCAGGACTTCTCTTTAATTAGAAACAAAATAATTGATAAGTAAACAAATTGTGTGTGATAACGAAAGAACGGACAGATCTAGAAACCCAAATTGCCTGAAGAGCTAACTAAGTACTTTAAGCAAGATGCATTTTTATTTCCATAACTTTGTATTAAACTTCAGTAACAAGCAGAGTACACAGAACATAATGAATACTTGATGAGTCAGGGTTATCACCACACAATAACAATATGATATATAGTTTATAGTTAAAAAGTGACTGCTCCGTGGCGCCTGGGTGGCTCAGTCGTTTAAGCGTCTGACTTCGGCTCAGGTCATGATCTCACAGTTCGTGGGTTTGTGCCCCGCATCGGACTCTGTGCTGACAGCTTGGAGCCTGGAGCCTGCTTCGAATTCTGTTTCTCCCTCTCTCTCTGTTCCTCCCCCACTCATGCTCTGTCTCTCTTTCTCTCTCCTTCAAAAATAAATAAAAACATTAATTAAAAAAATTAAACACGTGAACTCTCTCAAAAAAAAAAAAAGTGACTGCTCCTCAGACCTATGAGATATTCTGGAAATGTAAATAGCTTATGAAGAGAACAATACACCAGTAGGATTTAGTCTGCTACCTACAGGAACAGTATCTAAATTGTAAGGATTCCCTTAGCTTTTGAACAACCTCCACTCGTGTTTGGATTCACCCCATAATCACGGTCTACCTTTCTGGTAACATTGCTGAATGAAGACCCATGCTTGGGTCTAGTTTTTACTAATTTGACCCATTTAGATTTCTTTACCTCTGAATCTTCTTTTTATGTTACGGTAAACATACATTAACTCATATGCCAACGAGTAGAGTGGAGGACGGACAAACTGCCAAAGAACCATGGTGTTTTTTTGTTCTTTTCACAAACCAGACACCATAACAGAAAACAAATTTAAGAACGTGTGTGGGTCCAGTAAACTTACGTGCAATTACACTAATTATTTCAAAGTTCATAGGAATCAATGTTTTTTGAATATTTACCAGGTCTGTGATGGCTTATTTGATGTGTAACTTGATGGGACTACAGGGTGCCCAAATATTTGGTGAGACATTGCTCTGGCTGTTTCTATGAGAGTGTTTTTGGATGAGATTAGATTCAAACTGGTAGATCAAGTAAAGCAAATGGTCTTCCCAAACATGAAGCCTCATCTAATCTGTTGAAGGCCTGAATGGAACAAAACAACAGACCCTCCTCCAAGTAAGAGAGGATCAGCTTTTCTTCTGCTTTCAACCTTGAACTGAAACATCAGCTCTTTTTGGTTCTTGAGCCTGCCGACCTTCTAACGGAAACTACACCATTGAGTCTCCCAGCTTGTGGACTCATTCTGCAGATCTTGGGATTTGCCAGCCTTCATAATCATGTGAGCCGATATATGTATATCTTACATATGTCATTAGTTCTGTTTCTCTAGAGAACCCTGAGTAATACAAGGTCACTCACAGAATGTTAGAATTTTGACTGGGAAATAATAATGAAAATGACTTTTTTACAGTGTTCTATAATCTCCTACTATTTCTTCTTCATGTGCTGTTCTGGTTTGTGTGTGTGGTTATTGTTATAAGAGCAGAGGTGAGCAGGGGTGTTTCTCACGACCTCTTTAACTTTCTCTTGTATACTCAATTTCCTGACCAGTTCATGCTTTCCTCTTGCCCGTCTCGGTAAGATCTGGAGACAAGTAATAGATTAGCTCACAGTACCTATCTATTAAAGATGAATTTATCTTCCATCAGTCCAATTTTTAGAAAAGATACTGGTGAAATTGTTCCATATTGTAACATCAAAATCATTAACCAGATTCCAGAGCTAGAGGACAGGTTGACTCCCTGCATTCTCAGATGCTTATAAGGAAAGTTGTATCCACTAAAAAACCAAAAAATACAATTGAGGCAAAATCTCTTACTGCATATCCAACAGCTATTTCTCTTTTCTCCTTCATAACGGATCCTGTTACTGTTTAGGACTTTGGTCTCAAATGATGACTCCTGAAGGATTTTGAGATAATATGTAATATCATTTCTCCTTTGCATGTTATTATTTTAGAGGCAAGTTTGTGATGTATTTTTGACCTCTGGGGTGTAAGAGGGAATATTTTGAGGATTCTTGGAAAGATTTTACCCTTAATTTTTAAAAAAGAGAGTGGGAGGTATCTTTTCCTCCTTTCTCTACCTTCCTATTTTGGAAACTTCAAATAAATATAGGCTATCTAGAGCTGTAGCCACTGTTTACAAATGTGAGGGGACAAGTTTGATGAAGAAATTCAATATTCTGAAGAAGTCAGTTAAAGGATGGAAAGAAACTAGCTTTTTAAGATCCCACTGGGCCACCAAACCAACCCTGGGGACCAGCTACCTTAAGAATTCCTGTTAAGTAAAAATTAAATGTTGCTCTGTTAATAAGGTTTTTTACTGGTTTCAACCAAGCACAACCTAACTGGCGTGATCTAACATAATTAGTTATATATGATAATGTATGGATTTGTCTTTATTTTTCAAAAGTTCTTTCTTGTTCTTAGCTTCATGCTGAGTAGCCTATCTCTTTTGCATTATAATTGCATTCTGTTGATTTCTATTATGATGTTTTTATTGACATTCCCATTGATTTAATTCCCTGTGGTTGCCTTTGCTTGCATAGTATAATCTCCTAACATACTTTGTTAGAAACATAAAAAAATATTTCCTTTATGCTAATGGTCTAGAGTGCTCTATAGAAGTTCACAAAAGCTTGTAGTAAAATGCTTCTTTTTTTGGCAAAATAACATGTATGTATGTGTGTATGTATATATATATATATATATATATATATATATATATAATAACATGGCAAAATAACATATATAACTATATATACAAAAAATATATACAATAAAATTTTTTTATTTTTTTATTTTTTAAAGAAATAACTCTTGATTTGATCCTGGGCCACTATAGAGACTGAAGTCTTATCAATGGAACAAAACATGGCAACATGAACTGCTTGTCATGAAATTAGTGCTACCCAGTTAACTAGTATTAACTAGGAATAATATAGATGGACTTGAGCCAAAGCAGCTCCTAAAGGCACAGAAAGCTGTATGAACTTATTCTCTGAGCTGCTGCCCCTCCTTGATCCTCATCTCTGTCTTCACGGGAAGTTCTCTATGACCAGCTCATGAATGAGGGAAAAATTGAGCCTGTTTTATAGAAGCACTGCTCAATATATCAGTGCCAGCCCAAAGTTGACAGCTTAGGCATTATAGCCCACTTGAGTGTAATCTTAAGAGATACTTCAAGCTGTATATTTGGTTGTCCACTATTCCTGCAAGATGAGTTATTGATTTATGCATGGTAGCTAATAATTTAGCTAAATGATTAGGGACTTGGAAGGAACAAGATGGGAGGACTGGTAGTAATGAATTTGAGGGAAGAAATATGTGGATGAACCACTGAGAATGAGCTACAGTATGAGAACATTTATGCTTAATATGAATGCTTACCAAACTGTCAAGAAGATTATCAATCAGATATGTAGGTGTGAAACAACCTCTTTCACCAGGCACATTGCTTGTTCAGAAAGCTTATGAACAAAGCAACCTTAGCCAAAGAAAGCTTAGCAACAAAGGCAACAGAAAACATTCATAGGCTCAACAACATACCTTGTCCCTCACCAAAGCCAATTTATCTGGCAAGACTATTACATGTCCAACATGCAAGCAATAGTGAGCAAGGCTAAGCACTCAACAGTGTATCTTGGGCAAACAAACTACTTACCTTTTGGCAGGATCATTGATATTTAATTCCTCTGTCACGGTGGCAACAGGGAGTTTCATAACTGGAATAGATAACTCTTCTGAGATTACATTGTCTTTATCTGTACACTATGCTTCTCTGACCACCACCACCACCCCCCCCCCCCCCCCCCCCGCCATGGGCATATTAAATGCCTTAAATGCTGCCACAGTCTGTGTTTATACACTGCTTGTATGCAAGGAACTCTCTTTATAACAAAATAGTAGATATGCATTGAACATGCCAGTCTCACCATTTACCCTATGACCCCAGAATAACTCTCACCACTGTCTGGTGAATATTCTGTTAAAAACTCAATTCTAATTCCAGCTGAGAGACAATGGCTTGAAAAGTTGGGCTGATGTTAGAGGATGTGGTGTGTGTTCTAAACTAGTGATCAAGTGTGAGCTTATGTGGGTTCCCCATAGAGCACATACAAGAATCTTTGATTTGTGTTCTGGATGTCAGAGTGACGCCTTTGACCATTACAATTACCAATCCTTTTAAAACTTTTGTCTCTTACTCCTGAGATTTTAGGCTTTACTGAATTAGTACCCAAGGGAAAATATGCAGCAAGATCCCTTTGAATTTGAGGATGAAAGCCTTTTAGGGTTCTTCATGCTTCTGGACAAACAATCAAAAGTTTAAGAGGCAGTTACATTGTTGGCTGGGGAATAAAATTTGACTCTAGAAGGGAATTGAAATGGCAATTTCTGAGAAAAATTAAAAGAACACAGGGGCAGGATGGTGCCAAGGTGGCTCATTCCGTTAAGCCACTGACTCTTGGTTTCAGCTCACGTCATGATCTCATGGTTTGTGAGATCCAGCCCTGCATCAGGCTCCGCGCTGAAAGTGTGGAGCCGGCTTGGGGTTCTCTCTCTCTCTCTCTCTCTCTCTCTCTCTCTCTCTCTCAAAATAAATAAACATAAGAAAAAAAAATAACACAGGGGATCTCCTTGGATAGCTCCTAATTTTGCCAAGTCCTATGAGAAAAATCAGTGAAGACCTAATGGTCGAAACTTGGAAGCAACCAAGATGTCCTTTAATTAGTGAATGCGTAAATAAACAGTGGTCCAAACACACAATGGAATATTGTTCAGTGATTTCTATAAAATGAGCTATCAAGCCACAAAAAATTCTTGAAGGAAACAAATGCATTTTACTGAGTGAAAGAGGCCAGTTTGAAAAGCTTATATACTGTAATATTCCAACTATATGACATTCTGGAAACCACAGAGTAAAGTAAAAGTATTAGTGGTTGCCAGGAGTTGGGGGAGGGGGATAGATAAGCGGAACAGAGGAGATTTTAGGGCACTGAAACTATTCTGCATGACGTTGTAATGGTAGATGCATGACATTAGACGTTTGGCAAAACCCACAGATCTACACAACACAAAGAGGGAAGCTTAATGTAAAGTAGGAACTTTAGTTGATAATAACATATCAATATTGGTTCATCAGTTTTAACAAATGTGCCATACCAGCACAAGATGCTAAAAATAACAGAAACTGGGGATTGAGGGAGATGAACAGAAAGAGAATACACAGAAATTCTGTGCGTTCTACTCAACTTTTCTATAAACCTAAAACTGCTGTAAAGAATAAAGTGTATCAATTTTGTTAAAACAAATGCCCACAGCAAACTCATGCAAGTAGATTATAAAGGATATTTATGTTAAGAATGAAGATTTGCGGGCACCTGGGTGGCTCAGGCGATTAACTGTTGGACTTTGATCTTGGCTTAGGTCATGATCTCATGGGTCTTGGGATGGAGCCCTGTGTCAGGCTCTGTGTTAACCATGTGGAGCCTGCTTGGGATTTTCTTTCTCTCTCTCTCTCTCTCTCTCTGCCCCTCCCCTGCTGGTTCTCTCTCTCTCAAAATAAATAAAACTTAAAAAAAAAAAAGGAGTCTCTTCTTTAAAAAAAAAAAAAAAAGAGAAAAGGAAAAGAATGAAAATTGGTCACTCTACAGTGGAAAGCTCTGACTGTAGAGATGTTGGCAGAGGGCACACGGTCACAGCTGCCAATAATGACCTGATGATCATCCACAGAAACAAAGGTCTAACATCCACCCACATTTCTTGCGTTGTCTGGTATATTTCTATTTTATACGTATTTTATATTTATATATCTTAACAAAATTTCCCTCTTCTTTCTTCTCTCTTTCTCCCTCTTTTTTGTGTAGGATATTTGGGAGGTGGTTAGCTTATTTTTAAAACCACATATGACAAAATATCAAGATAGTATAGTGATTGGCTTAGAAGAGGAATGGACATCACCCAGAATTCTTGGATTTGGAATCGTTGCTGTGACCGATGAGATTTTTCGTTTGTTCCCTTGTTGAAGAGAGTGTAGCTAAATATTCAGTTGGTGAAAAAATAGTTGCATCTCTTAGTATGAAGCATGAGTTTTAGTGTCTAAAAAAGAGAAAAGTTTATGTTGATGATGAACAAAGCATGAAGTTTTAATTTGTTATTATTATTAAAGTATAATTGACATACAATGTTATATTCATTCTAGGTGTACTACATATTAATTCGACAATCCTACACATTACTCAATGTTCACCATGTTAGGTATAGTCACCATCTGTCATCTTACAACATTATTAAAATATTATTGACTATATTCCCTATGCTGTCCTTCTCATCTCTGACTTATTTATTTTATAACTAGAAGTTTGTACCTCTTAACCCTCTTTATCTATTTCATCCATCCCCCCACCCACTTTTTTTCTGGAAACCACTAGTTTGTTCTTTGTGTTTAAGAGTCTGGGTTTTTTGTTTGTTTGTCTGGTTTTTGTTGCTGTTTTTTAGATTCCTCATATAAGTGAAATTATATAGCATTTGTCTTTGCCTGACTTATTTCACTTAGCAGAATACCTTCTAGGTCCATCAATATTGTCACAAATGACAAGATCTCATTTTTTAATGGCTGAGTAATACTCCATTGAATAGACCACATCTTCTTTGTCCATTCATCTATCAGTGGACACTTGGGTTGAAAGCATGGATGTTCTTATTATTTGAAGCTGTTGTATTATTTGTAGCTATTGTAGAAATTCCTTAGCTTCTCAGTCTTGATGGGAGCAAGAGACCACCTCTTGCTTTAGAAGCTGAAATGTCAAATCCTCACTTTCCCAGCCTCCTTTGCAGCTAGGGTAGCAGCATATGATTTAACTTCTGCCAATCTGTTTGCCTGCGCTGAATTTTGACACAGGAATTCATAAAAAAGAAACAGCTTTAGTTAAGCTTTCTCTGTTTCTAGTGGAGGCAATGCAGCAGCTGCTAAAGCATCTGTTGTATAGCGCACAGTGGGAGCGAGCGGGAAGGGTGGTTAAACAGGTGGCCTGGGATTGAGCAACAGGTACAATCGTGGTGTCTGTGAACTGCAGCATGAGTTCCAAGAGGTGTGCCAGTAGAACTCTGGTCAAGTTCTACAGCATGGTTGGGGCATGTTTTGTGGCTCGTTAGCTTTGAGTCTGGTTGTACAGCCTTTCAACAGTACCACAAACACCGTGACATTTCTGATCAACTTATTTACTGTTGAAGTCAGAAATATTAGGCGACTGTGGTTTATATTTTTAGAAGTCCAAGATCTACAAATGTAACAGATGCTCTGACAACATTTGTCTTTTTAAGTTAAAATACAACCTATGTCACAGAAGGTAGAATGAGCAGAAATCAGCAAGTTGAACTGAGGAGAGACCAAAAATATCCAAGCCTGTTTGGTCTTAAAAATGTAAGCGGATGAAACTTAGGCTTTTAAGTAAGTAGAAAATACTTTAGGTAAAACACAAATAATAAATTAACATTCTCATTATGGATTTTTGTACTAGAATTTTTACTCTAGAATTTTTTCACTTGTTAAAATGTTGACTATGTTGCAAATCCTTGAAAATGTGAAATATAAACCTTGGTATTTTCCAAACGTATTTGAACATGGACTATTTTATTTACTAAGTTAGCATGCAAGTGCACTGCTAGACAATGGCAAATACTAGTATAGATCAATTATGATCTAACATTTTAGTGCTAATGTATTCTGATAATTTGGTCACAAGGAACAAAGGCATAATTCAAACTGGTTCATATAATAAAGAGAATTTGGAAAATAGTAAAAACTCTTACTAATTTATTTATTTTTTTTTTAATTTTTTTTTCAACATTTATTTATTTTTGGGACAGAGAGAGACAGAGCATGAACGGGGGAGGGGCAGAGAGAGAGGGAGACACAGAAACGGAAACAGGCTCCAGGCTCTGAGCCATCAGCCCAGAGCCTGACGCGGGGCTCGAACTCCCGGACCGCGAGATCGTGACCTGGCTGAAGTCGGACGCTTAACCGACTGCGCCACCCAGGCGCCCCAAAACTCTTACTAATTTAATGCCAAAGTTTAATGATGACACAAAATAAATGCTTCTTGTCCTTTCCGTATCTCCACTCTACCTTATTAGTACCCATCTTATTTATTGATTGAAATTCCATATCATCGCGGGGTAGCTACCTCATGCTTCCTCTGATATGTTTGGAGAGAAGCTGTTTCCCCCTCAATCACTGAATGAAAAAAACTGTGCTCCTTTCTGATTCGATGAGCTGAAAGCACATGCCCCTTCCTGTGCCAATTGTCATGACCAAGAATTCAGCACGGGTGTCATCCCACTCAGATGTTGCTGTGGCTGAAAAATTCATCGTCTGGTTAGGAGTGTGTGCATGGGGGAAGGAGCATATTGAATGCTTGGGAGGCCACTCCCAACGATGTCCACCACATATATTTCCATTTCAGCCAACTTTGCCATTAGGATACTGCTCTAACAAAAATCAGAGGAGCAGAGCCTAGAGCCCCCAAGTTTTGTTGATCTGAACAAAATGAGGCTGCTTTCAACTGGATAGTTTTGAATCTCACATGTACTTTTATGCCTCAGTCCAAATTTACATTAAACAATTTCCAGACCCCTATGTTTAGCATATTCTGCTTGTTGGTCTATATATGTATATATTTTGTATGAGATATAAGATATTTATATTTATATTATTTATATTTGTATTTATATTTATATTTAACATGCACATGCACACACACTCCTACATATAGTTTGGAGGGCTTCACATTATACTGTTTTCCCTAAAGAGTGAAAAAAAAGGGATGCCTGGGTGGCTCAGTCAGTTAAGCAACTGACTCTTGATTTTGGCGCAGGTCATGATCTCATGATCATGAGATCAAGCCCCATATTGGGCTGTGTGTTGACAGTGCGGAGCCTGCTTGGGATTCTCTCTGTCTCTCTCTCTGTCTGTCCCTCTCTGCTCTCTCTTTCTCTGGAAATAAATAAAAAAATATTTTGCATTCTGGATGAATTAATATCTTCATGAT
This sequence comes from Felis catus, assembly GCF_018350175.1. Classification (NCBI taxonomy): domain Eukaryota; kingdom Metazoa; phylum Chordata; class Mammalia; order Carnivora; family Felidae; genus Felis; species Felis catus. The sequence goes on along the minus strand of NC_058368.1, from coordinate 201,907,164 downwards.
TTTGTTTATTTTTTTCATGATTTTGTTTGTTTATGGCTTAAAATAATAGAAATTTATTTTCTGATAGTTCTGGAGGACAGAAGTCTGATATCAAGATGTGAGCATGGCCATACCCCCTCTGAAACCCATGGGGGAAAATCCTCATGTCTTTCACCTTCTGGTGTTTGCTGGCGATCCTTTAAGTTCCTTAACTAAAGATACTCCACTCTCATCTCTGGCCCTGTCATCACATGGCCTTCTTCTCCCTTTATGGGTCTGTGTCTTCACATGGTCATCTTCTATCATTTTAAACACTACTTTGAAACAAACAAATGCTTTCCCTTAAATCTGGTCAACTACAAGATATAAAAATATATTCGAGATGCAATTTGTTTCTCAGGATCCTGTACAGAAACTTAAAAGGCCCCTATATTTCAGAATGTACCTAACATGGGTAATTGCACACACACACAATGGTCTACAATTATCGACCCACCGACAGAGAGGACAACAGGGTGTTACTGAGAGATGGTAGCACCCGTGTTTGCATTAGCTTCTACTAGTTCTTTCTTCTGTATCTGACATGTTTCATGTCACTGTTACTTAGCTACTGAGCTAATGTGCTTATATCTATAAGGGGTCTCATGTGAGCCTGTAAATAATTAAAGACGCATTAGCTCCCTGGAGGGCCCACATGCCTCCCTGAATAAGCCAAGATACCTAGGGACCTAATCATGCAATTTCCTTAAACCACCTAGCTTTGAGGAAGAAGTCACATCACTCGGCAGTGAGTATTATAATTATTCACAGCAGTTTGCCTGGTGCGATATAACATTCAATTTACAGAATTAAAGGTAATGCAATTCAGAAGAAAAATAGCTGGTTTTAAAAAACGAATAGCCACATCAACTACTAGAAGTGTCTTTGGGTCAGAGCCTCTATATTAGGGTTTCAGAAGGCTTATATTTTTAATTAATATCCTATTCGGCTTGGTAAAATTTCCATTGAGCTTCCCCAAGACAAAACAAATTGGAAATTGATCTTTGATTGTAAGCCAAAAAGCAAAGAGCCAAAGAATTGAGACAAATTTTGAAGAAAGAGATTTATCAGAACTAATCATCTCAAAAGGATAAAGAGTAATCAGACAACAAAGAACCGAATATAGTACAAAAACCCTATGACATACACTGGGAAAAAAATTATTAAACTTCTTCAAGAGGAAACGTTTAACCTTCCAGAGAAAAGAATTAGCAGTTTTGACTGTAAAAGAGACAAATAAAATACCAAAGAATTACTGAAGTCTGTAAGATGAAGCTCTAAATGTTCTCAAAAAGAAATCGGATGCTAAAGGGTGGGGTTTAGTTAGTAAGAACAGGCAATAGAGGAATAGTATCTTCTAAGTTGGGAGAGAAAATAATTGTCAACCTAGAGTTTGACAACCGAGTAAACCATCATTAGATGGATAGGAATTAAAGATATTACCAAATGTATATAGAGAGATTTAACTCACAAATGTCAATATAATTTGACTGTTGAAATGTAGTAAATGGACACCTGATAAGCTTCTTGGGAATAGTTCAAAGCTCTTCAAAGCTGATGTCGCGTGTCCTCCTTGAACACGTGGAGCTTTGCGCTTGATGTAGAAGCGATTCTGTTTCGTCTCCAAAGAAATCTCTGCAACTTCACTCCCCCAAGTGTAAGTGTAAGAAGTGAGGGTTTTATTTTTGGTCTCTGTTCCCTGCTTATGAATATGCATATTCGCGTTACACTCGGGCTTCTCTTTTAGTTACTTAATTCCAGAGACCATCTCTTTCGAAAAATCATTATAGTCTCACCATCCATGTAGACTTGTGCTAGTTAACTTGGTTAGCTGTACTGACTGTGTGATAGTTATTTGGTTGACACCTTTCTTTATAAAATATATTATATATTATATATATTATATTATATTATATTATATTATATTATATTATATTATATTTAGATGGGGAGCCCTAGCTACACTCAAACTAAGAGAATATTTTCTTTGGTAGTTTCTGAACACTTAGACACAATGACTGTTAACTCCTCCTTCAGCAAACAAACTAGCCAAAATAAAAGTATTCATAAATGTAATTTAAAAAATATTTTAAGGTTTACTTATTTTCGAGAGAAAGGGACAGAGTGCAAGCAGGGGAGGGGCAGAGAGGGAGGGAGACACAGAATCCCAAGCAGGCTCCACACTCTGAGCTGTCAGCACAGAGCCCGACTCAGGACTCGAACCCGCGAACCATGAGATCATGACCATCCAGGCTGCCATCCAGGCACCCCCATAAATATAACTATTTTAATCATACTTTCGGACGGTAAATGGGATAGCCCATGAAGGGCAAATAATATTCGGGGGGGGGGGGGGGGGAATGATTATTTCTTAAAAACTGGTGCTGAGAAAGAGAAATGTGTGGTGTGGGGAATGTGAGAAAAGCCTGAGTGTAGATAAATCTTACATTTATAGAACAAGAATTCCTGATTGTGGAATGAGTAGGGCATCATGAGATGCTCTTTTTCCTCACTCAGTGTCTGGCACACCACAGTAACTTCTTACAAAAAGTTCAAGTTACATTATATGACAAGACAGAGCCCGTCGAAGAAACTGGACTTTCTGGATGGGCGTGAGACAGTGTGGATCTGAAAGCGGTAGGGGAGGGAAAAGGAGATTCCAGGTGCTGCAGAAGGCTTGTGGTGCCTTTCCAGGAAAGCTGGGTTGGCGTTAAGATAAGGAAGAAGAAGGGATTTTGAGTGGGGAGACAACAGAGAGCAGGATTTCTTCATCGCAGACGGGGTAGAGGGGCCTCTGAGAAAACCTGTCGGAGAAAGAAGAGTTGCTGTGGAGGAAGGATGTGGGAAGAAAACCCAGTGAGTCACGAAGAAACGATAGCATGCAGGAGGGCGGAGGCTTTGATCAGTTAAGGCTGCGGGGAAAGGAAGGGTGTGAAACTTGGTGGAACTTGTTGGCTGCATGTTTTCCAAAATAGTTAATTCCAGCAATCCCTTGGTCTTTGCCAGTTGAGGAAATAGCAGACTAGTGGATGGAAGACCTTTCTGGAAGAAAAAAGCTCAGTGCTGTCTTTTAAAAGCTAGTACAGAAAAACAGTAATTATGAGGTCTTGCCACGTCCATTAGTTTATTAAACATACATCTCTATCTATCTACCTCTCTATCTCTATTACCATTATTTCATTTTACTTTTTTTTCTCTCCTTCCCACCCAACCCTTTCGAGTACTTTCTAGACCTCTGTGTGCTCCTTGCTGCTGGGGAGGGACGTGAAAAGATAAAGCAGAGAAAAATGTTTTCCTGGCTTTGGTTTCCTAAGTCAGAAGCACTCGGGGTAGTTTCCTGCTAGAGAAGGATTCTGGATGGAGAGGATTCTGGACTTAACAAGATGTTTAGAGACAGAGCAGAACTTACCCCAACTCTCGTTAAAACAAAAACAAAACCCCAAATACTTTGGGTTCAAACTGGAAGAAAGAGAAGGGACGATAATGAAAGTGGAAACGAGTGTTAAGACCTAAAAAGAGAGATGGGGCACTTGGGTGGCTCAGTTGGTTAAGCGCCCGACTTCAGCTCAGCTCATGGTCTTGCCGTTTGTGAGTCTGAGCCCTGCATCAGGCTCTATGCCGACAGCTGGAGCCTGCTTCCGATTCTGTGTCTCCCTCTCACTCTGGCCATCCCCACTCGCATTCTGCCTCTCTCTCAAAAATAAATTAAAAAAAAAAAAAAAAAAAAAACCTAAAAAGAGAGAGCCATTCCTGTAGAGTCACCCTGATGGGAAAGAGGAATGTTACAGCAAAGACCTGCAAAGGGGCAGAGGGGTCGCTGGGGACCCAGGAAGTGGAAGCTGAGCCGGCAGGCTTGGCCTTCACTTGCATTAGCAGACTAGTTGCCTAAGGACAGTTGGCTGAACTTACCCCTCTGTGACCCCTGGTGCAGAGTCCACCCTTTGGTAGTGTTGTGCCTGAGATCACCGGTGACCCCTATCGGTACCCACGAGGTGGATAATCACATCTCTACGATGCCACTGGATGGAGGGTGTGGAAGGTATGGAAGGGAAAGTCTTCTTCCTGAACCCTGGTAAGACACACCTCGACGACAGAGCCTATCTACCGAATTCAGGTAAATGATATCTAGATGCATCCCTAGAAAATTGGGTTTTACTGGAGAAGTTTGTTTTAAAAAGAAACATTTTCTTTTAGAATTGAGAAAAATAAAGTAAAATAAAGACCCCACTAATTGACGTGTAGCAATGTTTGCTTTTCCCCTTTTTTTGTTGTTATTAGTTTCGAAACTCCCTCTGAGAAACAAGTGATTGTTTCAAAACCTGTAATTTGAAACGAGGCTAAATTTGTTCCCTTAAAAATAAAACAACATGTTTTGAAATTATGCCAATAAGCTATGTTATTAAAAAGTGTTTAAATAAAGCAGAAATATTCATAATACCATCATTCAGAAATAATCGCTCGTAACATTTTTCTGTGATTTCCAGGCACACTATGAAACATAACCATTCAGATTTAAAGAATCTGACTTTTCAAAGTTTGCTTTCAAACTGTCCCTTCAACTTATAGGGAATGAGCTGAGCATGACGAAATGGGAGCCACCAGGAAGGCATGAAGACATTTTTGTATGTTTAAAATTGGTGATTGTTGGATTAGGTTTTCTTTTCAAGAAACCTGTCATTGTCTAGGTCATCCCAGCAATGGCTTGGTGGAGTGTTTGCCTCATTTTTATTGATTTATTTTGTCTTTATTGTTTCGGTCAGTCAACAATTAACACAATAATGCTGAGTAACAAAGGCACTCCAGACTCTGTGGTTTAAATTTTTTTTTTTTAATGTTTATTTATTTTTGAGACAGAGAGAGACAGAGCATGAACGGGGGAGGGTCAGAGAGAGATGGAGACACAAAATCTGAAGCAGGCTCCAGGCTCTGAGCTGTCAGCACAGAGCCCAATGCGGGGCTCAAACTTACAGACCATGAGATCATGACCTGAGCTGAAGTCAGACGCTTAACCGACTGAGCCACCCAGGCACCCCGAGACTCTGTGGTTTAAAACAAAAATCGTTTGTTCTCATTCATGTGTCTGTGCCCGATCTAGGCTGGGGTAGACTGGGCTTAGCTCCAAATGGCAAGATGAATCCATGTTTCTTACATGTTTCTTATCCTTCTGGGAACCAGCAGAGTATCTAGGTTTATCTTCTCATGGTGATGGCAGAAGTGTAAGAGAGCAAGTCCAAACACTAGCACATTTCCAGCTCCTGCTGGTTTCATACCTATGAACAACCTATTAACCAACACATGTCAGTAGACAAGTCCAAAGGCAAAGGCAGCAATGTACATGTACTCCACTTGGCAGGAAGCCAAAGAGAGTCACCCATCCAACACAATAAGTAGACCTCTCCCCTGCAGATTAGAGGGCAGAAGGGTTTTTGAGTAAAAAATGGAATCTATCCTGTTAGATTTCAATACAAACATTGGAAATCATAAGCTTGCTTTGTTAATTCTTGAAGTAATTGTATACTATTAATGTGAATGATACTTACATTTTGATTTACCCAAATTTGCCCAGGACAACTTTTTCACGGATGACTTAATTTCATAAGACAGAAGAAGAAAAATCCATTTTTAGAATGTATTCTCACTAGGTTGTTCTGTGACCACTTTTCCACGATGGTAACTAGTGATAGCAATGCTAATTCTAATCCCTGGTTCTGTTATAAACTTTCTTTGTAAACTATAAGAATTTTAAACAGGTAGAGCAATCATTTTAAACACACAGTATTTCCCACATGGGGCAGTAGAAAGGCCAGAGACCCCAAGAGAAGAGAAGGTCAGATTCAGGGAACTAAGACTCTGTGGACTGATTTCAGGGATGAGAAGCTAGGGGAAAAGGAAGAAGGCACTTTGCTGTGATGTCAAGAAAGAAATTTGCAAAAGTGTATCCACTGAGAACACCTCATGCTTTCATTATAGCAAAATCATAAATAAATAACAACCAAGTAACTTTGAAAGGGGAGTGCTCCAATGTACTTCCTCATTTCATCCAGCTTGCACGTGTGATGCCACCCTTTTATAAGTGTCTATCTCAAGGGGGAAAAAAAGAGAGGGAGGCAAACCATAAGAGGCTCTTAACTATACAGAATGAACTGACGGTTGCTGGAGGGGCAGTGGGTGGGAGATGGGCATTAAAGAGGGCACTTGTTGGGATGAGCACTGGCTGTTGTATGTAAGTGAGGAACCACTAAATTCTACTCCTACACCAATGTTACCCTATCTGTTAAATAACTAGAATTTAAATAAAAATTTGGAAAGAAAAAACAAAGCGTCCATCTCAACCACCCCAAAAGAAAACTTTTGCCTTCCAATCTCTGTACGTGTGTATGTATCTGTGTGTGTCTTTCTTCAATAAACTTTCCTTTCTCTATATATTCCTAGATTTCAAAGAAATGCAAAAAGCCCACTTAGGTCAAGTCTCTACCATTAGACAAGACCACACCTGAAATAATCTAGACAGAAAAGACAAATACAACTAGAGTTGGCAACCTTTTTTGTTGGAAGCTTGCCGATGTCAACGCTTCAGGAGGCTGGTGTGCCAGGAGGCAGGAGGAAACAGACTTGTATTCTGTGGGACATATGAGCAACTGTAATACATGTGAAGTGGGGCTGCTGTTGGGGCCACACCTGGTCCCGATGGAATCAAGTTTAGGTTGGGCCTGGCCTAGTTCTAGGCTAAGCAATTGGCTGAGACTGATTTGATAGGACAGGGAATAACTTCCCTAGAACTGCACGCACTCAATGCAGGGTGACTGTTTATGTCACCCTCTGCCAGTTTTGCCATGCAAAACCGCTGTGGAAGGGCTCTCGCCAGCAGATATCGAGCAAGTCATGTCATGTGCTTTCCTTTTCGAGGGAAAGTGTCTAAGATTTCAGTGTTTAAGATTTCTGATTTCCGTGGTAAATACCCCCCACTATGACTTGTTTCAAGCTACCGATAAGTCACTGCTTATGGAGTGAGGAAGAGATGTGTATGATGGGTCTTGCAAGGTTCTGCCAACCAACTCAGCACATCACGGGCTCCAAGACTTCCCACTGCCTAGAGGGTCCCGTTTCACTTTCTTTACTCCTATTTATTCAGTATTCGGCATCATTGGTGCCTACAAACGTTTTCCCCTGCTTCAATCTGAGTTATATGCCCTCTGTCTGTGTTTCTATTTTGCATCATGGAAGTGCACCGCCCTTCTTCCCTTTAGCGAGTATTCAGTGAGTGTTTTCTGTGTTTTACATATTAGCTTAAGTAGAGGAGAAACACTGTTGAACATAGCAAATTACGCTCTGAGCACATTTGTTTATCCTCTCAAAAAAGGAAGATGAACAGTAGGTGTGCTAAGTACTATTACTGGGGTAAGCACAGAGGAGGGGGCACTGACTTAGTGAATAAAATGAGAAGAAATCCAAACGGTGAAGAAGAAAATAATCCATTTCTTGATATAATTCAACCCCGAAAGATGAGTGAACACTACAGATCCATCTAGAGAAATGCAGCGAACTGACGCAGTAGGTGATTTTTTTTATCAGACTAGCAAGAGATCTTAAGTGACACTGCCTTCATTCCTCCCCAAGTGCTGTCCCTGAACATGCAATCAGTATTTGACCTGGCCTAACATATCATAGTACATCATCCACTTAGCAACAAAAGATAGACCCTTGATCCAAGCTGGGAAGGTAATTATATTGTTTTTATTATGAGGTTAATATATAGGTCCTGGAGGGAAGAAGGGATCCTTCCTCCACTGGGTTTACTATGCTGCTATGTTATAGATTTGGGATTACCATAGGGCCATTTTCTTTGTTATTGGAAAGTAAGAAAATGACAAGCAGAAATGGAAATGGAAAGAGAGAAAATTCAAGTTGAGTCCCCAGTTTGATTCCCTAAGTCACTAACTAGTTCTTCTGGGTCTTGTTTTAGTCTGGTAGGCGAACCAAGCACCTTTTCCAGTTATCTGAGCCAAGAAACCAAATCCTGCCTTTGCTAGTTTGAGTTGGAGTTCTCTTATACCATCAATAGTGACCTTGGATGTGATCTCAAAGAGGCAAGACTGGACTATAGCAATGGAAGTACCAGAAATGTACTTCCACAAGTTTGAAGCACTTGAGGAGAACTTAAAAGATCAGGGCATAAATAAAACGTTTGGGAATAACAAGAAGAGTATGGGGCTTCCCCAGACTGTCCCATTCAATATTAGCAGCACGGGGGCACCTGGGTGGCTCAGTGGATTAAGCGTCTGACTTCGGCTCCGGTCATGATCTCGCAGTTTCTAAGTCCAAATTCCACATCAGGGTCTGCGCTGACAACTCAGAGCCTGGAGCCTGCTTCTCTTTCTCTCTCTGCCCTTCCCCAGATCACACTCTGTCTCTCTCTCTCTCTCAGAAATAAACATTAAAAAAAAATAAAAATAAAAATATTAACAGCATGTTCCCTTTAGTGAAGAGCAAAAGAAATGGAGGAATTGGGGATGGGACTTACCGCCAAAGTGGGACTCAGGAGCAACAGAGAGAGCCATGTGGTCCCTAACACAGCAAATAAGCAATGTTCTCTCAGTTGGGAGAGGCTGTGAGAGACAGGGCTTCTAGCATTGTTCTGAGTGGTCCACCGGCCAAGGAGCAGACTGGCTTCCCACACATACCTTAACACAATGTAAGCTCTTTTAGACTTCAGTACAATCCCAGGAGAACTGGAGTAGAATTCACAAAAACTAAAGATAAATTTTTTGTCTGCTAGACATGATAGGACTAGAAATAGAAGTCTATTTAAGCAATCAAAAGTAAAATATAGCTCCTCCTCCTCTTCCTTTCCTCTTCCATCACTACAATCTCTGCTTCCGTGGTCACATTGCTTCCTCCTCTTCCATCTACACGTCTCTCTAATCTCCTCTGCCTCTTGCTCGTAAGGACATTTGTGAAGGCATCTGGAGCCCAAGAATCTAGGATAAATCTCTTCATCCCCAAATCCTTAACTTAATCACATATATAAAGAGCCTTTTTCCTTAGAAGGTATTATTTACAGGTCCCAGAGATTTGGACCTCATACCTTGAAGGCCAGAAGTTGACTTGCCTATCACACTCAATGATTTGGAGGTAATAGAGCATCAGGTTGGCAGATTTCTCTTAAATATTTCAGGCAAAACAAAGTTATTTGTTCTCTACTTCCAATGTTTTATAACTTTATTTCAGAACAGACAAATATGGATATCTTGAACAGTTGAAAGTAAAGGAAGAGAAATGTTCCTCCAGGGAAGCACTTGTTCTAGAATTCCTCCATCCTCTTCTACTACCTCAAATCTGTGCGGGTTCCCAGTTGCCACCAAGCATGAGGGGGTTACAAATATGAGGAAGAGGAAGGCCCCGCACAGAGACTTATAACTTACTTATAACAAATGCATCCCGACAATACGATAGAAATTACCAGGTAAATTGGGGAAACAAAGGAGGATTTAGTCAATTGTATATGGAAGTGAGGGAGAACATTTTTGAAAAGTGGCTCCTTAAGAGTAATTAATTCTTACTAAGCAAATTCTTTATTTTTCTTTGCATGTGCTTATCTCATCCTTTTCTTCAATCATAAAGAGACAGGAGCCATTGTTCTTCTCAGATTTTAGATGAGAAAACTGAGAGTTTAAGTACTAACAAATTGTGGTTATGTACCTTGTCCAAATTTACATCGCTAGTAAGTTGGAGTGTCAGAGTTTGATCCGAACTCTTCTACTTCAAAATCTACTTCAATCATCACAAGCCTTTCCTGGGATGAGTGTTAAAAATGCTTCACAACTGATACCACAAAGAAGAAAATGAATGCATATAGTGGAAGTTTTTACCTGACTTGAAACAGATAAATTATTGAAATTACATGAAACACAATTCACTGCCAAGAAACCAACCAATCAACAAAAACTCCACATGGTTAGCCAGCTAAAACTCTTTGGAAATTCCATATATCCTTCTTAGTTAGGTACATTACAAGCTCAAATTAGTTGGAGAGAAACCTATTTAAATTGATTTAATCCACTTTCCACAAATTTACTTGAATCTGGAACAATTTGGAGGGAAATATCATTATATAATATGAAATTAATATCCAATGGCACACTCTTACAGAAATGCTTCTCTTCTGTGGAGATAGCATGAAATATTCAAGAACATAACAAAAAGAAAATCAATTAATCAATGCATATGTACTGAGTTTCACCAGTATATACTCAGCACTGTGCCAAAGGTTATTTAGGAGCAGTGGAAACATAGAGTAACAGGGCAATCAAATATTCAAGAAACTTAAAACAACAACAATAAAACAGAGTAATTAAGATTTCATGTCAATTGAACAATTATTCATTACACTACTTCCTTTGCATCCTATTAAAATAATTTCCATCAAAAGTTCTTCTGAAGTTACTAAGATGAGTAAAACCAGTTCCCACCTTCAGGGAACTTACAGTCTAGAAATGGGGAATTCAAGGGAAGAAAAAATATTAGTGAATTGGTGAAGTTAGGAAAGATTTTTTTTGAGGAAGTAGTTTTGATCTGAAGGAGTTAGCTTTAATTTTTTTTTAATGTTTATTTATTTTTGAGAGAGAGAGAGAGAGAGAGAGAGAGAGAGAGAGAGACAGAGGGAGGGAGGAGAGAGAAAGAGATAGAGCATGAGCAGGGGAGGGACAGAGAGAGAGGGAGATACAGAATCCCAAGCAGGCTCTAGGCTCTGAGCTGTCAGTTACAGAGCCTGACTCTGGCTCGAACTCATGAACTGTGAGATCATGACCTGAGCCGAAGTGGGACGCTTGACTGACTGAGCCACCCAGGCACCCTTGAAAAAGTTAGCTTTAAGTTTTGTTTGTTTGTTTGTTTTTTAGAGAGAGAGAGAATCCCAAGCAGGCTTCATGCTCATCGTGAAGCCCAATGAGAGGCTGGATCCCATCACCCTAGGATCATGACCTGAGCCAAAATCAAGAGTCTGATGCTCAACTGAGTGAGTCACCCAGGTGCCCCTAAATTGTTTATTATTTTTAATAAATAAAAATTTAAAGTTTCTGTCTGACTAAAGCATATCTATGGCAGAAACGTGATTACTATCTGAAATAAAGGTCTCCTATAAATCAATAATAAAAAGTCAGAAAACTCAATAAGAAAATAGAGAAAGGCTAAGACAGTCATACTCAATTATACTTGTACACTCAAAAGACTATACCATTTACCAAAAAACACTTGAAAAGATGCCCAATATCACTAATAATCAGGGAAATACCAACAAAATAAGATGAATATTTTTCATCCTCCCTGCTAAAAAAGATAAAGATTTGTAGTACCTATTACTGGGAATGATGCAAGAATTAGTAATCTCAAAAACAGTTGGTGGAATATAAAATAGGGTTATTTTGAGAGTAATTTGTTTATACCTATCAAATTTTTAAATTGTCAATTCCCTGTGATCCAGTCAGTCCACTTATACCAATGTATTCCAAAGAAACTGATGAAATTGTGCATAAAGATATACATTTACTGCAAATTGTTTTAATCAGAAAACATTTTGAAAAGCCTATCATGACTGCAGAGGCATGGTTAAAGTATATTATGGCCTGTCGGTTCAATAAAATTCTGTACGGTAGCTGAGAGAAATGAGCTAGATCTCTTGCACTGACATAGGAAGTTCTCCAAGACAGTGGAAAAATCAAGTTGCAAAACAACACGTATTATGTGGTTCCTTTTAAATTAAGATGTATATGTATAAGCCGATGAACATATATATGTGGATATATAAATGCAAGAATGAAAAGATTCTCTTGTAACTATTAATACTAATTATCTTTGGGATCAGGAGTGGATTTAGGGGTTTAGATATGTAGGAATTTTCAAATTTTACTCTCTGTATTAATATATGCTTAAATAGTTTGCACTGAGAATATATCCATGCAGTATTTACGCACTTTTAAAAATAAACCAAGGGATAGGTATACAACAAAGTAGAATGAATAAGTGTGAGTACAAGCTGAGAAGTGGGAGTTTGTTTTAGTGGGATGATGAGACATCTAATTTAATGAGGGCCAAGGATGCTTCTATGGTAGAAACAGGAATTAAAGTTTATGGAGAGACAAATGGGACGAAATTAAAGAGAAGTCTGGAACTAGAAAGAGCAGTTCAGTTTTTCTGTTACAGCTTTGGTGTTAGTTAAGTGTCTTAAAGTTGCTAGAAAGGGCTATCAAATCTCAACGAAACCAACACGATGCTCCATTTGACCTTAGGTTAGGCGATATGGTAAAGACCAAATTGAGACAAATTCCACATCAAACTACCTAAAATTCACTTCCATTTTGTCGAGTTTATTCAAGGGTGACTTTGTTTTGCTCATACTTTGATTGCTAGACCTACCAAATGAGGTTAGGGTAGCAGGATCAGTTTCTCCCAAAGCAATACTGCAGAAAGAATTGCCCAAATCCACTTTATTTAGGAAAGGCCAGTTGGGCCTAGCAGGCATTTTGAATTATATGGATTTCTGTCCATTACAGAGCCACTGCAAGAAGGCCTTATAGATCATAGGAAAGAATTTTGAGATCCCAGTGACTTCCCATTTCTCTCATATAAAACCCCACTTCCTCCCGTTGGCTTAAAGGCTCTTGGTGATGTCTTCCCATCGCGATCCCTCATGCTCTCTCTCTCCCTTTTTTCACTCTCATTCTACCTCAAAAGCAAATTATCACAGTGCGGTTTCCAAGGCTGACCAAGGCTGCTTTGCGTCCCCAGGGGCATTTGCTACTGATGACGCCATCATGCATTTGGGAAAGGGGGCTGTTCTCTTGCTAATTCTGCCTCCCAACCTCTTTTCTTAATTCCTAAGAAATAACAGAGGTCAGGCTTTGACTTTTCTTCAGATGTAACTGAGGACTGGGATTCCTTTGGGAAAGGAAGTGCAATGCAGGAAAGGGAAAGATAACTGCCACTAGTAGAGGCTATTTTGAGAGCCTGTAGGCTCCAGGCCTGTTTCAGAATCCATTAAAGGGCTTCTTGTTGGCTTAACTCCTGGCCTGCTGCCATTGGTGAGGCCAGTTTACTCTGAAGTGAGACTTCTGAACGTTTATTTTTCTCAAAGTTCAGCTCAACTGCTGAACGTTTTGGAGAAAGGAAAAAGTTAATTGCAGTCTATGTCCCTGCTTCGAGAAGTTAATCAACTCCTTTGTGCCTCAGTTTCCTCTTTTGTAAAATGTGAAGAATTATAGGAACAGCTACCATCTAGGAGTATTGTGAATATTAAATGAGTTAATCTATGTAAAGCATATAGAGCAAAGTCAGGCTGTTCTCATAACCTCTGGATACGTGTGACTTATTAGTTACTATGTCACAACCATTGAACTTAATGCTACATTTCCATTGCCTTATGCTTCTGGGTCTTTTAGTATAGGTGAAAAATTTACATTTTTCCTCTAATAAATTTTGTTTTTTGGCTTGGGATTGTTTTTCTAACCTGGTGGGACTTTTTTGACTAGACCCAATCATCCAACGTATTGATTATTATCTTGAATTTACTATAGCACACTACCAGAGTTCTCTCTCATTGTGAATGACTTTTATTTACTTAACAAACTGATTAAGGGCCCTATTATGTGATGTGTTCCTGAATGCATGTGAGTATGTGTGTGCACACAGGAGTGGTTAAGGCAGGGATATAACCTCCTCATCTCAAACATGCATATAGTTTTTAATCACTGTAAAATAAGCTAAATTTTAAATGAGAGTCTGAGATGAGGTCAGGTAAATGAGATATTGGCTGTGGGCAGAGTATGCAATAATTATGCCATAAAGATCTAGTATGGAACACTGATGCTTTGCATGGTTTTTATTAGAGAAACTTCTCTTGCAAAAATGCATGCCACGGAAGAAAGGTTTTTTTTTTTAATCTTATCCCTTAACATTTAAAAATATTTAAATATATCACACCTTAAGGGCATGCACAGAGTGAGGTCAGTTTTGTTTAACAAAAACAGGGCAGCCTGTGAGGCTTGAAAAGAAAATCAAATATAGGACAAATCATAAGAAGCCCTATTTTTTGAAGGGAGTAGTAAACCAAGAAGTGATCCAGACAAAAAAACATCAGGTAGGTTTAAGACTATTTCAAATTTATTTGTAGTAAGGGTTTTCCTTGGAGAATGCGAGCTTCGTGGATAAAGAGATAACCATCAAATAAATTTGGGGGAGTTGATAGATCTTAAGCTTTGTAGAGAAGTGAGAGCACAGAATGACAGGGGGAAGTACAAGTGATACCCTGTGGAAGAGAAGGAAGTGCTTTTGGTAGCCAAGGGGCCTACACGCCCAGAAAGAATATGAACCTGCCCTGCCCTACCCTGCCCTACGCAGGAAGTTTCAGGACAGGTCTGAGCAGAAAATGTACTGCATTGTGACTTTGACATCAAAGATGGCAGTGGTCCTGAGTGCAGAGGAACATTTCCTCTCATAATTCATGATGAATGTGATGTGTTCTAGGCTGTTTGACAAATCATTTCATGTTTTCTTTTCTGCAGGATAAAGGATTTGCAACACTGGAACATATGATTTCTCACTGCATTTGTCTCTGGAATCTTAAGGTTGTGTCAGGGGTGATAGCGATTTCTAATTCTCCTAAACATCATGTTGCCGCTTAATCAGAATCCAAATTGGACTGATTAAGGGTCTGAGGCAGTTTGTCAACTCCTGCATACTTATGCTGATAAGGAAGTTGGCTAAGATTGTGTTACACGGAAAGAAAAGAGGCTGCAAGGCACCACCGTTCATGCATTCAACCAACACTTAGGCCTGCCTCCTGTATTTCAGGCACTGCACCAGGCCCTGGGAATGCAGAACCAGCTGAGACATGGTCTGCTCAGGGAAGCCTTCTCGCTGGAGGACAAAACAACAAGAAAAGTGCCATTGGAGGCTCGTCCTAGGGCATGTGGCAATATAGAGGCAGGACGGCTACATCAGCCCTGCCGTGTCCTTAGGTAGAACAGGGAGTAAGCATCAGAGCAGTATCTCACTTCTAAACCAGACAACAAGATTGTAGGAGCTTTCCCCTGACCGGCAAAGGAGTGGCTTTTTAAAACAAGCCAGATATCCATCTTCTAGGGAGACCCTGGCACGTGCTCGTTGCCTCTGCCAATTTTTTGTGGACGGAAATCCCTAGGAGGGAAGAGCTGGTGAGTGTTTGGAAGTAGAGGAAGTCCCTCGAAAGGGGCTGCATTTCCTAAAGGGTGTCCCAAAGGGGCTGGACTATTTCCATCTGGGAGAAAAAGACTCCGGCAGGGAGGGCACGGGAAGGTGTATGTCTGGAGGCGTGTCAAGGCTTTTTCCATCTTGCCTGATGGGGCAAGAAGGAAAGATTTGTTCGTTTCATTTATTTGTTTTCGATTTTTAAAGATTTTTCTTTTCCCTTTCCCCTCCCTCCCAGCCACTCCGGTTTGGGTTTTCCATATGACTCATAATCCCTTCCGAAAGTGGAGTCGAATTCATAAAAGTGGTGGAAGGGGGGGCAGGCTGGGAGCCCCGGGGAGTCTTCACTACCTACATTCCCACTCAGCCCCCGGCGCGAGCGGCGGCCGGGGCGGGGACGCCCAGCCTGCGCCGGGGATGGCGGATACTATTCACACCCCGGCGGCCGGGACCCGGTGACTGGGCGCGGGAGGGTCTGCAGCGGGCGGCGCTGCAGCAGCAGCCTCGGCACGGCCGCCGCCGCCCGCGGGCGCGAGTGTGCGCGGGTGTGGAAGGCCGGCGTGCGGGCCGCGAGGGGTGTGCGCGCGTGAGGCGGAGCGGGGCTCGCCCCTCGCCGGCTCCCGCCGCCCCGCCGGTGATCGCTCTCCGGCCGTCTCCAGCACCTTCGGCCCCCCACGGCCGTTGGTCCGGGCGGGGGAGGGAGAAAGTGAGACTCGGTGTCATCACCATCCATTGTCAGGAGGGGAGGAAATTGGAATCCAGCAGTGGCGAGCAGCAGCTGGGCGGTCACATCTGGGAATGCAAAGCCGACCTCCCCCTCCTCCTCCTCCTCCACCACCTCCTCCTCTCTCACCCAGGATCACTTCCGAAACCACTTCGCCTTCAGCCCCTGCCTCGGCCAGAGGTTTCATTTTTAACTGAATATTTGCGAAAGCTGGAAGCGTGCGAGGGGGGTGGGGTGGGGTGGAAATAGCGGCTGCTTCTTTTCCAGGGATTTATTTAATGGGGATGTGTTCAAGGCAAGAGCGAATTCAGAAGGATATCGACGTCGTGATCCAGAAGTCCAGAGCCGAAAAGGACTGCCTGTTTGCAGGTGAGTTCTCGCCTTTCCGGAGGCTCCGACCCAGAGCCAGCTTCCCTTGCCCGCCCGCCGCCCCCCTTCCCAGTTTTCTGACCGCGACGTGTGTGGCTCGGGCTGGGGGTGGGTTGCACGTCCCCGTTCCGGGGTTCATTTGGCAACAGCTGCTGCAGCGGGAGCGGGAGCCAAAAGGGGGAGGGGGCGCCAGCCTCTCCCCTACTCCCCTCCCCCCCTCCCCGCTCCCCCCTCCCCCCCAGTCTGGGGCGGCCACCAGCTCTGGGGGCAGAACCACCGTGGCCCGAGCCGGGGTCTAGCCGGAGGAGCCGTGCGTAGTCTTTTCAACCCCTTGTGGATGCCCGGAGCGTCCCAGCCCGCCTCCGGGCTTTCGGCAGCGGCGGCCGAGCCGGGAGGGGAGGACCCGCGGGTTTGCGCAATGGGCTGAGCGGCGGCAGCCGGGAATGGAGCCCGCTGCGCTGCGCTACGCTGCGCTGGCTGGCTGCGCCCGGCGCCGAGGCCCCCGGGGGGCAGCGCTGGCCGGGTCTCCCCGCCTTCAGCTCCAGCTAGTCCCCAGCGACTGGCAGCGCGTTGCCCCGGAAAGAGAAGGGACTCCCGGGGTTTCCGAGGCGCCCTGCTCCCCTGCCTGGGGGTCGCCTTTCGTCCATTTTGCTCCCCCGGGAGAGGGATCGGATTTTGCTTTCTCAGCCGCGAGCTCCGCGGGGGCAGCTTCCGGCCGCCCCTACCGGGAAATTCCCGCCGTTGCCATGGCACCCGGCACTTGTTGCGGGGGGCGGCCTCCCGCGGCACCTGGCCCGGGGTGCGCAGCATCCCCTTCGGCGTGGCGCGGAGAGGGGACCGCGCGGCTCTCCTGCCCACGCCTGCCGCCCCGCCAGGCCTTCCCTTGGCTCCACCAAATAGGGGGCCCAAGTCCTGACCGGGGTTAATAACCCAGTTAAGGGGTAGCTTTTAACAGGACTTTTCCGTTTCAGATTTCAGATACTCAGACTCCACCTTTACTTTCACCTACGTTGGCGGCCCCAAAAGGTATTTGTGTGTATAGAGTCGCTTCATTTCCTGTTCACAGGCTTGTGTTTCCTTTGTTCTTAGCATGTTCCTTGTTTGGGTATTTTTTTTTTTTTTTTCTTGTTGCTGTCCTTTAGCCACATCCCGAACTTGAGGTCCCTCCGTTCTGAATAACAGAGAGGAAATAAATATGCCTGATTCAAGTGTGTCTCAGATCACGCCACAGGCAATGAGCAGAACTCTCGCGCTGTTCATGTTCTGCTGTAGTAGCTTCTTGAGACGTTTGGGGGTTGATGGAGTTAAGCGGGTGCAGAACCGGAATACTAGGTATGAAGTGAAATACATAAAAGATGAAAGATGTCACAAAGTAGTTCGATCACAAATAATAATTTTCCTGGTGAGTTGGGGCTGCACGTTTCCATATTTTCTGAAGGTTGACGTAAATATTCAGTCTCCCAATTCTCCATGCTTTTTTTTTTTTTTTTTTTTTTTTTAAGGAGTGGTATTTTGTTTTTCACATTTAGTTTTGGAAAGAATTTGGAAGTTCTGTGTCGCTGGAGTGTATCACTTCTCTCTCGAGGGGGAGGTAGGACAGATGCCTATGTTAGTACTCGACTGTTAACAGTGTGAGAGCAGTCCGATTCCAATTTTGTATTTGGGAAGTAGAGTTACAGTGAAAGGTAGCCATTAAAATATGACTTGCTGTCTTCACTTGTTAAGTTAGGATTTTCTGGGACACGGGTTTAAAAGAGCAGTGGCCACATGTGAGAACTGTCAGAGATTTAGCCTTGCTGTTAGGACGTGACACGCAGTATCATTTGATCACATTCCAAAATATCGCTTAGCTAATGGAAATGTTTATGAACATACAAATTGCAAAAGAAGCTTTCTTCTGTAAATACATTTTTTTTAAGGTTGGAATTAATGTGAATCTTTAAAATGCTTAGGATCTGTGCTGAAGTCTAGATCTCAAAAAAGCTTTAATTAAGACGGTTATCACATTTCCCGTATGTACAGCCTAAGCCTCAGGATTGGTGTATTGATTTGATTAACTAGTTGAAAATATAACACATATAACATGTGTACTTACTGCGAGAGAATGAAATTACCATACTTCTTAATTTATTGGGGTGCTGTCATCTTTGTAATTATGAATAAAAAGAATAACCGAGAGGAGATTCAGCTGAATTAATGCTGCTCCTGCACTGACTGTCCCAAGGAGGTTGGTGTATATCCTTTTGGATTATTTTAGCAGTTAAAACACCCCGTGTGGCCCATTGAACACATTCTCTCCCATTCTCTCCCATTCTCTCCCAGATACCTATTCAGGTAGATATCTACTTGAGTAGTCAGTTTCACAGTTAGGTTGTTCACCCAGTGAGAGGTGCGGCCTGGGGAATGCTGTGGGTCGGTTTTTCAAATAACTAGCTTATTTTCAGTAAGATACTTGAGTTCTTTTGGGCTCAGTTTACTTATCTGTACAATGAGGGAGTGAGCCAGACAATCTCTAAGATCTGTTAGATGCTGCAGTAAGATTCTTTATCAGCAAATTATTGAACTGGTGTTAACACAGCAAGAGGTGGAAAAGGTATGAATGCCTCCAGGAGCAAAGCCAGGGGGGTTGGGATGAATAATTAACTAATTAAGATAACATCAGTTTTCACTGTAGGAACCAGTACCATGGTTGCTCTTCAAGTAAGAGAGGTTTCCTTTTCTATGTAATCCTATTAAGGGATAGTATTTTCTTCTGTCTCTGATTTAAATACCTGGGACTTGTGTCTGTATTGCAGAACATACCGTCTGTTAAAGAAGAAAAATAACTCTTTGGGACTGTTGGTGTGATTGCTTTGTCTCCCCGAAAGCTTGTTCTCCAAAACAATATATAAAAGGTTGCTTTAGTATAATAATCATAATCCCTTTCATGATAATCCTTTATGGATTTATAGCTAATGGCAAAGAAGACATTTTTTTCCTGAAGAGAAAAATGCATTGTTTTCATTAACTACATTAGAATCTGTTACTATGTATTTCTCATTGTGGCATGTCAGTTGGGCATTTAAAATTTTTTAAATCTCGCTGTTTTGATTTAAAGTGTTTATCAACTTCTGATATTCCATTAAGAGTGTCCTTTCAGGTAAGCTAGACTTACTTCACCATGAAAGGAGGTGGGAATCTTAAGGAGAGATAGTACATGATTATCTTGAATTCTTTAACTATCATTTTCTCTAAACCATTGAGGACATATTTAAAGAATAATTTTCAGTTCAGGTTGTAGATAAATTAAGCCATTGTCTCTGTGTCACACATTCTAAGAACAAGTTACACTTTGTTCTAAAGGCAAAGGTTGACCTTACATGCTACTATTCAAATAAAGAAATACTATTGAGAATTTTTGTTACATGTGTATGTTTTATGTTTCTGTGGATAAGAGGAAATGCCCAGAGGCAGCTGTGTCTGGGCTGGCCAGTGGCCTAGTGAATTGGCCTTTCGTGTGGAGGTTGAAGTGCCCGTTAACATTTGCCGTTCTGCTGCGTCGGTCGACTTTCGGTGAGGAATGAGGGAGAGCCGATGGTCAGCTGGGAGATCGAGTTCAGTTAGTTTTGCCTCATGGGAAGGTACAAGGAATTCTTCTTCTCACTTTCAGATGTACAAACTGAGGCTTAGAGAGTTTAAGAAACATGCTGAGATGTACTCAGTTTGGTGAAGAAGCTACGGAGTAAACCCTGTTCTGTCACACCAAAACCTGCGCTACAGTAGGTTTCTCGGCCTCCTTGACCATGGGGACACTTTAACATTGAAAGATTCTGTGGATACTTATTTGTGAGTGATAGTTTTAGTGTCATTTCATTGAGAAATAATGAGAAAGGAGGTGTTAAATGTTACGAATTTGGTTATTAGTACCATCTTCAAGTGCTTGAAAACATATGGTATGTATGCAGCCTAGATCACTTTATTCTAGCAATGCTCCTTGTAACACCTCTGATTTCCGGGTTCCTTAGAGTAACTTCACAGCCGTCAGTGGTTCAGGGCCTGCCATGGGCACCTTCTCGGCACTGCTGCTGGTTTCAGGGGTGTGCCAGCGTCTGGCCTCAACTCTAGACAGTTTGCAAGTTTATGCAAAAGTCATTCCTTCCCCATACTTGTCATGCTTCTGATCTCCTGCCTCCTCCTTTCTCCCTTATCGATGGACAGCAAAATCCTTAAGACCCACAAAGGTTTGGGGTTCTTCTGGTCCTTCATCTCACTTGCCATCAGTCACGCAGTTAGTGTGGTAGGAGACACAGAAAGGGTAAAGTGGGTAGTGACAGCTACTAGAGATGGGAGAGCAGGCTGAGTCAAGAAAGACAAGGATTGGGCAAGGGAGCGCGATGGGCCTGGCCGTGGACCTTGGGGGGTTCCCTGATTGTGAGCTTCCAGCAAGGGAAGTATTGTGAGGATACAACTGAGATTTTAAAAATACACAAATAGTGTTGATAGTAAAAAAAAAAAAAAATTTAAAAGAAGAGATAAGCCAACAAAAAACAAAAAGAAACACACGATTTTTCCATCTTCTATTAAAGTATTAGAGTTTATTCTTTCAGAAGTGTTTATGTCTGTATTCATATAAAGTATATACATCCAGATTGTATTATACTCTTTTGAGACCTCACTGTTTTTTTCACCCAAGAATGTAACAATGTCTTCCTTTTAGAAAGGATATGAGAATACAGAAATGTTTGTTAAACGGAGTTTTCTAATCAAGGAGTATGACTGTAGGACAAGAAATCTAATATTAGACATTACTAATGAGTTAGAAACTTAGTATCTGGCAGAATGTGCAGAGTGTATATACATATATATAGTGTATATGTGTATATATATACCCATATACCTTTTATTGTAGGGACAGACACTCTTTCACGTGGTCATTGGTAGAGTGGCATCTTTGGAAGTGTGTCCCGCCCCCCGCCCCATCTTTTAGGATTTTCTGTTCATGTAAATGTTTTAGAACATCACGTGTAACACTAACAATAGTGTCAGCAATCCCTCCAATCACATGCTACCTCTTCTTTCTCCTGTGCCTTTGCACGTGCTGAACACCCATCTACACCCTGTCTTCCCACCCCTTCCCCGCATTCATTGTTGGATCTTTGCTAAGCCAAATTCCCCTCTGAGAAGCCTTTCCTGGCATCCCCTTGCCTGTCCCTGGATTATTCTTTTAGTTTTTTTGTTTTAATATTTATTTATTTATTTATTTATTTATTTATTTATTTATTTATTTTGAGAGAGAGAGAGAGTGAGTGCGTGCATGAACAGGGGAGGGACAGAGAGAGAGGAGGGACAGAATCTTCAGCAAGTTCTGCGCTGTCAGAGCAGAGCCCGACATGGGACTCGATTTCATGAACAGTGAGATCATGACCTGAGCCGAAGTCAAGAGATGGGTGCTTAGCTGACTGAGCCACCCAGGTGCCCCACTGCTAGATACTTCTAAAACCATGATGTCACATTGTGTTGTTAGCACCTAAGTTTACTTGATCGTCTGTCTGACCTTGAGCCTCTGGGAGGTAGGGCCTGTCCTATTCACTGCATTTTTCCCTTGCCCCTAGCTCACTGCTTAGTACACTATGTTTTCTGAATAAGTAGATATTGAATCAATCATTATAGGAACGCTAAAAGGTCTTTTGGCAGGTGGGGAGCAATTTCCTAACTAAATGACTAGGTATAGAGATGATCACATACTTCAAAAAGCCCCAAATCTGGTAATGTCACTTGCAGTGGACTCTCTTAAGAATCCAAAAGTTGCCTTGCCAAGTTATAAGCCCTGTGGCATGCTCAAATGCTTTCAGGGGACAGGAAGATAATGCAGTGGCTTAACATTTGAAGAGAGTTATGAAGACTATGACACACTGGAGAGTTTGGACTCTTAAAAGTATTTAATTTCAGTTTAAAAAATCAATAGCACTTTGGTGATCAAGCAAATTTTCTGGGGGCCCTAAATCACCTGGGCTCCCAGTGTTGAATTTCTTACTCATGGGATGTCATGGAGAGAGACAAGCTACTTGATTGCAAAAGTGCATTTGTTTTGACTTTCTTAGAAAGGAGGAGTGTACAAAGGTGTGCAGGAATGGGGACATCGGGAGGGTGGCAAAGTAGAAAAAGATCATCTGAAAAAGATTAATCAATTTTCATTGTGAAAGAATTACATACTCACTCTAGAAATCTTGAAATATACAATTATTTTGAAACTATCAAGCGCTCCTTAAGATGTCATAAGGGAAAGAATGATCATTTTTTAAAATCAGAAATTACCGCATTCCTCTTGGCAGTGGGGACTTGCTTCCCATAATCTTATACTGTATCAGTTGCTACTTTTTATAGTGTGTTCCTTGGAGCCCTGAGAACAGACATTGGAAATTGGGGTGCCTGGTGGAAGGGAGTGCAAAGGAAGCCAAGTGAGGGAATGAGATCTGGGCTCTCTCATCCCTTTGTAGACTATAGCTGCTTTGGCTCTTTTCTGTGTACGGTTTTTTTGAAAAAAAGTTTCATTGTTAAATGAATTTCAAAACCACTGACCTAAAATAGCCACCAATTTTTAACACGAATTTAACTTCACTGAAACTTACATACTAAAATATTTAAACCCCATTTACTTCACGGGTCAAGATAATACTCTTAATCATCTTTTTGGTCACAGTCTCTGCTATGCCTTTTGCCTACCGTACATCCTATGTTTGCAACAAAGACGAGTAGGTATTTTGTCAGCTATTTTACATTTTATAGCTAAAGAAACTTAGGCTTAGGCCATTTAAATAGCCTACAGTTAGTATGAAGCAGAGTAGGGATATATTTCAGTGTAAGTCAATGTTTATGTAAGGTTGAGGGGCATTGGTTGAATTGGCATGACTAGGATAGTTGGGAATGTTTGAGGTTGGGGAAGGATTGCTTAGTGGGATGTCAGCCAGGGGCAGTACTGAACATTCCACTGGTTGGCAAGGGAAGTGCCCGAGCCCAGTGCTGAGCATTAACAGTGAGAAAATTATGTACATTGGCTGTGGAATCCTTACACAAATATTGGGCTGATCCGTTTAAATTCCCCATCATTTCTCTCGGCAGCATTTTGAAAAATACATATAAGTGAAAATTTATCAGTCCTAAAAATATTTTGTAATTCTCTGCACAGATTTGCTGTTGGATAGATTGTGCTGTAGTTGATAAATCTTGCTTTAAGACAGCTGCCACTGACTTAGTGTGGAATTGTAAAGTTATTGGCGTGTAATCTTTCTTTTTCATTCTCTAAATTTTTGAAATCTTATTTTCCATGTACCCCCAGGAAACGCTAATAAGAAATAGGTTTTTATTAACAAAATAAGGCTTGTCATTCCTATTTTATTGTGACATAATTTAGGTTTTCTGTTCAGTTGTCTCACTTAAATGGTGGACACTCAACCCAGCCTATCAGAACAACTCGTGATTTCCTCGTTAAAAGAAGCTTCTCTTCCCAGCCTTTCCCTGATATCACATCATTTGAACCTCAGGTCTCATGTGTCTCACCTCCCTCTTCATTTCTTTCCGCTTCATATGCTCCTCTGCTGACTCTTCCTTTGAAATCACTGTGGGCATCTTCATCTTTCCCAGGGTCCACATTTGGTCCCGGCCGTGATCACCTTGACTTACGTCAGTCACTTTAACCCAGTGTTTAAAAATTCTAGATTAACAGCCCCTCACCCATCCAGTTCATTGGTACCTGAACTCTTTTAAGTATGAATTTAACCGTAGCATTTTTTCTGCATGGAAGCCTTCAAATGTGACCACGGTTTTCTCCATATCAAATTTAAGCCCCCATTCTTGGCTTTCTAGGGCAACCTTCCTATCCAGTCGTATGCATTTCTTAGGCTTCCACTGTTTGTTTATTGACCTGGTCTCTTCATTCAACAGCAGGTTGTATTTAGTGCATTAAGCATGCACAGCTGTTGAAGGTTTATTGATTGATAGATTCTGTGTCACAAAATACGCTTGCTTTGGATATCATGTTCGTGATTTTTATTATCACCAATGCCAGTTCATTTAATCTTTTCTTTGACCACAGGTGGCATCTGTGTGAAAATATATGACAAATTTATGGTCAAGAAGGGATAGAGTAAGATCATGAGTAGGACAAACAGAATAAGACAAAGTGAGATCTGAGGAGGATGGGATGAGAATATGAATAGTTCTGGGTAGTTCTCGGTTCATTACAGAGTAATGGCAACAACAAGTTTTGGGTGTAGTTCATTTGCATATCAGTGACATCCCAGTTTATGGCTGACACCTTCTTGGTATTAATGGTGGTGGGAGGGGGAGGGATGCCAAAGCAGAATGTTAAATTTAAAAGGGAATCATCCACTTAAACCTTTGTGCAGTCAGATCAATTTTCTCTGTATAGGAGTAGCAGAAAGCTAGCTGCTAACAGACTTTCCCCAAGAGGGTTTCTTTCTGAACATTTTGAAATGTAGATGGAAAAGATCTTACTCATGGCCTGCAAGTGTCCTTAGGATTTGTCAACCAACTCAGAAGTGCTGTAGTTATTTGGGTTTTCATCATTATTTTGTTTAAAAAACAAGTATAGGTTGTTATTCCAGGAATCCAAGAACCACTTATAGAATATTTACTGTACACAAAGTGTAGATTGGAGCCAGAGACTCAATGTAACTACTTTACATTTGTTAGGCTTTCACAGCTATGAAGAAAAAAGTTCAGACAGAATTGGAAAACAACAAAAATGCTGTTAAGGACAGAGCTGTGTCAAAGAGAGAATGTAAGTCAAATAAAGAAAAAAAGTCACAAAAAATCAATATTCTGTTTAAAGACTAGAATTCTGGTTCCCAGCAGAGTGCCTAGAATACAATAAATATTTCCTATTATTTCATTAAAAAAAAATGTTATTTATTTTGAGGGGAGGGGAGAGACAGAAAGAAAGGGAGTGAAAGAATCCCAAGCAGATCTGAGCCGTCAGCACAGAGCCCGACGTGGGGCTTGATCCCACGAACCATGAGGTCATGACCTGAGCTGAAATCAAGAGTCAGACGCTTAACCAACTGAGCCACCCAGGTGCCCCTTTCCTACTACTTCTTAAACGACAGTCATATTTTTCTTACATTATGTGATAACATTCCCAAACTGTTTAATTAGGTGTTAGGTGTATGGCCAAATATGTCTGGGAAATGCTGAGATAAACAACATTAAACCTTTCTAATGGTTGGCATTTTAGAGCTTTTTATATATTACTGTACGTTATGCATATCCAAGAGGTGAATGAAGTATTCAGGCTTTTCAGACTTATTTGAGCGCAGATCTGGAACGTCTTGAGAGAGTTGTTTTGTGGAAAACACTTTGGCAAACTCTGAGTCTTAGTCATTAAGAACAGTTTTTGAGTAAACAGCAGTATAGTAGAAATAGAAATTGCCGATTCACCTTGAGCCCTGAAGAATTTATTTTCGGTGATTTTTATAAAACTTGCTTTATGACCAGGAAAGTTTTGGTTAAAGGCGTTCGGCATTTCGTGCCACTCACTGTTTTGTATGAGGGTTTATTTCTCTGTGTCTGTCACTTTGTCCTCAGTCGTGTTGAATCCATTTATAAGGGCTTTCAACTATTCTTCTTCACAGCCTTGAAGCCAGCAGGACCCAGTCTGGTGCAGGATCAGAAGTCAGCCTCATAAGGAAGTGTTTGAGATAAATAATGATTTTTGTGTAGCAGAAGTACTCATTATGTCCTCTTGAATTCTGCCGCTTTGACTGCAGTAGGGCTTCTTAGTGAGCAGTCTTTGGTGGAGTATATACTTTTGGAGAAATTCATGGTAAGGGAAATCTGGAATTTATCTCAATGTTTCTTTCTTTCTTTTTTTTTTTTGTTTTTGATAAATTACATCTAGAAATCAATGAAAGTATTTTATACAATTTCCACCCAGTGACCAAATGAGAAATTTACTGAAGGGGTTTTAAAATCTTTCTCAGAGTTTTTCCGGCATTAGTCAGGAAGCAAAGCAGACTCTTTTAATTTTTCAGACAGCGTCAGCCATTAAACTTTAGGAAGTCGCCTTACTTTCGGTAACGCATGAATGGAGAATGAAGCCAGTGCTTTAAAGTGTACTCCTGTGGACTCAGGGCCAGGTGTATATTTTAAATGATGCATGTTAACAGTAGACCCATTCTTACATGAATAGTCCATAGCTGTGGTGATTCAGGGAAGCCAGTGGAACCTCACAGATACTGGGAATCCAGTAAATTCTAGGTTTTTTGTTTGAAGTCAGTGCACAGAATCTCAACTGAGTGAATTCATGGTTGTGATAATACGTTTGTCAGTCTGTATGTTTCTGTGGCATTGATCTTCTTAAGAACAAAGTCTTAGATATTGTTATGGTGAAGATCTAAGCAGGATGTTAAGATCCACTTCATAAGGTGCTGTCATCATTTCTCATTAAAATGCACCACAGCTAGATCTGAGAAAAAAAAAAAAAAAAGGCCCTCTAGCTGTCAAGCAGTCATCACTTTATTATCACCACAGAATTTGATATGATTTCTCTAGTGAATGGTCAAATTCATTTTTAGTTAGCTAGGAAAAAAGTTTGAATAATTCACTGTGAGCCAGAATCTTTCCTATTCTTTTTGGAGCAGTCCATCCTTATGGGAAAACCAGCCTAGAATGGTGATTTAATTAATTCAATTAATATGAGAATTGCATATTCTTGGCTGAATGTGATGCCCAAATGATAAAATTTGCACCAAGAAAGATTTTATTTTATTTTTTAAAAAGTTTATTTATTTATTTTGAGAGAGACAGAACACAAGTAGGGGAGGGGCAGAGAGAGAGGAGGACAGAGGATCCGAAGCGGGTTCTGTGCTGACAGCAAAGAGCCCAATGCAGGGCTCGAGCTCACCAACGTGAGATCGTGACCTGAGCCAAAGTCGGCCACTTAACCAATTGAGCCACCCAGGCACCCCAACCAAGAAAGATTTTAAACTTCATTTTTTAAAAATCATACTAGTTTGGTTTTCTTTTTAAAATGAAGTATAATTGACATATAGCATCGTATTAGCTTCAGGTGTACAGCATAATGATTCGATATTTGCATGTAGTATGGAATGATCACCACAATATGCCTGATGAACATCTGTCACCACACGTAGTTACAAAATTTTCTTTCTTGTGAGAAGGACTTTTAAGATCTACTCTCCTAGCAACTTTTAAATATGCAATACAGTGTTATTAACTGTAGTCACCATGCTGTACATTATGTCCCCATGACTTAATTAGAACGAGAAATTTGTACCTTTTGATCCCCTTCACCCATTTCTTTTATCCCCATCCCCATTTTGATTTAATATGAGCTTTCTGTGTTGACTTCCTATGTCATTGATTTAAAATTTTCAGTGTTCTCAGGGCTCCTGGGTGGCTCAGTCGGTTAAGTGTCCGACTTCGGCTCAGGTCATGATCTCACGGTTTGTAAGTTTGAGCTCTGCGTCGGGCTCTGCGCTGACATCTTGGAGCCCGGATGGACCGTGCTTCAGATTCTGTGTCTCCCCCTCTCTCTGACCCTCCCGTGTTGATGCTCTGTCTCTCTCTGTCTCTCGATAATAAGTAAACATTTAAAAGAGAGTTAAATTTCCAGTATTCTCAATTCTTGATGTCCAACATACACGAAATCCTCTCCAGCTGTAGGTAATCGGCATGGAAAAATCTACTTAGGGTAGGAGTTTTGCAGAAGCTTTTTTTTAAAACAGAAGTGTGACATTTCCTGTCTTTGGGGTACATTCTCGGAAATGTTACATTTCAGACGCACTTTTAAATGAAAATACAGGTACTTACCATTACATACCTATTAGAATGGCCAAAATTCAGAACATTGAAAACACCAGATGCTGGTGAAGATGGGAAGCAACAGGAAGCCTTGATTCATTGACAGTGGAAATGCAGAATTGTCCTGTCATTAGAAGACATTTTGTCAGGGGTGCCTGGGTGGCTCAGTTAGTTAAGCATCCAACTCTTGACTTCAGTTCAGGCCATGATCTCTTGGTTTATGAGTTCGAGCCCTGTCTCGGGCTCTGTGCTGACAGCTCAGGGCCTGGAGCCTGCTTCGGATTCTGTGACTCCCTCTCTCTCTGCCCCTCCCGAGTTCGTGCTCTGTCTCTCAAAAATAAATAGCCATTAAAAATAATGATAATAAAAGAAGACAGTTGGGCAGTTTCTTACAAGAATAAAGATGTTCTTACCACAGTGTCCAGCAGTCACACTCCTCTGTATTTACCCAAAGAGGTTGAAAACTTAAGTTTACACAAAACCCTCACATGGATATTTATAGCAGCTTCATTCAAAACTGCCAAAACCCGGAAGCATCTAAGGTGTCCTTCAGTTGGTGAATGGATAAATCAACTGTGATACATACAGACAATGGAATATTATTTAGCACTAAAAAGGAATGAACTATCAAGCCTTGACAAGATATGGAGGAAATAATTCCTATGACTAAATGAACAAGACCAGTCCGAAAGGCTGCATACTGTATGATTCCATCTACATGACATGCTTGAAAACGCAAAAATATGGAGACAGTGGAAATACCAGCGGTTACAGGAAATAATGAATAGGCAGAACAGAGAGTGTTTTTAGGGCACGAAAAATAACAATGGTGCATACATGTCATTATACATTTTTACAAATGCATAGAATGTACAACACCAAGAGTGAGCCCAAGGGTAAACTATGGACTCTTAGTGATAATGATCTGTCACTGTGGGTTCATCATTAGTAACAAATGTACCACTCTGGTGGGGGCTGTTGATCATGGGGGAGGCTCTGCATATGGGGGATAGAGGGTATATGGGAAATCTCTGTACACTTTGCTCAATTGTGCTATCTCCAAACTGCTCTAAAAATGAAAGTCTATTAAATAGCCAGAAAAAAAAAAAGTCAGGTGCTTGCCAAGACTTTTTCAACTTCTAAATAAGGATTCTGATCTGTAGAAAGTTTAAGAACTTCTTTTTACATGATACAGGCATGTAAATTTGAATTAGGAAAATATAAAATTAATGATTTTTATTAAATAAAAGTGCCTTGGCATAAAACTAAAATGCATAGCCTATATTATGGATTTAATATGCAGCTAATTACATAGCAGACAGTCACCATTTTAAATTATGTTTCTATCAGTTTTTTCTAAGTATACTAAGCAATAAATAATCAGTATTCCAAGAAATACTAACACCTGTTACAGAAATTCTATGCCTGTTAATTTTTTAGTTGCCGTAGAAATACATAATGCCGGTGAACTTTTCAAATAAAATCAAGTAGGAGTTGGTGCCATCAGATACTTCTGTGGCTGAATACTGAGCGTAAACACAAAACATATTTGAAATGTGTATGTTGTTGTCTCTCTTGCACACATGATGCACGGACGCCCCCACAGACATTTGTGTGCACATACCTGCAACACGTTGAAGTTACAATGCGTTTTAAGTTTTCCTCCTAAACATGCAAAAGTAACCTAAACTGCATTTGCAGACATTAAGAAAATAATAATATACCTATTTCTTTCTCCCTAACCACCTCCCCACCCACAATATGCACATACACATGCACAGGCACACAGTTCTCAAAGATAGAGAGTAATGAGAACTTCATCGCACTGGAAAGTTTTTGTGGGCAGGAGGAGTAGGCAGGTGAGGGACACCTCATAGTTTAAAAAACTAATGATTATGGCTTTTAGAACCACCACAGATATACATACAATTCTTGTAAGTCCAGCTTTAAATTGGACCATGTTTACAGGTTAATTGTAGTCTAAATATTTTTCAGGGTTTATGAAATTGCATTTTATAGTTTCCAAAGGAAATATTTCCAGTGTTGGTTGAGTTATAAGATTATTATTATTTTTTTTTTAATTTTTTTTTCAACGTTTATTTATTTTTGGGACACAGAGAGACAGAGCATGAACGGGGGAGGGGCAGAGAGGGAGACACAGAATCGGAAGCAGGCTCCAGGCTCTGAGCCATCAGCCCAGAGCCTGACGCGGGGCTCGAACTCCCGGACTGCGAGATCGTGACCTGGCTGAAGTCGGACACTCAACCGACTGCGCCACCCAGGCGCCCCAAGATTATTATTTTTTTAAATGTTTATTTTTGAGAGAGAGAGAGAGACAGTGCATGAGCTGGGGAGGGGCAGAGAGAGTGGGAGACAACAGCAGAGATCCTGATGTGGGGGCTCGAACTCATGAACCGTGAGATCACGACCTGAGTCGAAGTTGATGCATAACCGACTGAGCCACCCAGGCACCCCAAATTTATAAGATTATTTTAAACATTCTTTGTAACTCGTAACATTACAGTGCAGTATAACAGAATGGACAGATTGATTTGGTTTCCTTTTAAATAACCAAATGACTTAACCTCTTTGCAAAGTCTTGATTTTATCATCTGTGAGATGGCGGTAATATTGCAAGGTTTTCAGGATTGAACTTGATAATATGCTTGGGTCCTGAAGTCTACTGTCAGGCACAGTGGTTTGCTAGAAGGAATCACAGGGCTCAGAAAGCTGTTATACTCACAGTTATAGTTTATTATAGCAAAAGGGTACAGAATAAAATCACCAAATGGCAAAGGCTCATCAGGCAAAGTCCAGGAGACGGGCACAAGTTTGCAGGTGTCTTGTCAGTAGAGTCCTATGGACACACTTAATTTTCCCAGCAGTGATGTGGGACAGCACAGGCAAAGTGTTGCCAACCAGGGAAGCTCACCTGAGCCTGGGTGTTCAGGGTTTTTATGAGGGATCAGTTACAAAGGCATGTTGCACCTTTATGAATTGACCTCAGCTACTCAGAATCCAGCCTCCCAGAGCAAAAATGGTTTCACCATACATCACATTTGTTAGCATAAACTGTCTGAGCAAAGTGGTATTGCATGGCCCAAGACTTAGGGCATACGGAAGCACTCTTACCAGGCAGAATATTCTAAGGGCTCAGAGCTTATTTCCTTGGAACTGGCCCAGGGCCAGTCTTGAAGACAGGCCTTTCTTGGGAATGTGCAGGCTTTGAGCAACCAAGGCTTGCATTAACCCTTTCCTGCACATATGCTGATGTGTCCAGCTTAGCACCTGTCAGAGCAGGTAGTACTTGATATCATTAGTTAAGCACTAGCCCAATTCCTGGAACCAGGACCTCAGGAGCAGGCAGAGTAAGGAAAAAAAAAATTGCCCCCCTTTTTTGGTAGGACAACTGCTCTGACTGGTTTGGAAATATAAAATTTTCTCCATTTCTCTACTATCATTGAATAACAACTTCTAATAAAAATTACATTAAATGTACATAAAAGTAAAAAATAGCAATAGCATATGTTTATTTTTATAATTGCATGCTATTTTTTTTTCCCAATAAATAACAAAGTATATGTTCACTCGTATAATTGTGTGCTGGGTTTTTTGTTTTTGTTTTTTTTTTTCAGTGTCACAAAGTCCAAGGCTAAACTTTTATCATTTTTAGAATCTAAAGGTTCTCCAGACTCACTTTTGGCCATTATCAGGTCACCACAGCATTCAGTGATAATGCTTTTCCTCTCCACTAGTCTAGATTCCTGATCTTCACCTACAGTTCTAGAATACTTAGGATTTCTATTTATTTATTTATTTTGAGAGAGAGAGAGAGAGAGTGCACGTGTGTGTACATTCACAAGCAGGGGAGGGGCAGAGAGTGGGAGAAGGAGAGAATCCCAAGTAGAGAATCCACACTTGGTGCTGAGCCCAGCTCGGGGCTCGATCCCACGACTGAGATCATGACCTGAGCTGAAATCAACCGTCAGACGCTTAGCTGACTGAGCCACCCAGGTGCCCCTAGAATAGTTAGGATTTTTTATCTAACCTGAAAAATTTTAGGTTTTTGTTTATATTCCTTGGTTTGCTTACCCTTGTATTTTTTTTTTTTCTCCATTCTTTACCTGAGTTGTGTAATACTGGAAATTAAGTAGTTTCTCTGGAAAGGCAGCTGAAATGTGTTTTAGGGCCACCACAAGAGCCTTTGTCTTGCAGGTACCTTGCAGTGTCCCAGTCTCCCTGATCCTTAGGAAGTCAGGGTATATTCTGATACATGCAGCAGTTTCTGCTGACTTTTCTTGCATTTTCTGACATGTAACAACCTTCTCTGTAGGGAAAAACCTTTTTCTGTTGTTGCTGTCGTTTTTATAGGGAACAACTTTTAATTTCACGGCTGCATCATCGCTTTGCCCAATAGGCAAGTGGTGGTTCCAGGGCCGAGTGACACAGGGTAACCATGAGATGAAGTGCAATAGTCTGTTGAGGGTCAAGCTCTCACTTTTGCTGATGCTGGCAGATAAATGTCACAACTTCCTCCTACACAGCAGTTAGCTAAAAAGTTTCTTTCAATGTATGTATGTATGTATACGTAAGTGAAAAGCATGAATTTTGTTATCAAGAAATAACTGAACAAAGGCTCACTAAACAACTGATACGGGATAAACAGATCCTAATTCTTGCTTCTAAGTTACTGTCACGTTTTTGTCCCAAGCAAATTTCTCATTTATTCCATGGAAAGGGTAAATGAGAAGCTGTTGGAAGGAAAAGGTGGCGAAAGCAACTTTATACACTGGATTGCCTCAACATTTACATTTTTTTAAATGTGTATTTATTCATTTATTTTTTTTTTAATTTTTTTTTAACGTTTATTTATTTTTGAGACAGAGAGAGACAGAGCATGAACGGGGGAGGGGCAGAGAGAGAGGGAGACACAGAATCGGAAACAGGCTCCAGGCTCTGAGCAGTCAGCACAGAGCCCGACGCGGGGCTCGAACTCACATACCGCGAGATCGTGACCTGAGCCGAAGTCGGACGCTTAACTGACTGAGCCACCCAGGCGCCCCTAAATGTGTATTTATTTTTGAGAGACAGAGGGGGACATTGCTAGCGGGAGCGAGGGGCAGAGAGAAAGGGAGAGAAAATCTTAACAGGCTCCATGCTCAGCGAGGAGCCTGATGTGGGACTCAATCCCACGACTGTGAAATCATGACCTGAGTGGAAATCAAGTCAGATCCTTAACCGACTGAGTCACCCAGGGGTCCCAACAGCATTTACATTTTTAATTAAAGTATCTGGTTGAAAATTTAAATTAATTTTAGGGGCGTCTGGCTGGCTCAGTCGGTTCAGCGTCTGACTTCGGCTTGGGTCATGATCTCTCGGCCTTTGGGTTCGAGCCCCGCGTTGGGCTCTGTGCTGACAGTTTAGAGCCTGGAGCCTGCTTGAGATTCTGTGTCTTCTTATCTTTCTGCTCCTCTTCCACGTGTGTTCTCTCTCAAAAATAAATAAATATTAAAAAAAAAAAAGTTAATGTTAAGCCGTGTTGTAAAGGGAAAGATCCTCAGATTCTCTGGGAGGTGTTCGGGACCAGATATTTACCGTAGGCTCACCGCTTCTGCCTCCTTCCTTACCCTGCACCCGTGGTCTGTAGCCTTACTTTCTGTAGCCCCCTCCCCTCTACTTCACACCCCCTCCACGTTCTCTGTAAGCTCCCGGTGTTTTATCTTTTTCCACAGTGACTCTCAGGGCTCTTGGAGTTGCTATGACACGTAAGGTGGGAAACAGTGTGGCTGAGCATAGGGGTCATCTATGAACCAGCCGTGTTCCCATTGCTCCTCCATTCACTGTGTGTGTCTGTCTTTGTGGAAGTCTGTGTACGATTTCTGTGGAGCAACTATTATCACAATTGAAGCATACCACCTGGCAAATACATGAATTGATTTCCCCCACACCCCCCAGAAAACTTGCTTAAGTGCCGCACACTCAGAAAAGAAAAACACTGTTGTCTCATAAAGTATGTTTCACTTTCATGTGCCTTTCCTCTCCTAGAAACTAAGGCCGCCCTGCTTGAAGGGTTAGCCTCTCAGTAATGTGGGAGGCCATGTGTAAGAAGACAGAATTAGAATATCAGATTTAAATTAAAAGAGTAAAATCTTCATCTGTCTGGCAAAGATCCATCAGCCCTGTATGTTTTTATGACCTAAGGGCATGCCTGATTTTCATAAAAGCAATGCATTAGCATTCAAACAAACAAGCAAAAATTATTTTTGATACCCTACTTGAAAGGGTGCATGAATACTTTAAGTGTATTAAAAATTTCGCAGATGGTTGAAATTGTATAAAATGCTGAGTTTTATCTTTTTTCATGCATTAAAACAGACCTTGTTTTCTTAATAATGAATTTTACGTAGATACTTTCCCTAATAATAGGACATTAGTGAGTCTTAGTTCCAACTCAAAAGAATATGTATTACCATAGGTATACTAGAACAATCAAATCTGTCTGATTCCATTAAAAATCCTACTTTTTCCTAAAATCTTAAAAGAACTTAATGTCTTAACTATTTCTTGTTTTATTAAAAACAATTGTTTTAGGGGACGCCTGGGGGCTCAAGTTGGTTAAGTATCTGGCTTTTAGTTTCCTGTAGGCTCAGGTCATGATCCCTTGGTTTCTGAGTTCAGGCCCCACAACGGGCTCTGTGCTGACAGTGCGGAGCCTGCTTGGGATTTTCTCTCTCTCCCCCTCCCTCTGCCCCTCACCCGCTTGTTCTAGCTCTTTCTCTCTCTCTCTCTCAAAATAAATAAATACATAAATAAACTTAAACAAACAAAAATGTTCCAGTGAAATACAATTGAGCAATTGAAATTTGTTTTCCCAATATCTACAAGCTTTTTTTTTTTTTTTTTTCTTTTTGGCTTTAAGTGTGTTTGGCTTTGAATCCAGTTCTTCCATTCTTGAAGGTCTGTTGGGTCACTGATCTATGAGGCAAACGTCATTTAATCATCCTGGATGTGGGTGGACGGTGACTTTTAAGCATCTTTTATTTCTTGTCCCTAAAATGGTGAGGGGGGCGGAGGTAGGCTTTGGGAAGCTGGAAAAAAGCGATAGTGAACATTACTCTTTGATCATCTATAGTAACAAGTTTATTATTCTTATAGCTTCAGATAGTCTGAGAGCTTCATATAAAACTTAATTTCAGTTTCAACTAGTTGTGAAGCACTTAACCCAAAATAAAAGTCTTTGATTTTTAAGTTGTAGAGGAGACTCCAGAATCAAAACAGAAGTTTCTTTCATCCTGAAGTTCTTTAGAGTCTGTGAGAAGGCCTGAGTGAAAAAGCAAACTGTTTAGTTTGGTCATTAAGGGGGAACTAATTAATTCAGTGGTTACTGTGATTGGAAACCAAATAACCGAGCTTGTTAGAATCGTTTCTAAAATGGCACAGACTTTGTTCAGGGACGAGAGGGAATGTAAAGACATGGCTTTGTGACTTACTTTGGTGGTTTAAAACCTTTCCTTGTGTTTTGTTTTCTTCTGTGCTTGATTTCATAGTTATTATTTCACATCCTCTGATTAGTGCTTTGGCTGCAAAGCAGTGTAACTGTTGCTCATGGTACCCTTGGTCCTATGGGCAAATGGCAGTACTGATGGTGGGGTATTGCTGTTTGGTCAAGGCTGTGTCATTAGAAACTTGTTTTCCCAAATGTCAGTACATCCTCCTCTTCTGCTGAGTGGAGAAACCTAGATGTGAGGTGAGGCTGACTGAATACACACCGGGGTGGGGCTAACATGTGATGTCAGCTTCTTTGCTTGTCAATTGTTCGTTGCCTTTAAATATGAACAAAAAGGGTTACCACCAAGAATATGAAAGTAACATTTGCTAAGCTAAATTTTAATGAAATCATTTTGGCTTATTTATAGTCACTTAACATTTTCAGTTCATGTGTTAATATTAATTCTACTTACTGGAGAGAAAGTACAGAAAATGTTATTCAGTCTGATAACCACCTTGTTACTAGAGAAATGTAGAAGTTTGGCATTTTAAATATCGGATGTTTCAAGTTAAAAAAAACTGCCAGTGTCCTGTAGCACGGAGAGATAAATCTGTGCCTGCTTGTGTCCCTTTAATCTTTCCCTTATAAAATTAAGCCTAGAGGCCTTATACTATTTTAAATTTTCAAAATTAGGTCACATAAATGTTGTGTCAGACTTCCAATTCGTAAGTAGTATCCTTACGAATAGGAATATAGCATATATTTATATTCTAATTGCTTAACTGTGGACCAGAGGTGAACTTAGAATAATGATGGTGTTTTCAAATGTTAGTAAACTGTTTTTCTGTGAACTCATATACAAGTGTGATGGCTCTCCGCCGCCCCCCCTCCCCCCCCCAGCTAATATTAGAACATATGGTCTGATACATGTGAGTACATTTGGGGAAGGCAGGACAGAAATCAGGATTGACCTGGAAAAGACTTGGTCCCAGTATTTGTGGATTAGGAGGGGGAGGGACCAAAAAGGAACTGGAAAAGCAGTGACCAGTAGACCGAAAGGTTTAGCAGCAGAACTGGGGTAGCGGGGCAGGGGCAGGGATTTCTCCTAAAAGGTTGAGGAGAGTTCCTGTGGTCACTCCCTGCTGCAGGGCTCAGACTGAGAGCCATCCACCTAGGAAATGATTTAAACACCCTGTTTCTAGCTGGAAGGTGAATGCTTTATTTACTTTGAGGAAGATGTTTGACCCCTCAGTAGATTCCATCAATTTCAGATGTAGTGTAAATACATTTTCCCTTTGGCTATTTTACAAGGACATTGAGGATTAATTGTATTTAAAAAAAAGTAGCTCTTGAACTCCGGCATGGAACTCCCAGGAGATGAGGAGCTGTTTATCATTTTCTCATCATTCATTCTATATTCATTCATTTAACAAATATTTGTTGAATACCAATTACACTGAAGACACTATCACAGGTGCCCTAAATGGGAATACAAAGATGAATGATTAGGGTGACTTCTGCCCTCTTTATATTATGTGTTCATATTTTATTTTTAAAATTCCCAATATGTGTAATTGTGCTATGATATAACATTGCCAATCCCAGCAATAGTTGATCTTTGACCAATATCACTGACATATATATTTACTTTGTAAGTTCATTTTTCCTTTCCGATTTTAGAACTACTCTAACTTCTACTGTAAAAGATATACAACATAACTTCATGTTTTTTTTCCTAAATTATAATCTGTACTATAAGAACTATTTTTTTCTTATTTAAAAAAAAACCACAAGTAATAATAGCAAACAAACAAGAAAAACAGCTCCTTACACTCTACTTCTTCCATTTAAGATACATCTATCATATTTTTATTTATTTAGTTTTACATGTGTCTTATTTTACATAGCACGCCTAGAATCGTTTGTTACTTAATGAAAATATTACTAGGTAGAGGCTTAAAAAAGTTTCTAATATTTACATTCTTTTTAAAAAATTTTTAAAGTTTATTATTTTGAGAGAGAGAGAGAGAGAGAGAGAGAGAGCGCGCGAGCTGGGGAGGGGCAGAGAGAGTGTGAGAGAGATCATCTCAAGCAGGCTCAGCACTAGCAGTGCAGAACCTGATGGGAGACTTGAACTCACGAAATGTGAGATCATGGCCTGAGCTGAAATCAAGAGTCAGACTCTCAACCAAATGAGCCACCCAGGTACCTCTCTAATATTTATATTCTTTAACTAGCATTACAAAGCATGTGTTAATCCATAGTTTGAATTAAAATATGTTAATTATCAGGGATATGAACTTAAGATATTTCCAATGAATATTGATAGGATGTTCTAGTACAAGAATGCATGCCTTTTTTGGGAAGGCTAGTGAAGATTTCCTAGCTTAGGTGATATTCATTCATTCATTTATTTATTTATTTATTTATTTATTTATTTATGAGAGAAGGGGGCAGGGGCAGAGGAAAAGAGAGTCTTAAGCAGGCTCCACGCCCGTACTCCAGAGTCCTGATCGTGGGGCTCGATCTCATAAGAGTGAGATCATGACCTGAGCTGAAATCCAGAGTTGGACACTTAACTGACTCAGCCACCCAGGAGTCCTTTAGGTGACTTGTTAGCTGGTTGGTTCTTGAAGTTCATTGAATAATGAGTGGACAGTTTTGACTACCAGCCTGAAAATGTTAATCTTTAATTTCAATCAGAGCAAGTGAAAGCAGATAAATTAATAATGTGTGCCCGATTCTCTATTTTGGGTCTGAAAAGAAATAAAGACTCTACCTCCTAAATTAGGATAGAAGGGAGGAGTATTTCTCTCCTTGATTATTTCTCAATTTGGAATTGTGTTTTTGGAAAAGGAAAATAATAGTGCTGATGTCAGTAGCCTTTGTCACTGCCAAATGACGTAGATACGTTGATGTTTTGAACTAGTTGTATAAAACCATAATTAAGCGTGTAGTCTCAGATGAATATCTGTAAAGATGTACGAATGCTGAGCTAACATGAAAATTATGGGTTGGAAAAACGGTGGATTGAGAATAATAAGTGGTAACTAAAGTTATATGTATATATTCATTGATTCTGTTTCTCTTCAATTTACATAATGTCATAAAACTGATAAAGTGCCTAAGTGTAGACTTGACAGAGAACCAGCATCCAACTGCTGCTTAAATCACCTGAGCCTGTCAGAAACGTTATGACAGTATTTTAGGGATAACTTACTGTTATTTGTGAACCACGGTCAGGAGTGACTTCTAGGACTCATTTGACTTCATCTTTATAGCATAGACTTTTAAAAATGATTATATCCGTATGGCCGCTTTGAAAGCCAGTTTAGTAAGTGTCACAAATGGCAGATATTTCTCTTCCTGCCTGCTGTTCCTTCCCCAGAAGCAGGGTATGGGATGAGGTCTCTTTGTAGGTGGTGTGCTTGCTGGTCAATCCGGGGACTCGTGGTTCTTTTGCATTTCCATCCAGTGAAGATCAAATCTTAGCATTTCTGTTGCTTCAGCTGGTCCATTTATAGCAATTGCTCCAGACCAGTTATCTGTATGTTTCTTTTTCAGGAATGCAGGTTTTCTGATATTCCTAATCATTCTTTTTGTATTTAAAAATGTTTTTAGTTGATTAAAGAATGGGGATCAGCAATCCAGGAATTCCGGAATGCACAGCAGTCTTTCAGGGCATGGAGCACCACAGGAGAGCTGTTTGTCTTGAAATCTGTGTGTGTCAGGATGCGTTTATTTGCTAATGAGAAAATAACTCAGATTGGCTGAAATAAAAAAGAATTTTCTTGTTTATCTGGCTCTAGATTGGGTGGTAAACTGGGTTTCCGAGTTGACTGGTTTAGGGCTTAACAGTGTCTTCAGCAACTTGGTTTCTTTCCAGAGGTCGACTCTTGCCTTCCATGTCGGCTACTATCCCTTCCTCGTGGGATTGCGAGACAGCTGCTGAAACTCCAGTGCTTTTTCCTCTTCCATATCCAGAGAGGGGAAATGCTTTCAAAAGCTGATTATTTTAGGCCTCAATTCCATTCCCATTGCTAGAGTCAGGGGTAAAATTAGCTGTCCTCAAATTAGCTACCCTGAGGAAGATAGGATATGATGATGAATAATAGGAACATTTCTAAGAAAAAGGGATTAGATGTTGGTGTGACAACCCCGAAGTCTGCCGGAGAGAGTTTTTCCACCTCCATTTCACAGTTTATTTTTCTGTTGGGCCTTGGAAAATCTAGGGAGCAGTTGGACTTATCTTAGGCAAGTAAGTGTACTGTGTGATGTGAGGATAGGCCAGTCTGACACACAGCGTCTGTAGCACAAATGAAATACCCTCCTGGATTTGAGTGTGCCGAGGGCA
Source organism: Felis catus (assembly GCF_018350175.1). Lineage (NCBI taxonomy): Eukaryota > Metazoa > Chordata > Mammalia > Carnivora > Felidae > Felis > Felis catus. Next base: position 201,867,171 of record NC_058368.1, on the reverse strand, counting down.
GACTTCTGTAACCACTATTTTTGCCATGAACCCCAAAGAACCCTGTTGAGAGTGCATTACATAAGAAGAGGCCTCTCAGGAGATAGAGATTTACTGGGAAATAGATCAGAACATGTCATAATGATCCACCCCATTCCTGTGCAGGTGGTAGAGATCGTGTGTAAATATTTTATTCTTTTAGATAATCTTCCACAATTCATTTGAACTTGATGTGATTGCAAACCCACATAATGTGACATAAAGTATGTATTAATACTTTAAACCAATAATGATAGGAATAAAAATCAGGTAATTCTCACCTCTCTATAAAATGTAATTATGAAAGTTCTCAATTAATATTTATATAACACCTAGAAGTTAATTCTAGCTTTACTCTTCAAGTACTCATCAAGTGACATTTAAATTCTTTACAGAATTAAAACCATTATATATGATGTGTGACTAAATACATTTTATTCCTTTTATTATAGCCTTGTCAGTTAAGAAAATTAAGAATATCATGGTACATTACTGGTACCAAGAAAATGATCAAGAACAAGAAAATGATCACATTGGTATTCTTGATCTCGGACAAATATCATTCAGAGCTGCTTCCTTGTTTGGGCCAAAGGAATTGGGTTGGGTTTGGGAAGATGTTTAGATAGGAATAATTTTTCTTGCTGAGTTCTTCAAGGTACGCTACATTGTTCCTTTGGGCTAAGCTACTGTTTGACCCTCTGGCCTTCTAGGGGAGAGATTCTTTAGAGTACTAGATATCCAAGATCAGATTTCCTAGGAGGCTGACTTGCTTGAAACTTTAAGCTGGCTACTCTTGTCATTTTTCCCACCCTATCCACTCCTGTCAGCCATCAATCACAGCATTTGATATTCTTGGTCAATATGAAAGTTTTCTACTTTCAGTGAGCATAGCCTTCTTATGTTGCAGTAACCAAATACTTGTGAAATATGAACCACTTAATTCTGCCAAGATTTATTTTCCTGTTACTGTCTATGTTCATCTTTGGCTCATGGAAGCTCCATATCATTACCTGGGGAGCCAGATTGAAGAGCTTCCTTCTTGAATTGCATTATCTGGAAATACACCCTGCTTATTGTACATTTCAGGTAAAGAAAGAACCTGGAGAATTCTACATGGGCCTTTCATTAACTCTACCTAGAAGTGATACACATCACTTCCATTGCATATCATGGCTCACATTAATCATGTAGACCTACCCACCTATAATGGTTACAGTGAAGAGAAGCAAAAGGAATATTGGTGAACATTGCTGTACCTGTTGTATTTTTCTATGACCTAGAAAATGTTGTAATTTCTGCATACTTGGTGAGGTTCCTGGGGACTAATTTATCCCTTCACCTCCTGCCTCACTTGGTAGAAAGGTCTCTTGGAGTCCATAGACCTAGATAATTCCTAAATGAGGCATATGCCCCACCATGCACCTGGATTGTAGTTACTTCTTATTGGAAGATTCTTTTGGAAACGTTCTAGCCAGCGGCTGCTGGTGCAGACTCAATAAGGCTTATCAGTTTCTAGCCTTAGTGGGGATTGGACTTTCCCTGAGGTCATCTTCTCCTCATAGGCTCATGCCCTTTTGCTTTACAGTTGGGAGCTGGGGCCAGTGAATTATGTGTGATGATGGCAAGAAGATAAAAGAATTTTCATTTGATGCCTTCCAATCTTTCAGAAGGTAGAGGTAGAGGAAGAGAAATTAAGAAGGTTGGAATGGTCACTGTGAAGACGTGTGGAGAAGGGAAGAGAGATCCCCACTGCTTTCTTTTCCATCCTTTGGCTTTTGTAAAGTTGACTGTTTTTGCTGTACCCCCTTTTTTCCCCTTTTGCTGGTCTCTACCAAATGCCTGGTTATTCTCTCTTATTTACTGAGGACTTTGACACACGGTTTGCCCTTTTCCTGTCAACTCCAGATTCAGCCAGCACATGAGTGACTCTAAGGATCCGTATCTATGATCTACTTGATATCCACAGGTCTCTTAATTCTTTGATGATCTCAACACTGGTATTTTCAAATCCTCCCCGTGTTAGCCACCTACTTCATGGTCACACTCTGGAACTGCTTAGCCTCTGGTGTATTTAACCCACACACCTCATTCTCTGATATTGTCAGTGTTCCATCTTTCCTGCTCTCATATTATTACTACCCCTTAATTGAGACCTTTGATCTCATGGTCCACTTAGTTTCTAGTAACTTCTTCCTAATTCCCCCCTTCCCTTTTTAGCCATGTTTCATCATTTCCAAAGACACATTTGGCAATATCCTCTCCTCTTTTTATGTTTCTGTGGGAAACTACATCTAGCTAAACTACTTCTAAAGACTGATCTACCTCCTCATTGCACTCCTGTGCCTGGGCTGGTTAACATTTCTTCAGGTAGATGGGGCGCCGGGGTGGCTCAGTCGGTTAAGCATCTGACTTCGGCTCAGGTCATGATCTCATGGTTCTTGGGTTCAAGCCCCGCATCAGCCTCTGTGCTGACCAGCCCAGCCTGCTTCGGATTCTGTGTCTCCCTCTCTCTCTCCCGTCCTGCTCACGCTCTGGCTCTCAAAACTGAATAAATGTTAAACAAAACAAAACATTTCTTCAGGTAGAGACTCAGGAGCGACCACTAACGTGCAATCTCTGACCTCAGTGGGCCCTCACAAATCAAGTATTGCATAAATCGTAGAAAGAATGGTGAATAGTGAGAAACAAGCATGGTCTGTTTTCCTGTTTTCCATAGTAGTTCCTCTTCCTCTTTTTACTACTCTTCTCAAAACTCTTATTCCTCCACCTCTTCCAGAACACATTCCATCAAACTTCACATTAAAATCGATAACCAAAAGGGAGCAGTACTTTTTGCTTATTCATTGCCAGGTGTCTACAACCCCACTGTGCTCTTGAGCATCCGTTGCTCCCATTGGAAGAAACCTGTGGCTAATATGCCAGCGCCCGCCCCTTCTCCACTCCTCCCCCCCCCCCCCCCCCCCCCGCCCCAGTTGTGCTCTGGAACACACCCATTCCATGACTTATCCCTCTCTCACTCATCTTCTCAGTGGCTCGTTTCAACTTAAAAAAAAAAAAAAAGTTTAAAACAAGTTTACAAAGAAAACCTCCCTTACTTCCAATTCTGTTTTTGCTCCTGGCTTCCTCCCGCCCAAAGCCAGTTTTCTGATGGAAGTGTTTGTGTTCTTTTCTTTACATCCTCAGCTTGTCTCCTCACCCTAACAGCAGTCTATACTGGTGGCAGCTGTTACTTGACTTGTGCAGCTGTGGCCTTCCACAAGATTAATCATGCCTTCCATTTGGAAATGCTCTCCTGTCCAGGCCTCGGTGATGAACCCCCCATTCTGCCCCATGTCTCTGACTTCTGCATCCTTCTAGGGACTCTTCTTCCTGTTTCAGTTCCATAAATGTCAGCGTAACTGAATGTTTCCTGCCTGTTCTCCCACCTTTGTCCACTCCAGACATTCTGGGAAATCTCCATTAACCCCCTTGCATTTGGTTAGTCTCTGTATTTTCGTGTCCCACATCTCCCAAATCCTTGACTCTTTGTTTTTAAACACTATGATCTGTTTTTCAGCCCAGATCTCTCTTGTGTATATCCCCCTTTCACAACTTGGACATTTTAAGAATCTCCAAGCTAAGTATATAAAAAATGAATCTCATCTTCCACTCCCTCCCAAGTCCTCATGCCATTGATTGACTCCACTTCTTGCCCATATTTTCCCATGTGAAAAACTTGGGTGCCATCCAAGATGCCTTTGTCTTCCATATACCCTACATATATAATTAATCACCATATTCATACTGATTTTTAACTCCTTAGTATCTGTCAAATGGCTGATATTGAATGGCTAGTACTTTCCACCACAACTCCTCTACCTTAGCTGTGACCACTGCCCACAGTTCTTACTTTCATCATTCCAAAAGCCTTTTCCAAATCCAGTCTTGCTTTATTCCATTCCATTCCATTGCACCCATAGCAAAATAATCTTTCTTAGGTATATATCTGATCATATTACTTCCTCCTCCTAAAGCCCTTTCTAATTTCTCCACTGACCACAGAGTGAAATCTAAACTCTTCATCATGGTATTTATTTATTATTAGTTTTTTAGTGTTTATTTTTGAGAGAGAGAGAGAGAGTGAGCAGGGGAGGGACAGAGAGAGAGAGAGAGAGAGAGAGAGAGAGAGAGAGAGAGAGAGAGAGAGAGAGAGAGAGAGAGAGTGGGGGAGACACAGAATCTGAAACAGGCTTCAGGCTCTGAGCTGTCGGCACAAAGCCCGACACAGGGCTTGAACTCGGGAACAGCTAGATCATAACCTGAGCTGAAGTCAGATGTTTAACTGACTGAGCCACCCAGGTGCCCCTCCTTGTCATGGTATTTAAAAGCCCCTTTGTGAGCAGGCATCTCACCTGGCCATAACTCCCTAGTCCCTACCACTTTACTTATTTTTGATAGTTCTTTTTATTTTGCATCTTTTATTTTATGGTCCTGTTTGCTTTGATTTCAATTTAGGTGTCATTTCCTCCAAGAAGTTTTCCCTGAGGCACTCAGAATTAGATTATATGTCTCTCCTAGATGATACTCTGCCACAAGGGGATAGTGATCACATAATTAAAATTCTCTGTTTATGACTCTATCTTTACATTCCTTAAGGGCAGGAATAGTTTCTTTTTCACCAAGCACAGTGCCCGAGTTAAAGTAGATAATCAAAACTTTTCATTGAAGGAATGAATGCTGTTGGGACATAATTAGACAGGCCTATTGATGGGAAATTCTCTTGGTTGCTTTTTCTTACTTCCATAGGATGGTAAAAATTAATACTCTTTACCCTCTAATTATTTGACTAAATCTTAATTACCTTTCAAGATTCAGCTTACCTAGTCACACCTGATCAGTCGTTACCCTGTCCTAGAGGCACTTACTTTGTACTCATGTGGTACCCTGTGCTTGTTTGTTTTAGCACTTAAAACAATGGTATATAATTACTGGTTTTTTTCTGCCTGTATTTCCTTCTTTAAATTCTTTGAAGCAACAGTTTGAAGTTTTTTTAATGTTTATTTATTTTTGGGAGACATACACACACACACACACACACACACACACACACACACACACACACACACACAGAACAAGAGTGGGGGAGGGGCAGAGAGAAAGGGAGACATAGAATCTGAAGCAGGCTCCAGGCTCTGAGCTGTCAGCTTAGAACTCGACGTGTGTCTCGAACCCACTGACTGAGCTGAAGTCCGACATTTAACTGACTGACCCACCCAGGTGCCCCTGAAGCAACACTTTATATTGTTCTTGCCTGTGTCTCTAAATGACTGGCCCAGGAAAAGAGTAGCTCTTAAAATTTTTATTGTAAGGGTATTGGAGACCGCTCGTAGGAGTTTTTCACTTAAATTAAACCTAGGAGTTCTCAAGATGATTACCAAACTAAAATGCCATTGGCAGATTTTCAGCCAAATTATCGGTTGATAATAAATGAAAGAGGTATTTAAAAATTGTTTTCGTAGCCTTTAATTGTTTATCACAACTGGTCGTAGATGCTACCAGTGGCCTGTCTCAAATAAAGTGTGAATAAGCACAGGAAGTAGCTATTATGGCCTCGGTGTTTTCTCATCTTTTATTAATTCAACACTACAGTTGAAAGTATCCCCCAGGCATAGAATGGATTACATGTAGCCAGCATTTTGAATCTGAGCCTTTTTCTGAAGCCATTAGGAAATTAAGTCTGTCCAGGTGTTCTGATTGTTTTGACGGTCTCAGGAGGTCAGAACCGCTCTCGGGATAGAACATAACTACATTTATAGAAGAACATGTTCAGAGTCTGAAGTGATATGATAGAATTCTAAGCTTGTTTGTTTTGTTATGTTCACATCTATATTGCCCATGATTTTAGAGTTATGCCGTACTTACTCTAAAAACTTGACCACGCAGAAAGGTATGAAAAGGAAAGAAAAATTGCTTATAATCTCTGCACCCAAAGTTAATGTGTTAGCAGTTTGATATATCTCCTTTCAACATTTTTTTTCTGTACCCATACCATGTGGCACACATGGGTGCAACTTGCTCCTCTCATTCTCATCTTTAATTATAAGGAAGGAGTATCCTAAATTCTGAAGGGGTATTTTGCAAGTAGCCTTTTTTCGTAATAACCTAAATCACTGTTTATAACCATTTATTTACCATACTTTGTTTGAGGCAACATTTTTGTTGCTTTCCGTAGCCTGCTGTGAACAAGGATCCTTGGACTTCTATTTTCTTGCGCTTGTCGCTTCCCTCATAATATATTCCTAGAGTGAAAATTCTGAGTCTTTTGATGCATGTTGTGAAATTGCCCTCATGAATGTGACACCAATTTACACGCCTGGCAGCACTCTCATGACTTAGCTCATGCAGCATGCTCGAATTCTTTTTTGGTTTTGCCAGTTACACACACACACACACACACACACACACACACACACACACAAACACACGCAGTTGAATCTCATTATAATTTTAATTTGCATTTATTTGATAGTAAATATATTTTCTTTAAAAGATTTTTTTTAATGTTCATTTATTTATTTTGAGAGAGAGAGAGAGCATGAGCAGGGGAAGGGCAGAGAGAGAGAGGGAGAGAGAAAATTCCAAGCAGGGTCTGTGCTGTCAGCAGATGCTTAACTGACTGAGCCCTCCAGGCGTCCCAATGGTGAATATATTTTCATGTTTAGTTTATTCTGCTAGGTTTGATCAAGGTCCACTTGAAGGGTCTAAGAACCGCATATCCGGTGGAGTAATTTTAGCTCTGCTTATAGAAATTTTGTGTCCTTGAGGCATTTCCTCAGGGTGGCTTCAGGAACCTTATTAACTATGAGTATGACAGTATGGCTTGAGATTATCTCCTTCTAGAAACTGGGACCATGTTGACCTGGTTATATAGACTCTCTAGAATAATCAGCTCCCTAGTGTAGAAATGTAACATCTTGACAATACTGAACTGTCAGTGTCGGGCAGGCATGAGATTTATGTGCGACCGTGCGGTGCCTGCAATGCTTAGAAAATGAAAAAAGTCACAACCGAGTCCAGGTTCATGTTCAGTCATTCAGACCTCTTGAAGTATTAACCTAGGTTGTAAATGACTATTGGAGTCTGACTAGTTTAGCTAATTGGGTATTTATTGGACACACTTCATAAAAGCAAATGGATAGATTCTGTAATCTGTTCTAGTAATATGCACTAATTAATTAATGATTACTATTGTCAATAAAAAAGCAAAATATTTCAATAAGCTTTTCTTTTATGGCTCTTTTAAAAAATGTGGTCACTTTTTTCCTTTGTTAGTGTTCAATTTTGTTCTTTTTAATTTTTGTATCCTTGCTTCATTGTAGAGTTCAGAAATGGATTATTTTCTAAACTCTTTTCCTAATAATAAATTATTTTGATTTAAGAATTACTCAGCAGATATGGGATCATTATTCTCAGAAGGACTGAAAGTTGATTTACTTTTGAATATGCAAAATTCAGGCTTTAGTGTACTTGAGCAATGTTTTTGTGATTTAGAGCTGCTATGAGAAATATAAATTTCAGAAATTTTCACTTGGGTGAATTCTAAATTATTCCCTACCATGACATTATTTTGATATATTTCAGCTGAATATACTGTTTATTTTTGAACAAAGACATGATTCAGGTGAAAGAAATGCATGCTGTTTATTGTTACGAATTATGTAGATCTTATAAATTAAGTCTGTACATCAGTACTTAGAAGACATAATTTGATGCTTACACAGAGGAGATGGAAGATTTTCTTTTAAATGAGGATAAAGAAAAAGTTACTTTGAATTAATTTCACACAGATAATGTAGCAAAGGAATGAGTAGAATCAAACTATACCATAGCTCCTTCTGTGGGTTAAGCTTTTATTACTTTATAGTCATCATTTGAGTTGCCTGACAGAAATAATAATACAAAAATTAAATTGGAATTCTTTTAAACTTTATGGTCTGAAAGCTTAAAAGTTTTAAGGTTAGTTTAAACTTGTGTAACTGAAAAATTGTCCCAAATTTTAAATTCAGTTTGGGCATCCAAGGTACTATATTTTAATGTATGTGGAACACCATCCTTAAATTTCTTGAATGATTAGCCCATAAGCTTCAATTTGAAAGGATGAAAACCGGAAGGCAGCTCTGATTATATTATCTAAAAACAAAGTAGCAATTCTTTCTACCCATTAGCTATTTCCCTTTCTCTTTCCCCCTGGAATAATGTTATATGCTTATTTCTCATTTACTCATTAACCCTTTGTTATTTGTCCTCTGCCCTCACTTATCTGTCTCCTTTGTGTCTTCTTTCTGTAAAATGTTTTTCCTCTTGATTTTACAATGTTACTCCTTATTTGTTTGTTTGTTTCTTTGATCACTTCTCAGGCTTCAGCGTTTCTACATTTATACTTCATCTGCGTGCCCCTTTCATAATTGACTCTGTATCTGTTGCAGTTCCATATACTTTTGCAAACTTAGTTGGCTATCTGCCCCGGAGGAGTCGACGTTCTTATCTCTGTGCTCTTGGATTTACTGCTCTGGTCTTGGGAGTTCTTACTCTCACTTATAATAGTGATGCCCAGTTTGCCACTACAACTGTCACTCAGATAGGACATTAAAAAGAATGGGTCATCTCCTTCTGAGTCAAAAACTGAAGGGTTTTTGGAAAGCTGTTAAACAAGATGGCAGAATCTTATCTGGAAATCCTCTTTTTTGTTTGAAATTCTGGCCAACAGTATCTGAAAGAAGAAAATCAGTACTTTAAGTCAAGGTGTTAGTAAATTAAAAAGACTTATTCTAGAAAAAGTTAAAAACCGAAATTTTCTTCGTGAACATGTTGGTGGTTATAGATGTTGGTGGATACTCAGAGCTGTATCTTTTAAGTAAATATTCTCGTTTGTTACCCATAATGTAGTTTAGTGTACGGCTTATTAACTATAACTAATTTTACTAATAAGGAAAATAATCACTGTGTGGGATCACTGGCACTGCTTTTCTTTTTTTTTAAATCTCCTTTGTATGCTTCTGGTCACTGCTTTAAGTATCACACAGAAAAACCCCTCTGTTTCCCTCTCTCTCCCTCTCTTTCTCATAATCAGGTTAATTCTACTAGAGATTTCTCAGTGCATTGAAACTGCAGTTTCACATATTTGTGCATGATTATTTGATCAAAATTTAATTTCTTTGTCTGGACCGTGAATCTACAAGGGGTTTTGGGGTCATGTTTGCCTCAGCTTTCCCAGAGCAGCATAATGCCTGGTACACAGTAGGTGCCCAGTGGCTCTTTCTTAGTTATTTATGTCAGTTACTTATTTCTCAATAATTGAAGGAGTTAGTGCTTCATGATTAAATTAGAGATTTAGATAAGAAAACCTCTGAGAACAAAATGTATAAATGTGTAAATGGCCAATTGATTTACTCATCCGCCACTCCAGCAGACATAAGCACCAGGGAAACACAGATGAATTCAACATGACTCCTGCACTTCAGGTGTCTATACTAATCTAAAAGCCTCTCCTATATAGAGGGCTTTCTGGGAATCCTAGAATGTCTATGAGCATTATAAATGAAATACTCTGAAATGAATTACCTTCTAGAAGGTTGTTCATATCTCCTTTTTATTCCTTAGCATCTTTTCACTTAAAAAAAAATTTTTTTTTTAGTGTTCATTTATTTTTGAGAAAGAGAGAGAGAGAGAGAGAGAGCGAGCATGAGCGGGGTAGGGGCAGAGAGGGAGACACAGAATCTGAAGCAGGCTCCAGGCTCTGAGCTGTCCGCACAGAGCCCAACGCGGGGCTCAAACTCACGAACGTGAGATCATGATCTGAGCTGAAGTCGGATACCCAACTGACTGAGCCACCCAGGCACCCCAGCATCTTTTTGCTTCTTATCGCTGTGATAAAATGACCCTTTGCCTTAGATGAAGCCAAAATTATACCTGAGAGTTTTGGGGCACTTGGGTGGCTCAGTCGGTTAAGCGTCTGATTCTCGATTTCATTTCAGGTCATGATCTCTTGGTTCGTGCATTCAGGCCCCACATTGGGCTCTGTGCTGACATTCCAGAGCCTACTTGGGATTCTGTCTCCCTCTCTTTCTGCCCCTCCCCTGCTCACATGTGTGCACCCTCACGCCCACGTGCTTTCACTCTCTCAAAAATAAATAAACTTTAAAAATTATACCTGAGAGTTTTACATGCAGGAGAATCTCACTAGAAATGAGATTCTCCCCCCTACAGCACAATGGAGGACAGGAAAGAGGCCAGAGACCATTTCTCAAAGACCATTCCATCAGCCTCTTACCCTGATGAGATTTTTGCTTTACCCTCTTCCTCTCTGAATGGAAGGAAAAGCCATTAGAGGAGATAAAAAGGAAGCAAAAAAAAAAAAAAAAAAAGAAGCCATGGGGTCAGGGGTTCTTTGAAAGGACTTAGGGAAGGACAAAGAAGACTAGGTGATATGTAATATGTGCTAGTTCAGGTGATCGTCAGCTTCTATCTAGTAAATTAAAACCATACCAAGTGAATCTACTCATGACATTTCCTCCTGCTAGGAAGACTTAGAAAAAGATTTTACTTAGTTTTCACAGAAAAAAAAAAAAGTTTCTTTGAAAAAAGTCTTCCAACTTCGCCTCCTTGGAACTATAGTGGAAAGGTTTTTCCACATCCCTGTGTTCAAGAAGTGAGGACACTGTGGTGTCATTGGATCCTGTGTGTGTTTCTGGAAGCGGGTGATTAACCTACTCTAGAACCATGATCATGTCGGTTTCATAGAGTCATGTCAGTTTTATTCTTTGCTGACTGTACTCTTGCCCGTAACATGGCAGGACATGAGTAGCGTTGCGTAAGTATGTGTTAAATGGCTGACCAAATGAACGAAAGATTGAGAAGGGCCTACAGTGCCGAAACATGGGAAGGATCGGTTGTTGACCCTTTGGATCCTTCCCTGGCCAAGCCCATTACCTAAAGAACATGGATCTTGGCAGGATTGGAATCTTAAGAAAATATCACTGTACCAATGGTTTATTAAGACTTTACCAATTTCAGAGTGTCTATTTATACATTTTCCATATAATCATTTCCATAGCTGCCTCCCAGTTTCCTAGTGGACTTGAGCACAAGGTTAAAAAGGTGTTTGGATCGGAGAAAGCATATGTTTACCCTCTTCATTAAGACATCAGCACCTGCTCAGGATTCCTCCTAAATTCGGTCCTAGGGAGACCCTTGTAGGTCAGCCAAATTACTTATACTTCCATTTCCACTGTCAATACGACAAAAAACCAACTGTGCTTTGCACTAAATCTTAAACTGGAGTGTTGTAGGAACCACTTGAACATCTGTTGAATGTAGGTTCAGATTCAGTAGGTCTGAGGTGGGCTAAGATGTGATATTAAACAATCTTCTAGGTGAACAGATGCTGCTGGACTGTGTAGGGACCATATTCTGAGTAGTGGCAAGTTGCTTAGGGCACTTTTGATGCCCCTTGTCTTTCTCTGGCTGGTAACATTCTTGATAGGGTAACGCCACTGAGTTAAAGTGAGTGAAAGTACCGTAAAGAGACATCAGTAGCTTATGGAACCTATCTTCATTGAAATTTAGTGAATTAAACCAGACTAAATTTCTGAAACCAGACATTTCTGAAAGTCTAGCTGTAGGCACTCTGGTGAGAAAAATGAGGCTTTCAGATGTGGTTACTGGTTTAAGGTCAAAAAAATGAACTAAGTCTTAAATCATCAGCGTATGTCCTCTTTCTGCTCTACCAAGGGCCAGATGTGCTGGAATCAGCTTCCAGAAAAAAAGAATTACACTGGCTTAGGAGTGAAAAAAGCTGATATTTTTTTATCTTTTGCCACCATGCTGAAAAAAAAATCTTTATATAGTTCCCCTCTTTAGAATTCTTTAAGACGGTAAAGCTTCTTTACAGTGAAAACCAAGTTCTATCAAACTATTGATTATTCTGTACATTACTTCATTCAGAGTTGGTAGATAAGTTTGCACATAAAAAACTTGTTTCCTTGGGAGGCCTGTGGTTTCCAAACATAAAGTTTTTTTGTTTGTTTTTTTTTTTTTTGCTTTTCTGTAACGCGGTGAAATTAAGAGACTTAATTTGATCAACTGGAAGGAAATAAAACATAACATGACCTAAATTTACTAAACAATGCTTTAAGGCAAGTATTTAAATTAGCAAGAATTGGAATATATGTTTGTTTTTCTCCCATTTTAGCAGTGTTTGTAATCTCTTGAGCGTTGCTCATACTTAGTAACTGAGTATTTGTGTCAGGACATCATTTCTCAAAATTGTATTTTCCCCCTGTGGATACAATATTAAATTCATGTAGTAATGCTAATTCACTACTGTTTCATAAACTTCCATGTCCTTTTTTAATCTGGCAAAAGCCTTCTCTCAGGATAATCATTACCCTCTAGCAGTTCTCACTCTCATGCTTGAAGTCGTTACTAGACAATCCTCCGAATAGTACTCCAAACCCATCTAAGTATCATTTAAACATTTTTTTTTAATGGCATTGGAGTTTCTGAATTTCTGTACCTATGAGACAATGGAAATTCCCCAGAATATGCAATGGAGAAGTTTTTACAGTTTAATTCATATCCAAGTCTGACATTGTTTGAATACCCTCATTCTCATTTTAAATGTGATTTATTTTTACTGACTGACATGGATGCAAGTCACAGATTGTAACTTTTGGAGTTCAGTTGACTCCAGCCTCTGTTGTTATCCCTTTTCTCATCTATTTTTTCCCTCCGTAGAAAGGTAAGATAGAAAGTGTTTTATATAATTATCTTTAATAGTGGATGCAGTTAATAGTAGTGGCTCCAAGGATGAGGATAAGCGGATGAACTGAAGTGAATCTCAGTGGCAGAATAGTGGGATTGATGTTGATAGTAGGTGTTGGGTGGGGTATGTTGATTGGATGTGAGAGGTGTGGACTGGGGGAAGCCATTCAAATACACTCCTAAGGGTAGTGATTTGCTTATTTGGGGATAAAGCCTTTAGTTTTTCTAACCAAAAGACTACACTTTTTATCTCAGTCCTTTTTATAAGTACTTATTTGCTTTTCTTTGGCATAGTTTCCATGAGTGGCATATATCATATATGACATTCTGATTATGTGATTCCACTTACAGCTTGAATAATCAGATTTGAAGTGACTGGCTAATACAGTTGGGTTTTTTGAACTCTGGAAAATTTGTAAGGTCACTAAAGTGATAGAAGTTTGCTTGGAAAGACCATCTAAAGCACATGTTGATTAGTGACTGCAGAATAAACTGTTTACTCTTCTGCAATATGCGGATAGAGATAGATAACCACATGTGGGAAGATCTTGTGTTGCTCAAGAGACTACAGATAGGGTACATATTGAGAATTTTTGTTTCTGTTTTTGTTTTTGTTCAGTAACACAGTTCTACACAGCATTTAGAACTTCTTCTCTTCTTGTTTAGAAAGTTGGTACCTTTTTATGTCCTAATTTTATTTTTATTCTTTTATTTATTTTTTAACTTTATTTATTTATTTTGAGAGACAGAGCAAGGGAGGGGCCACGAGAGAGGGAGAGAGAGAATCCCAAGCAGGCTCCGTGCTGTCAGCACAGAGACCAATGTGGGGCTCGAACTCACAAACCGTGAGATCATAGCCTGAGCCAAAACCAAGAGTTGGATGAATGTTCAACCGACTGAGCCACCCAGGCGCCCACTAATGTTATTTTTTTTTTTAATTCAGTAATTTGACCTTGTTTTTATAGCTCTAACTCATGAGAATAATGGGTGTAATTATGGAGCTGTGATTGTTTTAGTTTGTTTTTTGTTTTGCCAACTAATGTTTTGAATAAAACACCATTCAGTTTTCCTGCTTTTGGAGATGAATTTGCAGCATATATGATTTGAAATCTAATGAGGATCTGTTCATCTTTAGTTGTACAATTTATGTAACTGTTCTTAAATGTTGTCCTATCAGAAATAAAATCATCTTCTGTTGATTTTTAATTAAATCTTATTTAATATCTCTAAGAAAGGACATTAAAGTTTTAAAAAAGTAGGTAGTGTACATAATCATTTAACTGCCGTAATCAGACCTAGTCTTCTAGGACAATAAATAACTTGATTTGTGAACACTGATAAAACATGAAAGTAAAATAATCATTTAACTCAATAAAGTCCTACTTTATTGGCAGCCCGTAGAACAGAACCACATTTATAGTTCACAGCTGTCTGTTGAAATGAAAGCATTTTGAAGTGATAAATTTCAAGACTTCTCATTTTGTTATTTCATTCTTTAACACATTTTTATTTCTAAAAAGTATTTTAAATTCATTCTATGTCAGAAAACCCTGGTTCACTCCAAACGAAGAAGCTAGTAAATGACACCCTTCTTTCTGACATTTCTAACCTCTGTAGAAAGAAAAAGAAAAAAAAAAAAAGTATAAAACCCCCAACATCATTGTTACAGCATTGCTCTTTCCCCCCACCCACTTTCTCTCCGCTTTACTCAACAAAAGTAGTAGGAAGTGTTCTTGTTGTTGAGACTGTAGTCCTGTAGAAGTAATTGAGGCACCAAATAATGCTAAGAGCATCTCAGGCTCAGTTCTCACTGCTGAGAACAAAACTGTCAAATACCTTGATCTCAGTGAGCTTGCTCTTTGTTCTCTGTTCCTTTGATGTGTCTCACCTTGGGGACATTCTCCTGGAAGTGTCCTCTCTGAAGAAAGCCTCAAGGGGAAGATGCCCTCGGGTGTGACGGTAGGGCGACATTGACATTTGTACACTCCCTTAGGATTGGGAAAGTGAAACAAAGGCATGGTCAAACAGTAGGATCTTGGAATTACTCATGTCTGGCTTCGAAATTTCAAAATCTGTCTTCCTGTTTTTCTACCCTTCAGACTTTAGCCTGTTACTTAATCTTTCACTTCCTTAGGCTCATATCTAGACTATGACAGGATGGCAGTAATAACTTTCTTAACTAGGGGAAGAGGAGGAATATCTGACTATGTTGGTGTGAACTTGTAAATATGGGAAATGAGTGTGCTTACTCAATTATTGTTACTGTGTTGATCTTAATTGGATTGAAGGGTAAAGAGGAGAGGTTGACAATCTTATGGGATCATAGAGTTTCCCTGTCTTAAGAACAGAGCGTGTCTTACCTGGTTCATTTTATGGTAGTTGCAATAGCACCTCACATGGTGCTCTTCACCAGTGAGATGTTGGTGGATATTCAGGAATGACTACCCAATGATCAGCCCATTGATCTAGCAGCTTATATGTTGCAAGCCTTTGAGGGGCTTTATCTTTATGCTGGACATTAGCGTTTGAATCATAGGCCTTTTCAGTGGAGGCATTACTGTTGCCTTGAAAAGATACTCATCTGGAGACCTCATGAAATTTTCTTTTGAAGATTTTATGTCAAATAGGGGAGGCCATTTCTGTTTTTACATTTTACTAGTTTATATTTGACTTGAGACTTTGTTTAAAATTTATTTTTTATTTTTTAAAAAATTTTTTTGCCTTAAGGCTTTGAACTTTCAGGGGCACCTGGGCGACTTAGTCAGTTGAGCGTCTGACTTCGGCTCAGGTCATGATCTTGCTGTTCGTGAGTTCGAGCCCCGAGTCGGGCTCTGTGCTAACGGCTGGGAGTCTGGAGCCTGCTTCGGATTCTGTGTCTCCCTCTCTCTCCGTTTCTCTCTCTCTCTCTCTCAAAAATAAACAAACATTAAAAAAAAAAGACTTTGAACTTTCAAAATATTCTTAATGTAGGGATTGAAGTTTGTTTTTATTTTTTAAGGAAAAATACTGTCATTTGGGGGCACTTACTAGAAAAGAATAATGGACTGCATCTCTAATTTATTGATTCTGTAAGTTTTTATTAGCATCTCCGTGGCAGGCACTTTGCTGGCAGCTGGGAATGTAACAGCAAGCACAATGAATGGCTAGATTTGATTATGCAGTCTGGCAAAAGATAGTCAATGAAGTTTCTAAGTACTCTTATAGAAAATGTGATATAATAGTTAACAAGATCCCTGTTTTCGACAAAACTAATGAAGCGGAGTTGATAAAACTTAGTTTAATGAAGAAATTTGATATAAGTAAGGTATTGTATGATATTGACTTATATGTATAGTAGTATCTCAAAGAAAGGAGAAGCTGCATGGCCCTGAGTGATGCCTTGTATTTTTAAAGTTGACTATAGTTGAGAAAAAAATCAAGAAAGTGAACAGTGACACTAAAAATGGTTAGCATTTATCGGGCACTTACATGTTCCAGTTACACACACACACACACACATGCACACACACACGTCTCGTACACATTTTGAGTTAACATTTTCAGTTTTGAGCTTTAATTCTTTAAAATCTTGTGTTATCATTTACTAAAACATTGTAGGGAGTATTTTCCTCCTTTATCTTATCACCTCAATTATACCATAAATGTAACGATAATATTTTGAGAGACTAGGAAGCCATATGACATAAAAATGACAGTCTTATAGGAAACTTTTGTGTAATAAATGTAATATAAGAAAGTCCTCATTTAATAGCAGTTAGTGAAGAGAAAATGAGTTTAAAAGAATGAGCTTTTAAAAAGCTTTTGGTATTAAATACAGAGAACAAACTGGAGGTTGCAGAAGGGAGGTGGGTGGGGGGATGGGTGAAACAGAAGAGTGTGAAGAGGATGAAGAGTGCACATGATGAATGGGGCGCCTGGGTGGCTCAGTCGGTTGAGCATCCGACTTCCGCTCAGGTTATGATCTCGTGGTTCATGAGTTTGAGCCCCGCATCGGGCTCTGTGCTGACAGCTCAGAGCCTGGAGCCTGCTT
Source organism: Felis catus (assembly GCF_018350175.1). Lineage (NCBI taxonomy): Eukaryota > Metazoa > Chordata > Mammalia > Carnivora > Felidae > Felis > Felis catus. Next base: position 201,850,322 of record NC_058368.1, on the reverse strand, counting down.
CAGATTCTGTGTCTCCCTCTCTCTCTGCCCTACCCCTGCTTGTGCTCTGTCTCTCTCTGTCTTTCGAAAATGAATAAACATTTTTAAAAAAAGTGTACATGATGAGCACTGAGTAATGTACTGAATCAATGTCATGTACACCTGAAACTAACATAACCCTATGCTAATTATACTGGAATTTAAAAAAGGCAAAAAGCTTGTGGTAGGCATTTTAATATTGTTGGCCTTTCATGTCAGATAATCCCTAGATCCCTCATTGTTCCAAGTGCGGTTCCAACTTTTCATTTCTCTCATCTCTCTTTGAGAGTTTGCAGTGCTGAGGAAGTAAGGCATTTGTTGCCTTTTCTATTCCCGTTTATTCTCAGGGAGAAGGCACAAGCGTCCCAGATTCAGTGTCTGAGCTGGAGCAGTCTTCCGTGTCACATAGGTGGGGAACCTGAGATTTAGAGAAAGAACTTACCCCAGGTTACACAGCCCCCCTGCCCACGCAGGGCCCACACATGGTGTGCAAAGCCACCCTTTCTTACTCCGTTCTCATGACTTGTTCACAGCACTTGATTTTTCTTGGTGGGGAAAACAGATTTAAAAGGCAAGCCCTCCTCTCCCCACTTCTGATTTTTAGAATCCAATCTTTTTTGCTTATTGTAAAAAAACAGGTCTGAAGAAATGGACTTAGGTTTCTTCATCTTTCATGTTGGAAACCATTAAAAGGTGGGAATGAATTAAAATCGTAATCTGCTTGTTTTAGTGGTGGACTTGGTGAATACAAAACTATGGCTGTGGCAAATATTCAGAGAGCTTGGACTTCCCTTTATTGCCAAAAGACCAGTGTCCAAAGACTAGTAGAAGAGTAGAATAAGGAAAAGCTTATTTGGTTTTGCATTTCAGCCCAGGAAATTTCTTCCTAGGGAATATAGTACTCATTTTCAGCTTCCCCAGATTTTATCCTGAAGTTCAAAGTCTACTAACTGCCTAAGCCTTATATTTACAGTGCCTCGTCCATGGCCATCCGAGTCAAACACACTGTTATCTTGGACAGCATCTTTGGAATTCTGCGTTCTTCAGCACTCTCTTGACTATTCAGAGAGTAGGACCTTATTGGTGGCATTGTACTGATTCGGCCTGCATGTGTGCTTCCCAGTTTTTAAATAATCTGATTGTTTCATTACATTTCTTACTTTTTCTCCACATCTGACTCGGACCTATTAGAATACTGAAATCTGAGAAGAGTCTAGATCAAGCCATTTGAATTAGTTCGTTTGTTTTTTGAGTAAAGTGGGAGTGAGGAAGTAGAGGGAGGAAGATGGCCCATCCACTGCTACTTAGATAAGAAGGGTCGCATTTGCAAGGATGTTCTCCAACAGCGGCTGTGTTGGCTTTCAGGTACTCAGCCTAAAAGCTGGTTGGGTGGATGTCACCGGGTACATTACGTGGCTTGCTAAGACGGTATGTGCCCAAAAGCTGGCATGGTAAAAGCACTTACGGTTTTCAGCCCCTATCACAGTGCTGGGGATCAAGCTCAGTGAGAAACAATCCAGTCACGATAAGAGTAAATTCACAGTACTTTGTAATGAATTTTCAATAACAGATAACAAATTTGCAGTAACTTTGTTGATGTCCACGGATTAACGCCTCAGTATTTCACAACTTAGGCTTTTCTTGTATGAGAGTTTCTGTGTTAGATTATGTGAGGTCCCCTCAGTTTTATTCTTTGCACTTTTTTAAAGTAATCTCTGTGCCCAACCGTGGGGCTCAAACAACCCCGAGATGAAGAACTGCATACTCTACCGACTGAGCCAGCCAGGCGCCCCTGAACATTGATTCTTTGAGCATTAAGTTTCCATATTAAGACGTGAATTATGGGAGAAAGTATCTACTATATACAGCAGGATTTAAGATTTAGTTGATTATGTATTGAATGAAATGATTTTGTTGTTGTTATTTTGAACCTTATTTAACGTTTATTTAATTTGCCCTCTTAAACTTACATTAAAACTTTTCCTGTAGCCAGAAGTTGTGTTACGGGTGCATTCCACAGACAGGGTGTCAAATCTGCCTTAGGCTGAAGAGGCTGGCCTACTTCAGCCTTTGAGACTCCAGGTACCTCAAAGTCCTTCTCATTCTAGATGGGAGATCTGATATTAATTGATTCCTGCAGCCAGTTCTTATGTGTATATATCCCAGTAATTCTCCTTGGCATATATAGATTCTGATCACCAACTGACTATCAAAAAAAAGGCAATTTTAACTGTCTTTTTTCAGATCATAATCAGAAAATATTGCCTATTTTTGTCCATCTTTGAAAAACTACCCTGAACCTAAGTGAGCACAGAGCCATTTACTTTATTTTAAAGTTTATTTATTTATTTTGAGAGAGAGAGAGTGTGTGTGTGAGCAGGAGAGGGGCAGAGAGAGGGAGAGAGAATCCCAAGCAGGCTCCACACTGTCAGTGCAGAGCCTGATGTGGGGCTTGAACTCATGAACCGAGAGATCATGACCTGAGCCGAAATCAAGAGTCAAACACTTAACCAACTGAGCCACCCAGGCACCCCTTACTTTATTTTAATCTTTACTCCCTAAATGCTCGCCTCTAAAGGTAGCTAACAGCCAGAAGTGGCTTTTGAACACTTGAAATGTAGTGGAATAGAGATGTGCTCAAAGTATAAACTATACATCAAATTTCAAAGATTTAGTGTAATAAAAGGAATGTGAAATATCTCACAAATAATCTTCCATTGATCATATACTGGAATGACATTATTTTGGATATATTGGGCTAAATATATTATTAAAATGGATTTTTATCTATTTTTTTTTCTTTTTAACATGACAGTTTAAAGTTACATCTGTGGCTTGTAATATTATTTCTTTGGGACAGTGCTGCTTTAAAATAGGAATACAAGAAGAATTGTTTTTTAAAATGGTTTGGGGATGCTGCATCTGTTGATCTGTTTGTAGAGTTGTGGGATTATTTTAGAGCAGTGTAATTTTTAAATTTATAATTACTTAATGGATAACTTGCTTCCTTCTAAAGCAAGTGAAAGCTTTAGTATTGCCAATATTATAATCGGGCAGACCACAGATGGCCAGTACAGTCCCTTTATTGCCATTCGGATTATCTTCTCAACACACAGATTGACACTAATGCACACAGTGGAAATGTTTCGGTAGAAATTTTTGTTTTAAAAACTGAAAAATGTATACTTTGTAATTATTGTCATGACTGGTACTGTAATGAAGCTTTGCTCTGTTTTTTTTTTTTTTTATGCTTTGATGAGTTTCTAGACACCAGAGTAAATCGAGGGGTTTTCTACATGTGAGTGAGATGTAGTTTTTCTGCATCTACGTGCCTCACTTGATTATAGGAGAGCAACCACGATAGCTAATTAGCTTGCTTCTCATTTAATTGCCATTTCCTAATGTGTGACACAAGTGAGAAAAGAAAAATAATAATTTGATAAAGATGACTGACTTATTTTTAGTTAACTGGGCTCATTTTCTTTTTAAAATCGGAAAGCTGCAATAAACCATATAAGAATTGGAAACGTAATTACGTTGAGATAAATTATTGAAAATGAAGTTTTTAAAGCAAGTACTTTATTACTTTCAGAAATAGTTCACTGATTAAGACAGTTGCTCTGTCTCATCATGGCTCAGGAGAATGTGTGATTTTAAAAGTAAAGCATGAAAAGAACATTGGTGATGCCTCTGGCCTCACCAGGGACTATTTTCTGTATTATCTGGCTCAGCTGTGAAGGGTAAAGGGGAGTCCGTTTACTGACAAATGGATGAAATAAAGTGATCATCTAGGTATATTATTTCAAGGCACCAGGGTGCAAACTAATTGGAAGATAAACATAATAGAGTTTCTGTAGATACAATATAGAAGAAAGTATAGGTGATAAAATAAGATATAAGACATATGGAGATTACCACCTGAGGAACTAAAAAGGCATATGTTTCCAAAGAGTCAGCGGGACAGGGCTGGGACTCGATTGTCATCATAAAGTAGCTGCACGTACCTTGTTATGTGTTGTCATTTGTCTGCATTTCCTTAGTATATATTTTTAATTTGATCTCAGGCAGTGGGTCTTACAATGTGGTTCAGGGTTTAGCTGCATCAGAATTATTGAAGTGCATGCAAAATGTGGATTTCTAAGTCCCACTTCTGAACAATTGAATCCATTTTGCTGGGTGTGATGCCGGGAAATCTGTTTTAGCTTGAATCCCAGGAGCATCCTGAGATCACTGAAGATTAAGGTGCGATAACTTTGTGAGGTGTCAGAGTATATATACTTGGCGAACGTTTTCCTGACACGTGAAGTATTCAGCAATAACTAAAATGAGCGTGCACCACAAATGTGTTGGGATTGGTATAATATATAACTCTAGCTAGCCCTGAGCAGCATAATACTGGGATTTACAAAGTACTTTTTGATAATGTGATTGGGGATCCGTAGTCTATATCAGTGGTGACATGTCAGTGCTCTGTTTCCTACTTCTTGGGGCTAAGAATACTCTGATTTCTCTTCAGATTGTATACCAATTCTTGGGGCTAAACAAGTCTTTTGTTGGTACAGTATTTTATAATTGTAACACAGTGGCCAGCATATGGGGCATTAATCCTAAGCAAAGTATGCTCTTTACCGTGGTGGTTGTCTGTTGTGACCACGTCAGGGATGGTATCCTTGTCTCAGCCAGGGTTACCTGTGTTACAAAGGAACATCATACACACTGCTTCTGCTGCACTTACAATATTTTTACAGCAAATAGCAAAATGCTGGGACTCAACTGGCTTAAATATGAAGGAACTTTATTATGAAATACCAGCACTACAGTAAGCTGTACTCAGGCATTAAGTGATGTCATCAAGGAACCAGTTATATAGGCTTCATCCTAAGGCTGGTTTTCCACCTGTTTTCAGGATGGCTGCCATTAACAACTGGTATTTTGCTTGCTTACTTGTTCAGATTCAACAGAAGGAGTGAGGGGGACATCTGTCATTTAAACCAGGAATTCAGATCCTTTTCCTGCATTCTTACTGGGCCAATTTGGAGCTAAGGATGGGGCCATTTTACTCAACGTCTTGGAAGCAAGAGAAGTGGATACTTGAAAAAAATTAGGATTTTTTTTTTTTCTCCACGAAGAAGGGACACTGTAAGCAACTAACATTGCCTGTTATATAGACATTTCAGTATATTTCATGACAACTATTACTGGTAACTTGTAAAGTTGGTAATGCAAACTTTACAGATAAGACAGTATAAATGTGATGATATGTAATAGTTGATGAACACTACCTGTATGTTGGGCACCATTCTAAATACTTTTAATATATTAACTGATTTAATACTGAGAGCAGTCTGCTAAATGAAATACTACTGGTATATCTATTTAATGGATCAGGAAACTGGGACATAGGGAAATTAAGTGACTTGTCCCAGGTAACTTAAGGAGGAAGCAGCAGGTAGGGATTTGAACTTTCAGACTGGCTCGAGCTAACTCTCCTACCTGCTACCATAGGGCTGTCAGAACAGGTGCTGGATGATGTCAGTCAGCTTGCATTGAATATGGCCTTTGAGAGCTGAAGAGTCACGGTATTCATGAATCAAGGTTATTATCTTTTTTTAAAGTTTTTACTTATTTATTTATTTATTTTTTATTTTTTTTTTTTTTTTAAATTTTTTTCAATGTTTTTTATTTATTTTTGGGACAGAGAGAGACAGAGCATGAACGGGGGAGGGGCAGAGAGAGAGGGAGACACAGAATCGGAAACAGGCTCCAGGCTCCGAGCCATCAGCCCAGAGCCTGACGCGGGGCTCGAACTCACGGACTGCGAGATCGTGACCTGGCTGAAGTCGGACGCTTAACCGACTGCGCCACCCAGGCGCCCCTTTACTTATTTATTTTTAGAGAGAGAAAGAGAGAGAGAATCCCAAGCAGGCTGTATGCTACCAGTGCAGAGCCCCATTCAGGGCTCGAACTCACGAACCGTGAGATCATGACCTGAGCCGAAATCAAGAGTTGGATGGATGCTTAACCGACTGAGCCACCCAGGAGCCCCTGAATCCAGGTTATTGTTACAACTCTTTAGGTTGCTGATGAGCAGAACAGCTTGCTCCTGTAGGTGTTACAATAATTTCAAATTGAAATAGAGTGATTATTCAAACCAGAGGTAATAATAGTAGCAATAAAGTAATGATAATGATGATGATAATAATAAATTAACCTATGTTTCAAATATAAACCCGTCACGGTGAACTTATCTTTATGATTTCACCATTATCTAGGATAGGTGACTGTTAAATTTCCTAAAACTATGCGTTCATTTCTCCCACCTTTGCATTCATTAAGCATGATATTCATTTAGTCAACCAACATGTGCATTTCTCCTAAGTATAATTGTCTATGTAACAGTGATTTCAAGGATAAATAGACATAGCAACTTTGCTTTTAAAAAATTGATGGTCTGATTAAAGAAAAACAACAGGTAAACACATAGATCTAAGATAAAGATTACTGAAGTAAAAGAATGGAGAAGCTATCACAGAGACAAGAGGTCTGCAGGTTGTTGGGAAATGTCAAAAGTTTGGAAATGTTGGACAAAAAAAGATTCTGGAAGATGAAGTGGGTGGACCCAATTAGGAGGATTAGAAAAAAGCATTTAAGTGAAGAGCATTTACAACGGCACTGGGAACTGAAGAGCTTCTTATTAATTTTTTGAAGTTTATTTATTTTGAGAGAGAGAGAGAGAGAGAGAGAGAGAGAGAGAGAGAGAGAGAGAGAGAGAGACCATGAGCCAGGGAGGGGTAGAGAGAGGGAGAGAGAATCCCACAGCACAGAGCTTGAACTCAGGGCTTGAACTCACAAACCATGAGATCTTGACCTGAGCTAAAACCAAGAGCTGGATGCTTAACTGATTGAGCCACCCAGGTGACCCAAACCAAAGAACTTATATGTTTGGTAAATATAAGTGAAGCGCACTGTTAGGTTCTGAAAAAAAGATTTGAGAGGATGGTTGTAGGAGTTTAGGTTAGACAAGTATTTTTGGAATGTTGAAATTTTTAAGATTCATTGAATTTTATTTCATTTATTTTTATTTTTTATTTTTTTAGAAGGAAAGAGTTTGTGTGAGTGAGGGAGAGGGGCAGAGGGAGAAAGAGAGAATCTTGAGCAAGCTCCGCATTCAGCTCAGAGCCCAGCGTGGAGCTGCTTCCCGTGACCTGGGATCATGACCTGAGTGAGCAGAATTCAAGAGTTGGACAGTCAACCGACTAAACCACCCAGGTGCCCCAAGATTCATTGAATTTTAAATCTTTAAGATTGGGCACCTGGATGGCTCAGTTGAGCATCTGACTCTTGATTTCGGCTCAGGTCATGATCCCAGGTTGTGGGATCGAGCCCCGAGTTGGGCTCCACGCTGAGCATGGAGCCTGCTTAATATGCTTGCACACGTGCATGCGCTCTCCCTCTCTCTGAAATTAAATAAATAAATAAGCAAACAAATAATTAAATCTTCAAGATACACTTGTTTGTGGTTTGGGCTCAGAAAGTGTAAAAACACTTTTAACTTCTTTATTTTTAGTTTAGATTTAGAATCTTTATTCGTTCAAGACCACTGATATTTGGTAGAACAGATAAATTTGGGATTGTTAGCCATATTGTCACGTGTTCACTGCATGTAAGTAAAAGAATTCTTTAATATTGGATGTGTTTCAAAGTGCTGAAGAAGTGTGTTATTTGAAGAAAATCATTAATAAATAATTTTATGTTCAGAATGAAGACCCTGAATTATTCACTTTACACATATATTTTGATTACAGCATACCAGAAATTTCTTTTCCAGAAGACATAATATATATTTATTTTAAAAAAAATTCAATGTTTATTTATTTTTGAGAGACAGAGCACAAGCAGAGAGTGGACAGAGAGAGAGGGAGACAGAATTCGAAGCAGACTTCAGGCTCCAAGCTGTCAGCACATAGCCTGACTGGGGTTCGAACCCATGAACTGTGAGACCAGGACCTGAGCCGAAGTCGGATGCTTAGCCGACTGAGCCACCCAGGCGCCCCTATATTTACTTTTAAACCCTTGGATTACCCTATATCAATTTTGTTGTAGTGGAATTATTGTATTCCAGTGTCATGTGGTTGTTTCAGATTAGTAAAGGTATTAATTTTATTGAGCATCTTTGTATGTCTCTTTATATACTTGAACTAGATTCTCTCTTGGGTATATTTTAAAAGTGGAATTGTTGGGTTAAGATTGGCTGATACTCAAAAATTGCTTTCTATATTGGTTGTATTTAATTTATACTTCAGGTAGAATGAAAGTCACCATTTCCCTCACTCTTGCCAGTAGTTTATGTTACATTTTAAAGTCCATATCAATATTATAGTGTTGAGGTGCCTGAGTGGCTCAGTCAGTTAGGCAGCCGACTTTTGATTTCAGCTCAGGTCATGATCTAACAGTTGTGAGATCGAGCTGTGCATAGGGCTTAAGATTCTCTCTTTCCCCTCTGCCTCTCTCCCCCTCCCATTTGTGCTCTCTCTCTCTCTCTGTCTCTCTCTCTCTCAAAAGAAAAATAAAAAAAAAAGAGTGTTAAATCATATCCTATTGTTATTTTAATTTGCATATACTAATTATTACTGAGTTGGAACATTTGTTTTCAAGTTCATTTATTTGTTTTGAGAGAGGGAGAGAGTGAGCAAAGGAGGGGCAGAGAGAGAAGGAGAGAGAGAATCCCAAGCAGGTTCCACACTCCCATGCAGGAGCTTGACGAGGTGCTCGATCCCTCGACCTGTGAGATCATGACCCAAGCCTAAATCAAAGAGTCACTTGCTCAATCGACTGAGCCACCCAGGCACCCCAAGTTGGAACATTTCTTAAGTTTGTTGAAAGTTTAAAACTTTATTTCTGTGAAGTTTTATGTTATTTTACATATCTTTTATTGGTTTTAAGTATTTTCTTAATTATCTTTAGAAATTTTGTTCTGAATAGTTGGTTTGTGGGATGGAAAACTTTTCATGTCTGGTATCAATTTTTATTTCCCTGAAAAATCTTTTAATCCTCTTCCTATCCCATTTGGTTATGTCTGGAGTCTTTTGATTGTAAACTTCTTGTGGTGGTTAATGTCAGAAACAAACCTGCTTGATAATTTCAGTGGTTAGGACCAGGGTTTCGAGTCGAAAAGTTTCAGTTTGAATATAGGCTCCTCATGATCTTGAGTAGTTAATCTCTCCAATTTCTATGTAGAAACAATAACCTGCTGTAGTAAAGTCACACAAACACAAATCCTTAATTCAGAGCTCAGAACTGTACCCGCAATAAATGGATGCGATAATAAGGAAAAACATCAATACTTAAAAAAAATTTTTTTTAACGTTTATTTATTATTGAGAGACAGAGAGACAGAGCATGAGCAGGGGAGGGGCAGAGAGAGGAGGAGACACAAAATCCGAGGCAGGCTCCAGGCTCTGAACTGTCAGCACAGAGCCTGACTCGGGGCTGGAAATCACAAACCGTGAGATCATGACCTAAGCCAAAGTTGGACGCTCAACCGACTGAGCCACCCAGGCGCGCCCATCAGTACTTTCCATTTTGTCAAATGCTTTATGCTTTCAGAGTGCTTTTATTTAAATAAAATGTGGTTAATCTGAACATTTCCTAATTCATATTTTAGTAGTCCATTGTGCTCCCAGTAGCATAGAGTGATTGATTTCTGCAGTTTCCATATACTGGAATGCATATGTCTTACTTATGAAATCATTACTCAAGGGCTTCATAATTTACACAGAAATCTATATAGCTACTTTTTTTACTGGGTAGTCTTTTCTAAGTGTTAGATTTGCATGTATTTATGTAGTTCACTAAGTCAGTATGTTCTTTGTGAAGGGATATATAAAATCTCTTTATACACATTTATAAGAGCATTTATTGATTTAATAAATCAGACACTTGTCAACCAGGCATCAGTGTAAATTGTCGTTTATGTATAATGTAAGCATGTGCCTTAGAGTACATAATTCATCATTCAATTAACATAAATATATGAGTAGTCAGTATTTACCTCCCATGGCCCAAATCCTGCAGGAAAGAAACTTTCTTTGATATATAGAAGTTACAGTTGTTGTTCATTTGATGATGCTCTTAGTGTGTTTTTGTATTTTTTGCAGTGTTTTAAATTTAGATTTTTTGATGCTCATTTCACCGCAATAATTAGACTTAACAGCTCGTTAGAATGCATATTTTTTTCTCAAAAACAATGCAGTAATTGCTGAAGGTTTGATTAAAATTCTTGATTAAAATTCATCAAAAACCTACTTAATGTCTGAATATAATATTTGAATGATTTTAAAACTTGATCTTTGGAATGTATTCTTGGAGAGCAAGAGAGATTGATTGATTGACTGATTGATTAGGGGACATATTCTACTGCTTTTCAGGGAACAGTAGCCAAGTGTAGACACCATACTACTTGCCAAGATTGTCTTCTGAAAGCAGTCTTTTGACTGCTTCTTTTGGATTTGAATGAATGGTGGTTTTATCCTGCTTTTCTTTGCTCTTATCTCTTTTTGGTATCAGTGGGGAGTTTTCTTAAAACTCTATATTCATGGAAGTAAATGCATATTTAATTACAAAATCAGACAGTATGAGTTTATGATCAATATGTTTACTATATTTTAAAATAATTCACTTTAACTGCTCTTTATGGATTTATCAATTTTAGACAGTTTTTGTTGAATACATGTTATATTAGTATTTATCTCTCTTTTATCTCTTTACCCTATAATCTCAATATAGCCATTTCACAATTTTTGGTTGCATGAATAATCAACATTATATTTACAGTGACTGTATCATTGTAACTATATATATATATATATATATATAGTTATATACTATATATATAACTATATATAGTATATATATATATATATGTATATAACTATATAACAATTTTTTATTTTTCCTAGAGTTAAAAATTGCCTGTGAATTTTTTTCCACTAGCTTTTATTTGACTATATATCAATTATTTTTTTAAAAAACTATTTTAGAACATTTGTCATGGCTGTCAGTAATTTTCCCAAATGGTCAAAAACATCAAATAAATTATCAGTGACTTATCCCTTCCCACTTCCTGTCTTTTCTTGAGGCCTCCTTTTTTCTTGAGTCTGACCTATATTCTCTGTAGATTTGATATGTTATTTTAGGACATATATTCTTTCAGCTGCCAGAAAAAGTTTTTGTTGAAAGTCATTTTCTTGAGTCTGGGAATGTCTAAAATAACTTGATTTGATCCTCATTTTAATTGATAGATTTAGAAGATATGGAATTCTGGCTTAGAACTCACTGGTCCTCATAATTTTGTGGACATTGCTCCATAGTGTTACAGTGCCACTGTAACACTGAATTTGTGTAATTCAGTATCTTCCTGATTGTAATTTCTTCAGATGTAACCTGCCTTTGTATCTTTCTGGAAGCTTTTCAGAACTTTCTTTACCCTTAAAGTTTAGAAATTACCAATGATGTGGTTAGGAGTAGACTTAAAAAAAAAAAAAACAAACTGACTTGGAATTCACAGCCAGTGTTTTTAATGTGGAGGCCCCCTTTTTTTCCTAGGAAATTGTTTTGTCTTATGTTTTTGATAATATTTCTTCACCTCCTTCAACTCCTTTTTTTAATGAGCCTCTGTGTTTCTGTGTTTTCATCTTTTCCTTGTCTTTATCTCTTTATTCTGCCATTTCAAGGTTTCCTCAATTTGATCTTCCGGCGCTTTTGTTGAATTTTAATTGCTAGTATATTGTTTTTATTTCCAGGGTTCTTTCTTAATTTTTTATTATTTTCCTTTTGAAAATACTAAAATATTTTCTTCTTATTTTATGTACAGATCACACTCAGTTTATAGTGGGATTACATCCCAACAAACCCATCATGAATTGAAAATATTGTAAGTTGAAATGCATTTAATGCACCTAGCCTGCTGAACATCATTAACTTGCCTACCTTAAATGTGCTCAGAACACATACATTAGCCTATAGTTGGCCAAAATCATCTAACACAATGCTCTATTTTTAATAAAGTATCTTCTGTAATTTATTGGATACTGTCTGTACTGAAAGTGAAAAGCAGAATGAGGACAGATGGTTGTAAGTATTGGTTGTTTACCCAGATGATCGCATGGCTAACTGGGACTTGCAGGCTCACTGTTACTGCCCAGGCATCACGAGAGAATATCGTTCTGCATATGGTGAGCCTGGGAAAAGATCCACGTTCAAAATTCCAAGTATGGTTTCTACTGAATGCTCATCACTTTGGCACCATTGTAAAGCCCCAAAATTGTAAGTAGAACCATTGTGAGTGAGAGACCATTTGTACTTAAAATCTGTATTTCTCTATATCAACTTAGTTTCTTCTACTTCCTTTACTGTTTCTGTTTTCTCCAGGTTTCCTTTTTTGTTTGTTTTGGTCTCCTACATTCCTCTTGGAGGCTTTCGTCAAATGTCTAGTGATCTTTGCCTGTTGACATTCAAGAGTGAGGCACCGGGTAGACTATAGTGATCCTATAAGCAAGCATGATGGGAAGAGGCAACAATAGTCCGTGTAACTCCAGCATGCAGTAGCCACATGGTTGAGAGGACTGTCATCTCAGGACTCATCCAGAAAGAACAGTGTCATTAAGCCCTACCACTGTTGCTAAATATAAAATAAAGGGAAAAATGGAGATATAGAAAGGCCAAGAGACCAAGAGAGAGAAATGAAGACAGACTAAGAGTCAAAGATGAGTGGATGGATTGTAAGGGTTTGTGTACGAGTGCGTATACAGGAGGAGAGGGAAGTGGGAGAGAGAGAGAGAGAGACAGAGAGAGAGACAGAGAGAATACATGATAATGATAATATATATTCAGGGATGTTTGTAAAATGAACTTAATGACCCTTCAATAGAGATGAGCTGTGTGCAGATTTTGGTAGAAAAAGAATGGCAATGAGGGAAAAGTCACATTAGTAATTTTCTGGGGTTAATTATTTATTGTGTTTTTATTTCATTACAGCATTATTCTTAAAACACTCCTTTCTCAGATATTTACAGGTGATCAAATGAGCACCTGAGGTATAAATTGAAATTTTTTTTTTTTTTTTTTTTACATTTCATGGATCTTTGCTTAGATTCTGTCTTCTACTAATTTTTATCTCTATTTTGAGATTATTTATGAGGCAGCAGTTGCTGGTGCCTTGGAACTTTATAATAGCAATAGTAATAGAGAAGTACTCTCATACTTCTTATCTATATTCTTTTAAAAAGATTCTTCTCTTAGAAGAATCAGAGATTAGAATGGATTCAACACCCAGTGGTATCCAGATCTCATTGAGTCCTGCTAATTCTCATTTTTGTAACTACTCCTTTGTTCTGGTAAGAACCTTTTTAGAGAAAGATAAGGAACAGCTTGTTTTTGTGTGTTTTCATGTGCTCCTTAATGGCGCACAGATTCTTGGATTTCATCTTTTTCAGAATGTCAGTATTCAAGTATAACGTATTTAGTAGCGTAACTCTGCTGTTGACTTTTGAAACAACATAATTTTGTTTACATGTTTGTAGCCCACGTATTTGATGGAAAATTATCATATCTGAGATGTTCTGGTTTGAATGAACCTTGGTGTATCTACCTCTATCTCTTACCTTGTTTCTATCTATATATCATATGTTCACATACACGTATACGTGTGTGGTTTGTGTACACTCAAATATATGTATTCAAATGTTTCCTGGCATCAGAATATATAAGTATGTGTAGCTACTTTTTAGAAAGTGAATGGTTTCTTGTTATTGATCGTCTATAAAATGGTATATTGATTCCTTCTTTGGTGAACATGGCTGTATTTATGTATCTTTCCTCCCTTATCCTGCCTCCTTAGAGCTTGGTAATTTGGCCTATAACAGAGCTAACTTTTCTGACACAATTTGTTTCTCACGTTTCGAACATTATTGTCTATTAGACATAGATTCCTACCTTTCTCCATGCAAAGAGAAAACCAGTTTTGGTTCACAAAATCACCCTTAGTGAAAATGAGTGGAAAACAAATTAGTTTAATCCAATCGTGTACCTTGTTCCTCTTGCCCACCTTCCCCTTCCTCCCTATCCTGATTGATTCACGGCTGGCTGTAGGATGCACATCTGGCCTCTAAAAGGAGTTTGCTGGAAGTGACTCCTATGCTGTTAAGAAGGAAACACACAGGAAGCCTTTAGACATTCTCATGTCTGGATGTAATGTTGGGACTGCAGCAGCCACCTTGTGCACCACACAGGAAGTTAACCCAAAGGTGAAACTTGGTATATCCTAAGAGAGAAAAGATGGGAAAAACTTGAGTCCTTGATGACATTGTTGAGCTGCTGAATTAAACAATTAAACAGTGGTGGAGTACTTCACTCTTAACCCCCATCCCCAACACCTGTACTCCCAACATACATTTCTATACTTTTTAAATGTAAGATAATCATGGTTTTATTTTTAAAGTCAGTTCAGTTTGGACTTTTGACACTTGGCAGCCAAAAGCATCTTTGGTGAAACATTATTACTGGTTTACCTTTTATTGCTGTTTTCCGTAGTGATTATTAATAGACCTGCTAACCCTCTTTTGGCTTTAAAGCCAGTGGAGTGAATGATAACCAGGTTATTATTTATCTAGCATCATTGCAATTATGATAAGCCTTTGGAGAAGTAAAAATCTAAAGGGTTTTTCTGCAAAATTGATTTATCTACTTCCCGAAGGATCTTATTACTTCTTCCGTCTCTGACAAATACATATATTACAGTATGATTTTCTTCTTTATCAATTCTAAGTTGTATTAATCTTCACTTTGTGCAAGATGGTTTGAAGTGGACTACAAAGTTGAATGGCAAAAACTAAATTATGTCCAAAACAGTAAGAACAAACAATGCATGCTCACCTTTGGCTGTTGGTTACCATTTTGTAGACTTATCTGAGCTATACATTTAGAAATAGATATTTGGCATTTCATTAAAAGCAAAGAACTTTTGGAAAAGGTTTTCTGTTTCTCCACAGTGAATATATTCTGATTTGTGAAGCACATATAAAACAACAAAATGTTCATGTTTTTCATTCTCTGATTATTGTTGATTGCAGAAACAAAATAAACAGGAACATTTTGGAATCTATTCAACCTCATATTGATTTTATGTTAATCTATGGAGATATTTTAAGAAGCATACAAAATGGTAGCAGTAATTAAAGATTCTTGGCAAAACAGCTTACCAGGTTTTTAAATAACTGCCGTTTGTTACTTCTTCACTTATTCATTCAATAAGCCCCGACCGAGAACCAGGCTCTACAGACCACCCTGAGTATGGAGAAATCCCAGGCCTCAAGACACTCACAGGTCAAGGGCCAGATAAAGAGGCAGACGTTACAGTGTATTCTGATGTTACAAGTGACAGTATGGACAAATAGGGAACCATCGGAGCATAAAGGATGGGGACCAAATACAGAGTTGGAGAAGAAGGAAAATGTTTATACTGGTGTAAGGAATATTTAGAACTGGAAAGTGGGAGGCACAAAAAGCGTTTCTAAAGTTCTTATGTTAATATTGGGCTTGATGTTTATCATGTTTTTATGTTCATAGCAAGAGATTTGTGTAATAAATTCATTGCAGTCATATCATAGTAATAACAACAGCTAAAATTTGCTGAGTGTTTATCAGAGTGGTTAAGAGCACGTGGATGGGATTTTGAATCCCCCTTCTTTTTTTTTTTTTTTTTTTTGTCTTTAATGTTTATTTTTTGAGAGAGAGAGAGAGAGAGAAAGCGCAAGCAGGAGAGGGGCAGAGAGAGAGAGACACACACACAGAATCTGAAGCAGGCTCCAGGCTCTGAGCTGTCAGCACAGAACCCAACGCGGGGCTTGAACCCATGAACTGTGAGATCATGACCCGACCCATGAACTGTGAGATCATGACCCGAACCAAAGTCAGACACTTAACCGACTGAGCCACCCAGGCGCCCCTTGAGTCCCCCTTCTGTAGGATGCGTGCTGTGTGACGTCAGGTATAGGAATTGTGCTATATGTTTCTCAAGATGGTAGTATGTATGTCATAGGGCTGTTGTGAGGTTGTTAAATCTCTAAGGGATTAAGAAAAGTCCTTGGCATTTCTTGAGTGCTCAATAAACTTTAGCTATTATTGCTATTATTGGGATAATCTCACGTAATGTTTTCAGTAATCTGACAAGGTAATACGGTCGAAGGAGTAATGGCCACCACATGTCCACATCCTAATCCTTGGGCCAGTGAATATGTTCCCTTACACAATACGAAGTCTTTTGAGAATGTGATTAGATCAAGATTTTGAGATGGGGAGATTATCCTAGATGACTGTAGTGAGCCCAGGGTGATTACAAAGATCCTTACAAGAAGCAGAAGAGTCGGAGTAGCCGATGTAATAAAGGCAGCAGAAGGGGAGAGCCCGGGGTTTGGAGCTGCTGGGCTGTTTACTGTGAGGGTGGAAGAAAGCACCATGAGCCAAGGAACATAGGCAGCCTCTAGAAGCTGGAAATGCAGACACCTGATTTTTGCCTCAAACCCCTAGGGGGAATGTGGCCCTGCCGACAACCCCATTTTGGCTTGGTCACACTCATTTTGAAATTGTGGCATCTGGGACTACAAGATAATAATAAATTTGTATCAGTTCAGGCCACTGAGCTTGTGGTAGTTTGTTATGGCAGCAGTAGAAAACAAATGCAGATTTTACAGATGAAGAAACGAGCTCTGGGAAATGAAGTTTCTGGCCGGGTTCCCGGAGGCTCTGGGGTGTGAGCAGGAGGGCTTGAAGGCTGATAGGCCTTCCCATGGAAGTAGTCACCGGGCAGGGACTTGGGCCTACATTTGTGTATAGCCTGCGGCCGGCTGGTTTTAAGCCTCCCTCCAGCTCACTGTGCCTGAGGTCCTGAACCTCTCCGGTGCCTTAAGATGGCAAACGGCCTTTCTTCTCGTGAGGTCCATTCTTGCAGGTAGCCCAGTACTTACCTCTTCCACTCTCCTAATTTACTTAACTTTTTTCAAAAGTGTTGGGAAGTTTCTTTCCACTGATGGCTCTTCTTTTCTTCCTGTCCTTGTGAATTTATGCCCCCGCCTCCCCCTTCCTTCGCTCTCATTTATTTTGGTAAGGGTTCATCAGGAAACCGAAATCACTGGCCAGCCAAGCACGGTCCACCCGAGCAGCATGTGAATTTTTGACCCGTGGCAGGGCCTCCTTTCCTTTCAGCTCCCTCAAAAGACTGCAAACAGTAGCATGAATTCAGCCAAGACTAGCACAGCCGAAAATGTCTCACGCGGTCTTCATGAAAACACCCACAATTCTTGCTCTCTTTAGTAATCTTTCCATGCAGCCTTTTTTTATTCAAATACAATTAACTCCATACAATCTTAATGGTGGAGCAGTGGGTAGGAGAGAAAATGCTCCTTACACACCCTGCCAAAGTAGTCATAATGGATAAATTTCATAACTTTGGACAAATTTTTATGAATTCTCTTATATTTTTATGTGTTTTCTAGGAATTTACTCATAACTTCCACGAATTCCTCCTCTCTCCACTGGGGGAGAAAAGGAAATTGCAGTTCACACTTCTCTGGCTGTGTGGATATCAGTGTCCTCATATTCATCAAGACCTCTTCTAAAAATGAAACGTTGCAAATAAAGATGACCAAAATCGGTCACTTCGCGAGGAAAAAACAATGTGATTCACCAAAATTTTTAAATGTTTCTTTTTAAACAGTTATTCAGACCACTGTGTTACATGTTACATGTAACAAGGGGACCCAGTAAATATGAACTAAGAGAATATTTTAAAAAGCTAGCATTTAAATTAAAATACACAGCATGTCTACCTCTTAACTTATATTAGCAAATTCCTGTGCTGCACGTGAGTGGAAATTGTAACCGTTAGGCCTTCACGGCACAGAAAGGACCAGGGTTGCCTTCTCATTCTCATGTAATGTATGAGACCGATTCAAGTTTTTTTCATCTGTTCTTTAAAGCTGAACACTAGATTACATCTTTGTTGTAAGTTTTTGGTTCCCAGCTTTCTTCCTGTAATTCCATCCCTCTTTAACTCCTGCTTGTGAAAGTACAGCTGAATGCGTGAAAACAACATTGTAGCAAGAATCTCAAATTTATCGTGCCTTATACAAATGAGTAATTCTGTCCTAATCTTTGACATGTTTCAAAATGGCTATATATGAGACCCTTGGGCTTCCGAAACACGGAGACCAAGAATTGTCAAATTGGAGCCTTTTGTGAAGAAAAGAAGCTGTAATTCCTTACTTTATTTAGACTTCTGTGAAGTTACAAAGGAAGACAGCTTGATGATGTTGCACAGAACTTTCTAAGTGAGATAATAATTAATATGACTTAGGGTGGGTCTGATTTAATAGTTGTGTCAATACAGTGAATGTCATGGTTTTTTACTTGCTCATCAAAGAGGCTCTGCAACAGTAGATTCTCAGATTAAAGGAATTGGATAAAATGTTCAGTTCCTTGCTACTAAGGAATGTAAGCTGTGTTTTAATAAATATATTGCAAGTTTATGGCGTGTTTTCATTACCTTTATTAATTCATTTGACAAGTAGCAATTGCATACACTCTACGTATCAGCCACTGTCCTTAGTGCTGTGTGCACAGCAGTGAACAATGCAAAGTAGGCAGGGGTAAGGTCATGTCAGGCATTTCTCAAGAAATTCGAATTTTATTCTGACTACAAGGGAGGCCATTGGAGAGTTTTAAGCAAGAAAGTTACATAATTTGTAAATATGTAAATGACTTACATAATTTATAAACAGAGCACTTTGGCTTCTCTGCACACCACGGGTAACTTGGGAGAAGCAAAGAGAGTTAGTTGGAAGATGGGATGGAGGCATTACCAACGTTCAAGGGAAAGATGATGGTAGCTTGCCTTGGGGTTAGAGAAGAGGAAGTGCAGAGCAATGGATAGCTTCCAAAAGTGGTGTCAGATGTGGGGGCGGGTGAGGGAAGGAAAGAGTAATCATGATTGCCTGGTTTTTGGCTTGAGCAAGTATTTAGATGGTAAAGATAGAGAAATCTGGAAAGGAGCAGGTTTGGGAAGTAGGGTAGGGAATCAACAGCTAGGTCAGATAGGAAGTTAGATTTTTACTGTGGAGTTTTAAGTGTGAAGTCAGGGTAAGAAGGATGGATTTGGAGTTTATTGAAATACAGGTGATATTTAAAGCCCAGGAACAGATGATGTAACATTTATGCAGATAGAAAAGAGAATGCAGGACTGAGCCCTGGCACATTCTATAATTTAGAGGTCAAGCAAGATGATGGATTCAGCAATTGATACTAAAGGAAGGAGTGTAGACATAGAAACCAAGATAGAGTATGGTGTCATGGAAGCCACGGAAGAAAGTGTTGCCCGGAAGGGAACATCATGGACTGTCCAGTGCTTATGAGAATACAGCAGTGATATAAGTGACCATTGGATTTGGGGTTATGGAGGTCATTTATTTATATTAACAAGACATTGATAGTAGCTCAGAAAAATTACAGTAGATTATACTAGAGTGTGTTTGGATGCTGATGGAAATGATTCAAGAGGTAAGGAGAATTTGACGACAGACAGGGCGATTTCACACATGAAGTTGTCAAATTGAGAGTATAATTTTTGAGAAATTATATAG
This sequence comes from Felis catus, assembly GCF_018350175.1. Taxonomy (NCBI): domain Eukaryota; kingdom Metazoa; phylum Chordata; class Mammalia; order Carnivora; family Felidae; genus Felis; species Felis catus. The sequence continues at coordinate 201,830,613 of NC_058368.1, read as the reverse complement.
TTGTGACCAGTGGAAATTGATTTTAACATCTGGGAGTTTGACCATCGTAAGAACGTTGGTAAAACTTAATGGATTTTCTAAATTTTGATAGTGATACACAGATAAATTTACCTTAATTACTTTTTTCTCCCAAAGAAGTAATCTTGTGTAATGTCTTTTTTTTTTTTAAGGATAACAGCTCTTTAAAAAAATTTTTTTTGATGTTTATTCATTTTTGAGAAAAAGAGAAACAGAGCATGAGTGGGAGAGGGGCAGAGAGAGAGGGAGACACAGAATATGAAGCAGGCTCCAGGCTCTGAGCTGTCAGCACAGAGCCAGATGTGGGGTCCAAACCCACGAACCGCAAGATCATGACCTGAGCCGAAGTCAGACACTTAACCAACTGAGCCACCCAGGTGCCCTTGTGTCTTCTTGATAAAAAAAGAGACATATTATTGAATAAATAGAAAATGCTTTGAAAACCATGGAGAAAGCTTATATATTTTTTTAATCTTTAAAGTATGACAACAGGACTTTGGACAGAGAATATTGTTAGTATTTTGGTTGTTTGTTGTAGACTTTAAGAAAAATCATATTAAAATGTGTATCCTTTTCCCTCTCAGAAGTTAAGTAGTTTAAAGATAAAGAGGGAAATTATGAAAATAAATACTTTCACAGCTTCTCCAGAGAAATAAAACCCCTTGGAAACCAAACATGCAAGTACATCCTCAGAAATGATTTTCATCACAAGTCAGAGTCTGCTATAGATCAGTTTCATATGCCAGCACCTGAACTTTTAAGAGATTTAACCTGTAGTGTCTTAATTTTTTGTTTAAGTTTATTTCTTTATTTTGAGAGAGAGAGAGAGAGAGAGAGAGAGAGCGAGTGCGTGTGCACATGTGAGTAGGGGAGGGGCAGAAAGAGAGAGGGAGAGAGAGTCCCAAGCAGGCTCTGTGCTGTCAGTGTAGAGCCCTACCTGGGGCTCAGTCCCATGAAACAGGACATCATGACTGGAGCCGAAGTCAGACACTTAACCAACGGAGCCACCCAGGCGCCCCCTGTAGTGTCTTCTCAGGTATAAGTGTTACAAACTATAAAATCATCAGGCACGTTACTTGAAAATATTTGACATATTTCTATCCTTTTTATGAATCCCATCAACAGAAATGTATTATCATTAATGGAGTACCTCTCAAAAGGAACATGTTTAGGAAATCTTCCTTTTATTGCTCCAAAAGTGTACTTTGCATTGCTTACATTATGAGAGACATTAAGCTAACTCAGGCAGTTGTTTTGCATTCAGTAGGGATCTAGGCCATGTGTCAAGGGAAGTTACGTGTTTTGGGCCCCACTTACCCCTCTTGTTTTCAGTTCCTCAGGCTCCAAAGTCTTCACATGGCAATTTGGCTGCAATTAACAAAAAGCCCATAATACCATTGGCTTACATGAGAAGTTTTTGTTTTTCCTTCTCACGTAGGTCTTTCAGGGCTGGTCTGCTCTGGGACTCGGGCCCTTCCGGCTCGTCCCTTCCTTATGGCGCAAGGTAGTACCCCTGTTCCTGACAACAGGGAAAAATGGAGAAAGACAGCAGCAAAGGTACATATACCAGCTGCCTCTTACAGGAGGGTCCCAGAACCCGTTACCAGATACTTTTGTGTGTACCATATTGACCAGAACGTGATCATATCATAATTCCTGGTTCTGGGAGAAACTGGAGCACAGGGTCTTGATTTGGGGCAGGCATGTTCCAAAGCTAAGCATCAGATTTCTATAGAAAAGGGTCTGAATAAATATTGGGGCCAAAAAGCAGTATCTGGCACACCCTGACACACCAAGGTCTGTATTTCCATGAAATAGACCATGCTTTTGAGATCATCTTTCCTTTTTCCCTTCCCCTCACTCTTGCTCTTTGACATGGATCTTTGGTATTGAGAAAATGGCTTCCCTTCCTCCTAGCCGAGCTGTGCTAGGGTGCAACTCTTACTGGGCAGAGTCCGGGCTAGATCATGGCTCTCTTGGGAGCCCTTAGCCTGGGGCCCTTTTGCTGCACACAGTTTGCACGGCGGTACATGGCCGTCCTGTTTCCTTGCTCTAACATCTCTTCTGTGTCCTCAGCGTCTTGTGGGGAGAAGAGCGGTGTAATGATCTAATAAAGCGATTCACCTGAGGTAAACATAATTGGTGTTTTACCGTCTGCAGGGGTTATATATGAAATATTTTTGATTTGGAAAAAAACTCTTCCGGTCCTTTAATATCCCTGTGTCCAAAACTTTTCAGTAGCAGTTTTCCTGCTCTTAAGAGAAGTCTGTCTCTTTTGTTAGCAGCAGTGGGTGCCTCCCGTGTTTCAGAAAACATGCCATTTACACACCAGTGGGGGCAGGAGGCTAAACCTGTGTGTGTGTGTGTGTGTGTGTGTGTGTGTGTGTGTGTGGTAGAGGTAGTCTTGGCTTTTGTGAAGCAGTCATACCCTGATAGATGATTTCTTGAAATATGAAAATTGGCCAGCTGTTTAAGAAGCATTAAGCTAATTGTGGCTTGTGTTACAGTCCTTGCATTCAGTAATTTATCTCAGAGTGTGTCTGAGAAATGACGTTTTGCTCCCCCAAGGAATCTCTATGCCCAATGTGAGGTTTGACCCCGAGATCAAGAGTCATATGTTCTACCGACTGAGCCAGCTAGGCACCCCCAGAACTGACATTCTTGAGAGACCATTCAGTTCACTGAATCCTCCCATTTTCCCTGAAATCCTGAAGTCAAGTACCTGTGATTTCTTAACTAGTTGTATTGTTCTGTGCCTTCCTTTGTCTGTGGTTAATTAGTTCAGACAGGGAGGAGTATAGTGGAAATAGCCTGTACTAATAGGGGGATGAGATGGATACTATCTCGTGGCTGAATCTTTCTCCTTCTTTGGTAACTTTGTAGATGTTCTTTGAACACAATAGGGTCTTAGCCAGAAGGGGTGAGTGAATTCATAGAAACGTCTTGTCCTTAATGAAAAGAAAAGTTCTTACTGGTTGATAAGAAACCACGCTTTGTATGCAACATGTAGCGATTAAATAAAAGTGCTAAAGCTGGATTCTGATTTTTCTGCCTTTCTTTTCCAAACAGTTCTTGTAACATACGCTTTCCTTTTTTATGTTATTTCATGTTTTCTGTTTATCTGTATCATGCTCTAAAACTTTTGTAGCTTTGTAATAGTATTAAGGAATGTGACTAAGTAGATGAATCAGCTTTTATTTTTCACGTCCAAGCTGTTTCCTTTTTCATTGTGCCCAATTAAAATATGTTAACAGTTTTCATAATGAATGTTTCAGTGTAATATTTGAGGAGGAAGGACAGCTGGACTGAACAGATTTCATGAAAGTTTTAGGGATTACTGAAATCTTGAAAATTACAGGCATACCTTAAAAAAATTAAAATTACAAGCATACTTTGTTTTATGGTGCTTTGCAGATATTTCATTTTTTGCAAATTGAAGGTTTGTGGCAAGTCGGTGTTGACCAAGTCGATCGGCACCAGTTTTCCAACAGCATTTGCTCACTTTGTGTCTCTCTGTCACATTTTGGTAATTGTTGCAGCGTTTCAGACTTTTCCAGCATTATTATATTTGTTATGGTGATCTGTGATTGGTGATCTTTGATGCTGTTATTGTAATTATTTTGGGGAGCCCTGAACTGTGCCCATATAAGAGGACGAACTTTATGATAAATGTGTGTGTTCTGAGTGCTCCACGGACTGACTCTTCCCCATCTCTCTTCCTCTCCTCGGGTCTCCCTATTCTCTGAGACTCAGCAATATTGAAATTAGGCCAGTTAATAACCCTGCAATGGCCTCTAAATGATTAAGTGAAAGGAAGAGTCACATGTCTCTCACTTTAAATCAAAAGCTGAAAATTATTATTAAGCTTGGTGAGAAAGGCACATTGAAAGCCGAGGTAGGTCAAAAGCTAGGCCTGCTTCTTGCAACGATTAGCCAGGTTGTAAATGCAAAGGAAAGGTTCCTAAAGGAAATTAAAAGTGCTACTCCAGCGAACACACAAATGATAAGAAAGCAAAACAGCTTTATTGCTGATGTAGAGAAAGTTTGAGTGGTCTGGATAGAGGATCAAACCAGCCACAGCATTCCCTTGAGCCAAAGCCTATACGCAGCAAGGACCTGACTCTCGTCAGTTCTGTGAAGGCTGGGGAGGGTGAGGGAGCTGCAGAAGAAAAGTTTGAAGTTAGCACAGGCTGGTTCATGAGACTTAAGGAAAGAAGCTGTCTTCCTAACATAAAAGTGAAGGGTGAATGAAGCACCAAGTGCTGATGTGGAAGCTACAGTAGGTCACCCAGAACATCTAGCTAAGATAATGAAGGTGGCCACACTGTATGACAGATTTTCAGTGTAGATGAAACAGCCTCATACTGGAAGAAGATGCCATTTAGGACTTTCATAGCTGAACGGGAGAAGTCAATGCCTGGATTCAAAGCTTCAAAGGACCAGCTGACCCTCTTGGTAGGGGATTAATGCAGCTGGCAACTCTAAGTTGAAGCCAGTGGTCTTTTACCATTCTGAAAATCCTAGGGTCCTAAGGAATTATGCTAAATTTACTCTGCCTGTGCTGTATACATGGAACAACAAAGCCCAGATGACTGCGCATCTGTTTATAACACGGTTTACTGAATAATTTAAGCCCACTGTTGAGACCTCAGGAAAAAAGACTTCTTGCAAAATAGGACTGCTCACTGACAGGGCACCTGGTCACCCAAGAGCTCTGATGGAGGCGTACAATCAGATTGATGTCATTTTCATGCCTGCTAACACAGCATCCATTCTGCAGGAGTAATTTCAACTTTCAAGTCTTATTATTTAAGAAACACATTTCGTAAAGCTTTAGCTGCCATAAATAGTGATTTCTCTGATGAACCCGGGCAAAGGAGATTGAAAACCTTCTGGGAAGGATTCATCATTGTAGATGGCTTTTAAAAACATTCCTGATTCAAGGGAAGAGGTCAGAATATCTGCATTCATAGGATTGTGGAAGTTCCAGCCCTCGTGGATGACGGTGAGGGGTTCGGGACTTCAGTGGAGGCAGTCACTGCAGGTGTGGTGGAAATGGTAAGAGAACTAGAAGGAGAAGTGGGGCCTGAACATGTGACTGAGTTGCTGCAACCCCATGACAGAACTTGAATGGATGAGTTGCTGGTTCTCCTGAATGAGCAAACAAAGTGGTTTCCTGAGATGGAATCTGTTCCTGGTGAAAATGCCGCAAAGACTGTTGAAATGACAGCAGAGGATTTAGCGTATTACACAAACTGAGTTGATAAATCCGTGGCACCGTTTGAGAGGACTGATTCCAATTTTGAAAGAAGTTCTCCTGTTGGTAAAATGCTATCAAACGGCATCTCATCTACAGAGAACTCATTAGTGAAAGGAAGACTCAATCATCATGGCAAACTCTTGGTTGTCTTACTTTAAGAAATTGCCACAGCCACCCCGGCCTTCGACACCCCCCACCCTGATCTGTCAGCAGCCATCAACATCGAGGCAAGACCCTCCATCAGCAAAAGATTACCACTGGCTGAAAGCTCAGATGATGGCTAGTGCTTTTTGACAACAAAGTATTTTTTTAATTAAGGTGTGTACATTGTTCTTTCAGACATGATGCTTTTGCACCCTTACTAGGCTACCGTGTAGTGTAAATACAACTTTATGCACTGGGAAACAAAAATTAGTGATTTGACTGGCTTTATTGCAGTTCTTGCTTTCGTGCAGTAGTCTGGGCCTGAACATGCAGTGTCTCCAAGGTATGCCTTTGTGGGTATTTGTTTTCTTCTGCCGTTAATTTCTAATTAAAGGCATTGGAAAACTGGAGTTCTAAGTAATTAAAGCTTACAATAAGCCCAGTGTATTAACGATGTTAAAGGATGCTGTGGTACAGACTTCTGTGTGATCACCAAATTCCTTTCTTCCTGGCCACACGGTGAGACTACATTTTTCCGCCTCCCTGGCAGTTAGCTGTGATCATACACTTGAGTTCCAGAGAATGGAGTGTGGATGGAAATGATGTAGGTCCCTCCAAGGCTTTGCCCATGAAACTTTTCGTCATGACTTCCATGTTTTGTTTCTTGCATGTGGATTGAATGTGGTGGAATATGAAGCCTTTGCAGATTGTGGGGCACAATAGTTTAATAAGCCTGGGGTCCTCATTGACTGTGTGGCACAGAATCTCCTGCTCTTCTCCATATACTGTGATATGGATGAGAAGTCAACAGCTATTGTGTTCAGCTACTGAAATTTGGTGTAAGAATTGATATCAAAAGGTATATGCTTCTCAGCCCTCTTGGGACCTTGGAATCCAGCTGTGTCTTCTGGAGGAAATAGGATTTAGTGAACACAGGACATTGCCTCTCTCAGAGAGAATTTGCCCGAATTTTCAGATACGGATGTTTTGTGTATTTAAAGATTCTACACATCTCATGTTATCCCAGACCTTTCCTAACCCTGAAGAGTAATGTGAGTTGTGTACTCACTAGAAATGTTTGGGACGGTCCAGCATCAAGGAGGCATCTCATTTCACTTTAAGTCATGAATATTTCTGCAGCAGATAATTAACCTTGGTAATTGTATTGTTTTATAGCCAGCTTACTGGAATGATCTGTAATGTGGCTTGGCAACAGTCAACAGCTATCAGATGTCATTTGAAATAATTTACTGATTAGAGATAACTTATTATTTCTTGCTCAGCCTTTTCACCGTGAATGTTAAAGTATATTTTTGCCTCTTAAATATGGTAATAGCTTTTACTTTGCATGCAAATATGGGCAATAAGCTAAAAATTCCCTTCCCTTATGAATCAACTTTCAGATGCCTGTAATGGATGATGATTTTTTTAATGTTATCATTTGGTTCTCAGATGCTTGTTATAAAAATTTACTTCAGAGTCCTGAAGTGAAGTCCTGCATTAGGAAGCAATGGATAGATACTAAATTTCTCCTTGTACTCTTGCCCAGGGGCTTTGAGTTCAGTGTATCCTCTACTAGGGATAGATTGTTCTGTCTCACTCCTTAGATTAAATGGTTGCCTTTTCAAGACCATGGTGATGATGCTAATCATGATGACGATGATGGTGATTTACCATTAATATGGGTTAAGTGTTTGGATAGCAAAGGCCAGGGGTCTGTCTTTTCAGAAAAAAGGTGATGGTTTATTCTTGGCCGATTTGTATTTAATTTCATTTAGGTAGTTTAGGTTTGCATAAATACTGGGCTCTTGTGCTCATTCTATCACTTTCTTGCTATCTGGTATCAAATCAATCTGTTAACCTCTCTTTGCTTTCTTGTTTACTCAAACCTATAATGTGGAAAGTTACAAAGCCCTTTAAAGCTCTATGATGGTGTGATACATTGAATTTATGATTTACTTATGGCAGGTAGTACCTTTATCCTTGGAGGGGGTAAATCCTACAATTAGAGGTAAGAATAAGTTCTTGAAGAAGGAAAAAAAGGGGCGCCTGGGTGGCTCAGTCGGTTAAGCGGCTGACTTCGGCTCAGGTCATGATCTCGCGGTCCGTGAGTTTGAACCCCGTGTCGGGCTCTGTGCTGACAGGTCAGAGCCTGGAGCCTGTTTCGGATTCTGTGTCTCCCCCTCTCTGTGACCCTCCCCCATTCATGCTCTGTCTCTCTCTGTCTCAAAAATAAATAAACGTTAAAAAAATTAAAAAAAAAAAGAAGGAAAAAAAAAACAAGAGAAAACTGAATGAGAAAAATAAAGGAAACATGAGAAAAAAAAAACATTGTTGAAGAATATTTCCAGATTTCCCTAAACAGGTTTATTTCTATTCCTTATTAGATTAAAAAGCAAAACAAAACATGGGGCGCCTGGGTGGCTCAGTCGGTTAAGTGTCCGACTTCAGCTCAGGTCGTGATCTCATGGCTCTTGAGTTGGAGCCCTGCACCAGGCTCTGTGCTGATAGCTTAGAGCCTGGAGCCTGCTTCAGATTCTGTGTCTCCCTCTCTCTCTGCCCCTTTCCTGCTCACGTTCTGTCCCTTTCTCTCAAAAATAAATAAGCGTTAAAAAATTTTAAACAAAGCAAACCCTTCTTTTAGGAGGAGGGAAGGGAAATTTTTAAAAGATTTCAGAGGTTTAAGTCCTAGAGACATTGAAATATTTTAAAAAATATATTTGTGAGGAACTTAGTTCCCCTTTTAAAGTTTAAGTAGAGGATTTCAGTTTCTCCAGAAGAACTTATCTCTTTGGGTCAATCTCCATATGCACAATGACAACCAATAAATATTCTTCAAGACCAAGTGTAAAAATTCTCCAAAATGTGATTGTCTATTCAGATCACATGCCTTTCCTTTCTGCTTTTGGAATGAACAAACACATTTATACCACGGTGAAATTCTATTGAATGTGTGAAAATTGATTCTTTACTTTTACCTACCTTAATAAGCGCACAGATTGCTAACTTTTCAGTAGATGCATTTAAAATATATTATAGCTAATCAAATGTTAAAGTGAATTACAGCCAATCAAATGGGTTTTGTTGTTTTGTTCCCTTTTAAATGACACAGTACATGAGCCAGCACAGCCAAGGAAAAAAATTGGTTTAGTTATCCTTTACTGAAAACAGAAGTTGATTGATTCAGAAAAGAATTTGCAGCTACATGAATTGATATTGATGATTTGATATGTTAGGTGGGTAAGAATCACAGATGTGCCCATCAGAAATGACTGTCTATGATATGTAGTGAAATGTTAGATCATCATTCCCTCTTCTATTCATCTGCCTACAATTTAATCTTTTATGAATGGAAATGTAATTAGGTGCTTTTTTTCTAAATTTTTTTTTGGTAAAAGCAATACATATTACAATTTTGGCTGTATATGATACTTTTATTTAAAATTTTCATTGTTATCATTGTAGGTAGAATGTCTGAAGCTCTTTGATTGGAATAGTAGCTTAATACCATTTAAATAAATGTATTTGCTCTTCATAAGGCATTTTACATCATTTATGTATTTGCATATTAGCTAGAGGTAAATGCCCACTAATGTCTAAAGTAAGAAAAACGATCAGTGAATTATTTACCTTATTTATACTTTTAACAAGATACTTACACGTAGGTTCAAACAACAGTCTTATATTTGAGTCATCACTATCAATCTGGAAAAGTATTGGCCAACTCTTGCACCCCAATGGGAGCACGTGTTCAGTGAGGGGCTGTCTGTAAATTTCAAATGTAATTTCATGTGTTTACGGTTAATAATGGCTGTTAATTAAAACAAATTAGTGGTCTACATAACACAAATTAGGAAGTAATTTATTAATTCACTAAATGTTTTTTCCACGTCAGACATTTTCAATTGTTTACACGGCATACAGCGCTGGTCGTAAAACAAGGGTTTACAGCTAAGTCACGATAGCGGTAGAAGGTCGGTTAGGTCTTAAGCCAGTCTTTCTGATAGATGATCAGTATGTTCTATTCTCTTGGTGGTTGTGTTTCAAAACAGCTCTGCTAATGTTGGCCTTATCAGTCTACTTAGATAGTTTATATAACTTGGTGCATATATACATTCCTTCAAATTGAAGCACCCTTTAGAGCCTGAGTGGTTTCTGGTTATGCCACCTATTCCTATGGTGTTTCCGTGCCTCTTTGGGGAAACCTGGAAGTTTGATGGCTTTACATGTGTTTATTTTACAGCTTACTATGTTGTTTCAAGTTGTCTCCCTCCCTACTTTTTTATTTAAAAATGTTCTTTTTGTGGTGTATCAGACAAGTCACTTTTTCTCTTAGTAGGACGTGGCATTGGGACTGTTTCAAAGCTTGAGCGTCCCTGTTTCCTCAACTACATAGTAATGGTGGATTCATGGCATCTTAAAAGATGATGTGATTATGTGTGTGTTACTTAAAAAGTGTTCAATAAAAATCTGTTGAATAACGTATGCAGAAACTTTCATTAGCTATCTTCCAAGCTTTATTCTGTTTTTTCATTTTATAAATACGTTTGTACTGATAGGAGTACCTCAGATTTGATTTCAAAATCTGAGAGGGGAGGCTGTTTCTTCTCATTTAACCACATTGATTAGCATCACCAACCACTGTAAAGCATGTTGTATATTGCCAATGCTTTCTCAATTAAAAATTCCCTTGGGAACAAAGCACCATTTAATAAAGCTGGCATAGGCTCAGAGATGATTCAGAAAGTTCCTTTTCCTAGTGCGGGAAAACTCACAAGGGAGCTGCTTTGTATGCTGGTCTCATTTAGACTTGCTGGCTCCTGAATATTCTCTCAGAAGGGCAAGACCACCGAGGATTGTACAGACAAGTCATGTGCAAGCCTGAGAGGCACAGCTCAGGGCTTGTCACTGTGGATCATCTTTGTCCCCTTGCTGTAGACCTTTCTCAAAGGGCAGATGCCAGGCACCTCTGTTTGCCCAAAAGGGCGAGACTTCTTTATCTGGAGGGGAAGGGCAGAAGTGTACTAGGGAGGGAATTCACATCTTAGAATAATACATCACTCTGTGTTTTATATTTCTTTTTGTGGAAATAAACAAAAGAGTGGTCATTAGAAACTACTCTTCCATATAAAGATAAGGCATTCCCATGTTATATGGTAAGGATGACATTTATAGTCATAAATCAAAATAATCTGGGATTTCTCAGGGCCTTTTAAGTTGGTAAGAAAACCACAGCCACGTTCTTTATACTCGTGTTTTGTGAGTGACAGAGGATTGCACTGATAGCAGTTTTGGTAATCATTTTGTCCTTAGCTCCTTATCAGCTGGGCTGTAGTATTTTTATGACCACCTCCCCTTCTTTTAATACACATCTGAGCTACTTCATTGTACAAAGAGCTGTAGGCACATTTGGACATGCTGTGAGTCAGCCATGGCTCTTGTGTGCCAATACTCCCTTCTGTTGGAGTGTGCCCAGTGCCCAGGCCTACGGCTCCTGTTTCCCATGGGGTTTGGCTTCCTCTGGAAAAGATGGACACTGATCCCCTCAAGCTGTATCCCTCTTTTCATGGCCTTTTGTGTGTGCATACTGTGCTTTGATCAAACTTGTGACAGGTGTTTTGGTCAAACTTGTGGCAATATATATATATATATATATATATATATATGTATATATGTATATATATATATGTGTGTATATATATATATATATATACATATATATATATATATATATACATATATATATATATATATATATAATGATTATTTATTTTTGAGAGAACGCTACTGGGGGAGAACCAGAGAGGGGGACAGAGGATCCAAAGTGGACTTTGGGCTGACAGCAGACAGCCTGATGTGGGGCTTGAACTCAGGAACTGTGAGATCATGACCTGTGCCAAAGTCAGACGCTTAACCGACTGAGCCACCCAGGCGCCCCATTTTTTTAAGAATTTAAATACTTGAGGTAATCTACATGACTTCTTCTCAACAGAATATGTTAAGGCAGATTATGATTTGCACCTTCCACTGTACCACGGGCTACAGATACTGCAGACACCTAGAGGAGTAAAATATAATCTCTGTGCACGAGGAGGTCTGCATTCCACATTTAGTTGGGAAGCTATAAGGTTAAAAAATGAAAATCTTGAAGAATGGGATGGTGTGTTTAAACTCCTTCACCCTTTTCCTTTTACTCATTTACAGATTTCTATGGGAAACTTGGTGTCCCTGCACCGATGGCAAGTCACATGCCCTTGTTTTATGCTCCAGTTTATGGTGTCATCTTCCTTCAGAGCATTTGTCACGGCTGTAGTTTTCATTCATTTGGGTGACGTTTTTACTGTATTTTCTTTGGCCAGCCTCGAAACTTCCTGAGTCCAGGGGCTCTGTCTTTTTAAAATTCAGCTGTGTTGGCACAGAGCGGATCTTCAATAATCATTCACTCCATAATTGGCTGAATGATTGTATGCGTTCTGATTATTAATGAATGGTGAGAACAAATTAATTGAATATAGTTAATTTTCACTCTAAGTATGTCCTTTCTTTCAGGGGCTTAATATTTGCCATATTTATAAAACCTCTTGTGTGCTTTAAAAAAAATTTTTTTTTTGTTATCTGCCTATTGAGAGAGAGTGTGCACATGTGCGCATGCGGTGGGGAAGGGCTCAGGAAGAGGGAGACAGAGAATCCCAAACAGGCTCCATGAGGAGCCCAATGTGGGCTCGATCTCACAACCCTGAGATCAGGACCTGAGCTGAAATCAAGAGTTGGATGCCTACTGACTGAGCCACCCAGTTGCCCCTAAAACCTCTGGTGTGCTTTTAAAAGTTCTCTTTTGTAGCATTTTTAGTCACAGTAGAATAATCACTGTGAATTGTTTCCGCAGAGGCATGTTTGTAAGTGCTGGGGTGCGTTGAGATGGTGCGTGTTTGAGAAGGAAGGTCTTGGGGAGTAGAGCTGGACAGACACGACCATTGACAGCATTCATTAGTTCTGTGTCATTTTTCTGGGTGGAAATAACTAAAGCTAAAGTATTTTCCTTCCAATTCTAATGAATATTTCTAAGCCATTATCTTGTTTCTTCATTAAATGAAAACATCAAGTTAAGTTGTATTGATATTTGCAATTTTAGATATCACACTGTGTCTAAGTGATGAATGGATGCTATTACAATTAGACTGACTTCAAAGAATGATCTGAATTTTGAGTTATCTATGAATCAGCTCATTAAAAAAGGTAAAAATGATTCTGTTGATCTTAACACTTTGAGTTCTGAAAAACATTTGTCATTTGATATGTTTATATAATCCTTAAATTGACATCATTTTCCTATTCTTTTTGCTCTCATATTCTGAGTGCAGTTTAGTTGATGGCAAACTTACCACAAAAAACTTTCGCTTTTTTGTCAAACTATTTTTGTGTCAGGTTCTTGTTTTTATAGGAATCACTTTCAAAATTAAGGTCCTGCGGTTTTCCTCAGTTCTTAAAAAAACACACAGAGCTTTTTCTTTTATTCTGTGTTTTCTTTCTTTCTCTTTTTACTTTTCCTTCTTTCTCTCTTCTCTCTTTCTCTTTGTTGGTACCCACATGAGACTTTCGGCTACTCCCCTCCCAGAATTAGTTGCCTTTCTTTTCCCAAGAATGCCTGATATAAAAATGTGTCTCAAAGAGCAAGTAAAACCAATACTTCAATGTCAAGGAAGTTGAATATTTTTTGAATTGATAACCTCTGCAATAACATTTAAAATGTTTCATAACTTATAAAGTATGGTTTTTAGATCACTCAAAATGAAATTTTATACGGAGTATTTTAGAGTTTTTCCATACCCTCTCATATTGGAGCTATCTATATGTGAACTTTGAAAAATATTTAATAGTGTGATGAGAGAAAGGGAAGATCTTCACTGATACAGAAAAAGGTAACTAAGAAGAGCTCATTTTTATTAAAATTGACTGAAGATTTAAAACTTTTTTTCTCATAAATATACTTAGGTATGTAGTAATTTTATGGCCCAGTCTTATGGTACATATGTAAGTGTGTAGTTGTTGAACAGTGCTCCTCTTCTAAAGTGAAAATTTCTGGGTGCCTGGGTGGCTTAGTCAGTGAAGCATCCAACTTTGGCTCAGGTCACGATCTCACAGTTCATGAGTTCGAGCCCCACATTGGGCTTTCTGCTGTCAGCACAGGGCCAGCTTCGGGTTCTCTGTCTCCCTCTTTCTCTGCCCCTCCCCTGATTGTGTGCATGAGCTCTCTCTCTCAAAGAAGAAACATAAAAAAATTAAATTGAAAATTTCATTCATTAAAAAAAAAAAATGACACACGTTTTTTGCTTTCATTGCTTTGTCAACTATTAACTAAGTAAAAGTAGTTTATTTAAAAACTTTTTTTTTTAATGTTTATTTATTTTTGAGACAGAGGGAGAGAGAGCACAAGTGGGGGAGGGGCAGAGAGAGAGGGAGACACAGAATCTGAAACAGGCTCCAGGCTCTGAGCTGTCAGCACAGAGCCCAATGTGGGGCTCGAACCCACGAACCGTGAGATCATGACCCGATCCGAAGTTGGACGCTTAACTGACTGAGCCACCCAGGCGCCCCTAAGTAAAAGTAGTTTAAACGGTCACCTCATCATTAAAAGAACTTTCCTCTGATAGCTAATATTAGTTTGCAAAACTGATGCCAAATAGAGTTAGACATGTCTCCACTCACAAAAGCTGTTTTGCTAAGGAAACAAAATATAGAGGAAAAATAACTTTCTTCACGTTTTTAAATACATTTCATGATTGGTTTAAATTGGTTGAGTTCTGACTAGGAGTAACAGCTAGTGTTCTGCTGCATATACATGTTAATAAATGTACTGCACAAGTTGTGGAAGTGGCAAAATTTAGTGGAAGGCCTCTAGATCAAAGGAGACCTAAGTTCTGGACCAGAACTTCCTGCTCTGTACCCAAAGACAAATTGGTAGACTTCACTGCACCTTGATTTCCTTACTATAAAATAAGAGGCCCAGATAGGATGGTCCATTTTTATTACTATAATTTTATGAGTGTTATGGGAATAAATTTTATTTCTCTTTGCAGTTCAGAAAAGTAACCCTGTTTGAATTATTTCTTTTTAGTTAGGTATGAATATCTCCTGCAGGCATCTTCCATCCAGCTCTTCCAGATTAGCTGCCTCACATGTTTTTCTTTCCTTTTCTTACCGATAAATTTGGACTCCCTCTTGACGCCGATGACAACTTCAGCATCCTTCTTGTCACCTTGCAGACTTTAAACATAAAAATACTCATTGGTTTTAAAAGGCAAAAAAAAAAAAATGTATATATTAGGACTATTAAGCCTGCCCTTGAAACATTTACTGTCTTTTATTAAATGTCTATTACCTGAAGAGGATTTATTTTAGGATGGAAAGTGGGAGAAGAAAGGAGCTAGACACATTTGAGAATGCAACTATGGTCATGCAAACATTTTAAAAGCCTTCTTAAAGGGAACACATGGAAATGTATTAACTAAGGTATTAAGAAGCGTTACTGCTTGTCTGATGCTAATTAAGGCAAGCATCTGGGTATATTTCCTTTCCTTAAATTGAAGTATATTTTTAAAAAAAACATAAAACTTAGAGTCCTCAGTACAGATTGTATAAGAATTTTAACTGGATTTTGTTTGGTCTTAGTTTCATCCTTTTTTTCTTTGTCAGTCTATGGAATTTTATAAATGTCAAACTATTTTTATTTCTTGAAAAGCTGATATGACAGAACTGAGTCTGTGTGCTGATTATTAACCAGTACTTTAGCTGATGTAATATTTATTCAATGCCAAAAATCATTGAGATATCTTTTGTTATAGCTTAAGTGACTTCCTTTGAAAACAACTCCATACTTTTAGAATATGAATAATTTCTTTTGTTAATAATGATCGAAGGTGAAATATAATAGATGAAGAAATAACTGGGATCACCTGAGTGGCTCGGTTGGTTAAGCCACCAACTCTTGTTTTTGGCTCAGGTGATGATCTCGTGGTTCTTGAGTTAGAGCCCCGTTTTGGAATATGTGCTGACAGCATGGAGTCTGCTTGGGATTCTCCCTCTCTCTCTGTCTCTCTGCCCCTCCTCTGCTTTCTCTCTCTCTCTCTCAAAATAAACAAACTTAAAAAAAAAGAGAAATAACTGCATAAACTTAAGCATATTAATTACAAGACAAGATTGTCATCTGTGGAGGAAAGGATACCTGGTGGGCTTTTACTTACATTGGGGCAGTGATGTTTCTCTGTTGCTTCTATTTTCAAAAATATTTTGAGGAAGGAAGATTAGATCTTGTTGCAAAATACTCTGAAGTTTCTTGCCATAGAGCTTACAAAGTCACAAGAGGAAAAAGTCAGAAAACTTAGCTCTGTCTCGGTTCCACGTGGAAACACACGGATCCTTATAAATTTATGTTTCTTCATCTGTAAAGTGAGGGTGTGCATTGGGCAATTAAAGACCTATATTCCTCTCTAATATTCTGTGAAATCAAGACATTATGTACATCCCCCCCCCCCCCCCATTTCTAAAACCTTTTTCCTTTGGCCTTTAGAGAATAAAATCAAAACAAAGTCTCTCCATTTTGAATTTCTTTTTTTCAGTTGATTTCTCTTTTGTTCGTCTGTCCAAAGGAATGATCATGTTTGTCTGTTGGACTTGAGTCAAATGAAAATGTAAAGTAGGAAAATCATAGCGTTGTGCCTTTGCTTGCACAGGTCTGGCTTATGTAAATCCGAGAATTCTGGTAGAGTTCTTAAAATTTATTTATATGCTAAAGAAGATGTGCTTGTTGAACCCTGAATAAAGGATCACTAGACAGCTTTTTATTCTTTCCATTGTGAAGTTATTTTCATCTGGTCTTACTATGATGGGAAATGTTTGTTGTCTCCTACAGATATTTTTCTTTCCTTTTGTTTTTTGGATACAGTCATTAGGAAAGCATAAAGTATAGGCTTCAATGCTTAGGTATTTAGGTATAGATTTCCTACTATAGTCAGTTAGGTATTTGCTTAATTACAGAATGTGGCCTCATGAGTCATCCTTTTAGATATTAAAAGTTAAAATATGTGTGTGTGTGTACACACAATTTATTATCCAGAATTTTTGAATCCACAAGACTCTGAATATTGAAACAAAATTACTTTGTAAGCTTGGCCCATTAGTGGCAAACTGATCTGAACTGACACGATATTATTTATAGTGGGAATGTTCATGCATTTCTCCAGATATAGTGTTGTTTTTGATGATAAGGTGTAAAATGTGCACTCTGTTACCTTTCTAAAATATGCATAACTCTGAATTTCAAAATACACCTGGCCACTGGGGGTTCAGAGAAGAGACTGATCTTTGTCATCATTCTCAAGGGATTATTAGCATGAGAGCGTAAGAATATTGGTTTCCTATTGTTGCTGGCAGTGGAAATACAATACAGTAAATAGACAATAATTAAGTTCTTGCCCCTGGAAAAGGTTGGAACTAGAATCTGGAAAAATAAACTGCACACAATATGGGAGAGAATCTTAACAAACAGAAAACATACGATAGTACTTATCCATAAAGATTAGTACATAGTACTTACAATTTTTAAAACCAGTTTTGTGCTTGCTATAAATGCAAACAGGGTTTTATAAGATTTGCTAAACAGGGTTAAAAAGAAATTCTGAATAGAAACAGTTGATATGCAGACTGATATTTGCATGAAAACAAATTTAACAGATGCTTTGGAAACATTGGATATATTGTTGGGTAAATTGGCTTTGAGGGCGAAGTAGTGAAAAAATTTTTTCTTTCAATGACAAATGCAAACAACATACAATAGTTTTTACTCAGCAGATAGTATCTTTTTTCTTTTTTGGTAACTGTGGAAATGAAACTGAATGATTCTCTCATAGCGATGTTTTTTTTTTTTTTTATCTGTGACCTATGGTCATAGAAGACTGATTTAAAATGGACGAGAAACTTGCTCCTGACCTAACAGATGGTGTCTTGTACTCTCTGGTGGGCAACTTGACTTTTAAAAAAGACCTGAAAATTCAAATTGCTAATATCCATACTTTATGAAAATTATTTTCTTTTGCTTGAAAAAGACTCTTTTAATAATTCATGATGGAGCAGTTTTTTAAAAAGCTTTTAAACAATTCTGTGACTGATTGACTTGAATGTAATATTTTATAATTAGTCAATATTTGAAAGATTATATTAAGCTTTAATAGGAGTATTTATGGTTAAATTTTAGTTGAACTGTATTCAGGGATAGAAATAATGGGGTTAAATAATTTAGAAAACAACTCATCATTTATTGACTCACAGCCTCACAATTTGTTATTTGTTACTCACAAAAAAAGGGTATTTTGTCAATATCTAGTGTAGAATCTAATATCCTTACTATCATTTTCCATCACTTCTTATCATGTGAGGCTTCATTTTATTTTATTTTTTTAAGTTTTATTTAAGTAATCTCTACACCCAATGTTGAGGCTCGAACTCAGGACCCCAAAGTCAAGATTCTCATGCTCTTCCCATTGAGCCTGCCAGGTGCCTGGAGGCTTTATTTTAATATTCAGCATGATAACTTGTTTTCCTACCAGATCGGGTGCCCTACAGTTCTCTACAGATCTGGTTCTCACACTTGTTTATCTTTTCTTTAAATCTATAGTCCTCTTCAATTTCTAGTATGTTCTCAAGTATTATACACTTAACCTCCAAAAGCCATCCTTAAATGACCTTGTCCTATTTGGGGCATTTCCTTATTTTCCTCACACTCTGTACATTAACTGATTAACTGTACATTAACTCTTCTAATGAGGAAAATGAACTTAAGTGAACTTTGTTATGAAAAGTAATTTTGGAAGCATTCGGAAAGTTGTGAGGGAACCTATCATATAATGGTATTAAATATAAAAAGACAGATACAAGTGACACAGAGGCTTTTAACATTGAATTTTATCTTCCTTAAAGAAAATTTTTTTTAATGTTTATTTATTTTTGAGAGAGAGAGAGAGACAGAGAGAGAGACAGAGAGAGAGAAAGACTAGGATCCAAAGCAGGCTCTGGGCTGACAGCAGAGGCAGTGCAGGGCTCTATCTCACAAACCATGAGACCATGACCTGAGCTGAAGTACGAGGCTTAACCAACTGAGCCATCCAGGCGCCCCTATCTTCCTTTCTTTTTTAAATGGAGGTTTTATTTAAGATCCCATAAGGATATATATGTTTTTTTTCAATTGGTATGTGTGAAATTCTTAAGAATTTATGAAGGATTTCTTTTTTTTTTTAATTTTTTTAATGTTTATTTATTTTTGAGACAGAGAGGGACAGAGCATGAATGAGGGAGGGCCAGAGAGAGGGAGACACAGAATCCGAAGCAGGCTCCAGGCTCTGAGCTGTCAGCACAGAGCCCGACGCAGGGCTCGAACTCACAGACTGTGAGATCATGACCTGAGCCGAAGCCGGATGCTTAACCGACTGAGCCACCCAGGCGCCCCTATCAAGGATTTCTTGAGGGTAGAGATGGGGGTTTGGAAATCTCATGACGGAAATTTTATCATTTTCCTTCTTACTGTCCCTCTGAAGGAAAAGAAAGAGTGAAGAGAAGAAAAGATCTTTGTGATGGTGCAGAAATAGAGTATCCAGTTCTCCATTTGCTTTGGACTATCACTGGATGATTATAACGATGATAATCATCTATAGTCAGCCTGTACGTGATAACAGAGGACAGCATGTACGTGAATTATTTGCTGAAAATTACATGATCATTTTAAAAAGTCACAATTTGTCAGTAGTATATTTACTGTTATATAAAATTAGGTAAAACTGATTTTTTTCTTATTTCATGTCCTTAGAAATGTGTAATTCTCAACCATATTGCAAATGTCCCCAGGATGCCTAGTATAAATTTCCATCTCGGATTGACTGAACAAAAACAGTTAATGCTCTGTCTCTCTTGTTCTCTCTCTTTGCTTTTCTCTGTAACCTGAGAAATTTCTTCATTGACTTAAATGAAGCCAAGAGGTTTACCTATTTTTAGAAACAGAGAAGTGACTTTTCCACGGGTGCTGGAGTTTTCCCGTTTTCTTCCGTGAAATTCATAGTGCCAAAATCAAGGATGCCTAGACACAGATTTAACCATGCATTGCCTAGAAAGGGAAGCTGAGACAGTGTGATATTTATGCCCACCCTAAATTCAGACTATAACAAGATTATGTATGAAGAAGCCAGTGTTAGACAAACCTATGTTCTAGAGCCTTAATATTATTAGTATCACTATAATGTATTGCTATAATAGAAATTAATCATGAACAAAAAGGTTGGTTGTGACTGGAAGAACATTTTTATAAACCAGATTGATGGCTGCTTCTCTCATGTGGTAGTGCTATAATAGGATTCAGTGTACATTTGTTTGGTGCCTGGGGAACTATCTGAACAGAATATTTTCTGTAATTTATTTAAACATATTTGCATGGCCTGCAAATATTGAAATTTCAAGACCTTCAAGTACCCTTTATTGTTTGTTCAGATTTTATCATCAATGTTGCAAATACCAAGCGTCATATTTTCATGATTTTTGAGCATGTTGAATTACAGATGAATGTCCTTGAACCCTCTGCATATAATGTATAAACACAGACAGTATGACTTCTTTGTTTTCACTTCACAACATGATACAGTATGATAAAATTCCATTACCGTGATTTGTTTAATGCAGACACATTATAGGCCAAATTATATCCCTTAAAATATTACATACGTAAAAAATCTTTTCCATGAGTGAATGGCAAATGTTACTCATCTCTCATAAAATCCGGCTTATAAAGAGACTCAAGTTAATTGGATTTAGGTGGTTTATCTTTGGTACAACATACTTGTTACTCTACCATATTTTAAGAGTCATTCATTGTCCATGGCAAGGGAGCTATATGTATATTTATATATATACATATATATGTGTATATATTACCTATGTGATATGTATATATACATATACAATTACATATGTAATATGTATACATACATATACATATGTATATATAATATGTGTATATTATATATATACATATGTGTGTGTGTATATATATATATATATATATATATATATATATATATATGGTACATCCTAAGAGTACCTCTTAGGATGCAATATGCATATATTGAGTATCAGGCTCACAACAGTGGATAAGACAGAGAAATTAGGTCTAGTAGGGGAAAGAAGCATTGATTTCATATTCACCCCAGTTATAGCTATGAAAAGTTTTAGAAGGGGTTCATCTAGGGCCCTATGACAGTGTCTAGTAAGGAGTCTTAAATCTTGTCTGCATCAGATTGGACAGAGTGGGGTGAAGTTGAGAGGAAGGGCTCTTGAAGGTAAAAATGTGAACTGCTCCCTGAAAGATGTGTAAGATCTAGCCAACAGATACAGAGGTATTGCTCCCATTTTATTAATGAATGTACTTTTACTTGCATTGTGAAATATAATTTATAAATTAATTCTAGTAGTTTTCCTCTATAACTATACTTGATTACTGCTAGTAAAGTTTATTCCAGGAAAATTTGGAAGAAAAGAAAGCAGACGTCATCAGCAATAACAACCATCAGTGATCCAACAAACCTTCTCCCCAGAAAGCATACCCTAATACCCTTCTCCCCGCCTCAAAAGTCCTATACAACTCGGAATAGATGTATTAATAAAGGTATTTAAATCCAAGTTGTTTTTTTTTTATCAAAAATGGGGTCACAGTATTATTAGATTGCACTTTTACTTTTTCTAGATTTTACTTTCAGTGGCTCCAGCACCTTTGCAAGAGACATACCATTATTTATTTAACCAGCCCCTACTTGTGAACCTTTTAGTTACCTTTAACTTTCTCACAATCCCAAAATACTTGAAGCAAAGTCAACTCTATTTATAAACTTGGTTTGGTCAGCTTAATGCCTATATTAATATGAAGTAAATAAGGCATTCATTTGTCAATACCAGAGCTTTTTTGTGTAAATTTGCACACTAAAGATGGCTCAAATGAGAACTGGGTACACACACATTTAACTTATTGAGATATATATTCTTTACTGAAAGAAAACTCACTTGTAATGCCATAAATGGGAGTAATTTGCATTATGCTCAGTCTTTTACTGCTTAGCTTTTATCCCTGCAGGGTGTGAAGATCGCTGAGTAAATCAGAAACCCCTTTAGAATCAGAATCTTCAGGGTCTACTGTAGAATGAATGCCCAGTGTGCCAGTGGAAAACATTCAGGATCTTTTATGCCCATTTTCAAGTTTTTGACAGTTTTCTTTAGTCTTCCTCCTGAGATCACAAGTAATTTACAAAGGTAATTCTTCATCCAAAAAAAAACCCCAAAAAAACTGCAGCTAGAGTGTTAATTGGCCATAGAGGCCTCCTCTAGATTTGCTAATGTAGAACCATGAGCTGTTGAGGTGATAGAATTAATTTCTCTCCAGAAATTTTTATTATAAACCTTGGATTGGACTTTTAAAAGCCTCTGTTATTTGCTTCTCTGAGGCTAGGAAAACAAAAGCAAGAAACTCTCTCCAAGAGATTTCATCTTTAGTACCTGTGTAGCTGGGTGAATTTCTGTCTGGTTGAGGCTCCCAACATTTGCTAAGGTTCCTGTTCTGACTGACAGTGATGTTTCTTACCTTCTTCTAACTTCGGGAACCTATCTTCCAGCCAGGTGTGTTAGGCCAGTTGTCTTGGGGGAGATTTGTAAACTTAACCCTTGTTAAAAACTGAACCCTTGTGTTTCAGTAGTTGTCACTCCTGATTATGCGAAAATCATTTTCAAATATGATATTCTCAGGGTAGCTCTGGTTACACAATTGATTTGTCCAAAGTATTCTGCCAAAAAGAGAGGGCAAATTCTTACTAAACCTATGGGAAGAACTATATGGCCATGGAAAGTAAGGATGCCCATTATTCGTTTCTGAAATCTGGAGAGATCAGTGAGAATTAGATGCTCTTTTAAAGTGTTTTGTTTCTGGGGTGCCTGGGTGGCTCACTTGGTTAAGTGGCCTACTCTTGATCTCGGTTCAGGTCATGATCTCATGGTTTGTGAGATCGAGCCTAACGTCGGGCTGTGTGCTGGCAGTGTGGAGCCTGCTTGGGATTCTCTCTTTCTCTCTCTCTCTCTCTCTCTCTCTGTCTGCTCCTCCCCCACTTGCTCTTTCTGTCTCTTTCAAAAATAAATAAACATTTTTAAGTGTTTTGTTTCAATTTGAAACAGCAGTGTCCACCAAATTGAAAGGTATAGCTTAAAAGGAAAAAAAAAAAGATGAAAGTCTTACTCATATATCATTAGAAGACAGAATATTAAAAGCAACAACAGTATCTGAAAAAATACCTGCAATTAAATGGTACCCATCCATTAATTCAATCTTATGGAATTCTTATTTCCTTGTATCTAGGGTCAGTGGAGTCTGCCTTGATGAAGTCTTCTCCCATAGGAAAAATCCAGAGACTAATTTAGTGTTTAATTTAGACATATATTCAAAACTGGTATTATTATTGTAACTACTTTGTTAAACTGCCGTTTTCCTTTGGTAAAACCATTTGCGTGGCTATTTTTGTGTTATGTATTTGTTACTTTGAGGCTGGCTTTTAGTTACATATTCACTGGCTTAAGAATGAATTGCATTTGTTAATTGAATATCTAGTAATCAATTAACTTTGTGGCCAAAATATGTCAGATTTAAATACAGTACCCTTGTTTTCAAATAATTATACTTTCCACATTAATCTTGCGAGAACAAATCATTTTTCAAAAGCTTAATGAAGAGTGAAAGGCTAATTGATTGTAGCAAGAACTTAGAAGTACTGTTCTACAGTCTGCAAGTATTCCCACTCTCCTGTTGAGTTGCTAACTTCCCTAAAGGCTGTAGTCTAGAAACAAACAAGAAAAACAATGGTTAGGACTATAGCTTTTCAAATCCCACTTTCTAGAATATATATTGAAACAAAATAACAAACCAAATGCATATGAAGGACTAAAAAAATCATTTATCCATAAGGGAAAAAAAATACTGTACCTTAAAGAAAATGACCATAAAATAAGACCTTTGCACTCACAAATTTTGTTATATAGTATCTAATTTATTACCATTGTTTTTGGGTCATCAATTCTATAAAATGTATGAATATTACTTAAAATCCTAAATAAATCACTAAAGTATATACTTTGTAACGATTAGGCAAAAATCACAAAATTAAATTAAGCCTATACGTCCGTTGTTTTTTAGTTTAAATAGCTTGCAGATGTTCACATTAAAGCGTCTCAACAAGTCTAATAGGTCTATGTATCAGTTAAGATGATTTTGGTTGTAAGGAACAAAAAATATTTTATGCTGGTTTAAAAGAGCAAAAGGAAAGTTATTTGTTCATTGAGAAGTTCATTGATAAGGAATTTAGGTTTAGTTTGATCAGGGCTCTGCCTCTATCTCTGAAATTACCTAAGCTCTGCTGCCTTTCTCTGTTTACCACGGGTGTTAGGCTACCAGGGAAACTAGGCTTATCTGATTGGCTTATCCATTTGCTCAGCTCTTTTCTACCCTGGGTGAAGGGATTCTCCTCTTGCAAACCCAAGGGCTTCCCTATCCAGCCGGGAGGGGAAGGGGTAGAATGGATAGTGAAGAGCTCTACCACAGAATTATTTTGGATATTCTCATGCTTGAGTTTTGGGAAAGGAGAGGAAGTTGAGAAATATTTTCATTGATTGTCTCCTCTTATTACACAAGTTGCTTTCTTACACTTATCATCTTCCATGTAATCCTCTTGACAATACTAGGAAGTAGATGTTATCTCACTTCACAAATAAGCAGAAGGTTAGCCAATTCTTTTTCTCAGGCTCACATGGCTTGTGAAGGTATATTCTAAAGTCCATGTTTTTCTGTGCTCTTCAGATTGTAAACTAAATCACATTTGCTAAGTAATTTTGTGAGGAATGTTATTCCAAGTTGGAAGATCCCAAAGGATTTAAACATTTATCAATATCCATTCATTCCACATTTACAGTGTTCCTACTGTGTACTAGGTGTATGTAGTTGCTGGGATATTATGGTTAGAAGTGCCTTCGAACCGTACAGATTTAGTAGGAGAAACAGATGTTAATGTCATGCAAATAAGTATATAATTACAAACTCTGTAACTGCTCTATAGTAAGATCTGAGTCTGGGAGAGGTGATCACAATGTTTCTTTCTAGGAGGTGACATTTCAGTTGAGATCTGAAGGATGAGAATGAATTAACAAGACAAAAGAGGAGTGGGAGTAATGGGTTTTTGGAGTGATGGTGGGGTTCAGAGCCGACAGCCAAGATAGAATTCTTGAAGACGTCTTTGGTGCAAAAAGGTGATTTTATTAAAGCTTGGGAACAGGACCCATGGGCAGAAGAGCTACACGGGGCTGTGCAGAGTGACTGCTTAAATACTGTGGAGTTGGGGGAGGTAAAGCCAAGAGGAAGTTTCTTAAAGGGCTTTCCCTCTGCTAAAGAGGATTTACAGATTGTTGGAGGCCTAGTTATTGTTAAGCTAAAGTGGTTTTTCCCTTTCGCAAAGCATTATCCTTAAGATAGTAGGGAGTTCTGGAGATTAGGCTGTTGATAAGATTGCCTTTTTCTTGTGATATTACTAAGATATTTGTAAACTGATGGAGGTTCTATCAATGTAACCATTTGTTTTCTGTGCTTTCCTTTGTTCTTGAGCAACCAAGAGTGCCTGAGGAGTGTCAGGCACATCTCACCTCGGTTGGGTGGTTGGGTGGTGTTCGTGTCTGATGCATGCGTAGAAAATAAAGCGAGTCCTTTTTGTTTGAGCACAGAGAGAACACAGGGCAAGGCTAGGATGAGGCAAGTAGATAGATCGGATCTTGCAAGGGTCTTCAGGTGGTATTAAGAATTGTGCTGGATATTCCACGAGAAATTATCTTGGAAAGAACCCGATCTTGGAGATCTTAAGTCTTTGAGAAAGTTGGTGAGGTGGTATTTTAGTATTTATTGTCGTTATCTCTCTGAATAATTTATAGTGTTTTCTTAAAACATGTTTTCTTGCCTCAACAAAGCCGTACTTCATTTTTAGAATTCTTCTATCGTATTCAGCTTTCCAGTCCTGGCATGTTGTGTAAATCATTTGTAACCACTTTAAACTTTTTATAACTGTTTATGACTTGAACCTAGATAGAAAACAGTGAAGGTGGGGGTGCCTGGGTGGCTCAGTGGGTGAAGCCTCCATGCTGGGTGTGCAGCTTGCTTAAAAAAAACACAAAAAAACAGTGAAGGTAAAGGTATCTACATTTGTCGAATAAATGTTTATCAAATAATATTGAATTAGTTGCAAACTGCCCAGAGAACAAAAGTCTAGACATTAAACTTTGGGGAGGAAATATAGAAATAATATATATAACTGATTTAATGTTGGTGACTTGGTGTTCTCTGTTCACTGTTAAGGTCTTGTTGGAATTGCACTTGTGACCTCCCTTTTATTTTTGGTTACAATTAAAGAATAAGAGAGAAACAAGACTTTATTTAAATATGCAGTTGGCTCTTTTCATTAGACTAAGGCAGTATAAAAGAAAAATTTTGCTCATACCATATGGTGTATTAATATCATAAATAAAGCATGCATCTGGGTTATAATCAAAGTTGGACTTAGGTCCTTCAAGTTCATGTCTGTTGACAAGATGGTTTACTTAGAATTCTGAGCACTTGACCTATAGTATAATATTTAAGCCTGAAGCTGCTGACTCAACCAGTTCCCTAAATGTCACACAAACGAACACCATTACTTTAATCTTCTTACATCACTTGCTGAAAGTAAAGCTTTAAAAATTATCAAAATAAGACTTGAGAGTAGGAACATATGTATTATTGAGAAACTAACTGAATGTTTAGTGGGCAAACATCATCATCATTTTATCTTTGTAAAGGATAATGTAAATTGTGTTATACCAACAGTTTATTTCATTGTTGGGAAAGATGTGTCTTCTCTTCTGGAATGTGAGCTTAGTTCTCTTGTCTCCATGTTGAAAGCTCTAGAAGAAGGGCAGGGCAGAGATATGTGCGTGATTGTTGTTAAAGTCCTTGACTAAAGCACGCTTGCTCCTGGCATGGAATATATGATGCTGCAACAAATTCCTGCTCAAACATTTTCTAGTCCATTTTCCTCTTCTGTCTAGAACTGTCTATACTTACTTTCCTGTGTAGTTCTTTCCTGACAAGTAAAAAACTAGTAAACTACTGATCAGTTTGAAATACTAACATTTCTACTTGTTTGTATTGAAAGTAGGTACTTCCTTTTTGGTGGGGGGGGGGGGGGAGGGCATCTGAGAGATCTTCCCTTATTCTGGGCCATTGAATTTCAACTCATGCTATCAGGGCTGATAATAATGCAAGTATCACCTTTAGTATGTAGATTTGAAAATGGCAAATACGGAGAACACATATGATCCGGGCATTCAGAACCCACTCTATTCTGTGCATCACGAAAAGCCTGTGAAGAGAATGTGAGGAAGAGCCGGACATTCACATGCATGGTGGTGTGGACCCCCAGGGTGAACTGTTGGGTACCAGCATTTGTTGATTTTCATCAAATATTTCAACACTTGCTGAAGCGATATGTTTTCTATCAAGGACTGTCATGGAATATCTAGTACTTTTGGAAAAATATATGATTTGTTCATTTATTCAGAAATTATTTATTGAGTGGTAAGACTGTGTCAAAGCTCTAGGAATTTGAGGATGAAAATGCTTGGTCCATACCTTCAGTCTATTGGATAGTTAATGCCACGATGAAGTGGGACATAGGGGAAGAAATGCCCAATCTTCCTGGATTGTTGGAGAAGTTTCATAGGAAGTTGTCCCTGAGATTGAGCCTTGAGGAGAGAGGGGAATGTGTTCCAGAAATTAAGTCTATGTGTGGGAGTAATAATAATGATAATATTATTAGAAGAGGGTCACCTGGGTGGCTCAGTCGGTTGAGCATCCACTTCGGCTCAGGTCATGATCTCACAGTTTGTGGGTTCAAGCCCAGCATTGGACTCTGTGCTCACAGCTCAGAGCCTGGAGCCTGCTTCAGATTCTGTCTGTCTGTCTCTCTCTCTGCCCCTCCCCTGCTTGTTCTCTCTCCCTCTCCTTCTCTCCCCCTCTCCCCTCTCAAAAATAAATAACTAAACATTTTTTTTAAATTAAAAAAATTTTAAAAAGGATATTATTAATGAAACAGCTAAGGTTTATTGAAAATTTTGATTGTTTTTTCTCTTTTCTTTTCTTTTCTTTTCCTTTCTTCAAAGCGTTTCACGTGTATTAACCTGTTTACTCTTCATAGCAACCCTAAGAGATAGTAGACTATAGATAGGAAACTGAGTCAAAAAGAAGTAATTCTCTAGCTCACAGTCAGTCTAGCACGCAGTCACACAGTTAATAATGATGGAACCAGATTTCACATCCAGAGTCTAGGGCAACTTTGCTTTGTGTGAATAAAATGACCTGTTTGGTAATGGTAGAACTTGAAATGGTTAGAAGTTCAGGTCGCTGGGTATTTGACAGGGTTTTGGCTGGTCAGATTGTTATGGGTTACATTGTGAACAGCCTTGGAAGACATGCTAAAGAATTAAAATTTAGAAGTAAATCAGAAATGCACATACCAGGTCCTACCTCACATCTACTGAATCAGAATTTCCCTGCTCCAGAAAGTATCCAAGGCTTTTGTGCCCTGATAATGTCAAATAGTGAGTAGATCTATAGTTTCTAACAGCAAGTGCCACTATTATTTGCCCCAGGTTTCTTGGTGTTTCGTTTGTCGAGTTGAAAAGTAAGGTAGAGAATGCAATAAATCCTATTTTGTATGACTTGGGTTTAATTTGCTTGCAGAATATCCTATTAAAAATGTGAAAAATAAAAAGCTGCCTGCCTGCCTGATTTGGAGATAGGGAATTTTTTAGTCTCATGTATGGCTGGTAGGAGATACTCATGGATATAGTTGAGATTACTCATGTGAGAAAATAGAGCAGTCAGCATGGAGAGAAAGCATTGAAATATGAAAGCAGCATGAAATTTGAAATATTGTAAATGAAGAAATTAAGAAGAGCATCTTCAAATACCAGAGGGAACCCGGGGAGAGATGGAGTTTGGGAGCTAAGGAAGGAGGGTTTCACGATATCTTTATTTTTATTAAATGCATCAGAGAATTTGCGTAAGAAAAGGACTAGGGGGGAAAAAAAAGACCAGGGATGTTGTGAAGAAGCAGAATTTTGGTGGGGTGGAAGCCAGATTGGAATGTACACTTGCCAGTAGGTAGGTAGTAAAAAGGGCTTAGATGACTCTTTGCAAAAACTTGATTTTAAGAAGGAAAGTAGAGTGATAATAAGAAAAGGCTACAAGGTAAAAATTACCGGCTTTTCCCTCTTTTTATTTAATACTTTTTATAAGATTGAAACAATACAGATACAAAAGATAAAGCTCCCTTTCATCCAAACGCCAAGAGATAAGAAATGTTGAAATTTGTCATAATTTTTCAAGCCATGCTTCTATGAATATGTATTTGTAGTAAATATGTATCTATGTGTTTTTAACAAAAATATGTTGTAGCTGTCTAAATTTTCATATGTACCTTAATGTACTGGAAACACATATCTCTTTCATTACGTGTTATTTTACACCATTACCTTTTCAGAGTTGCCTGGTGTTGCATTGTATGTATAGAATAGTTTACATAATCCAATTTTTGACATTTTTGCTTCTCTGGGTACTTCTTCATTTTAACAGTGCTACCATTAATATCTTTGTGGGTAAATTGCTAACACTTTCATAATTATAGATTTTTTATTAATTTCAAATTGTGGAACAAGGTCCCAGATGGAGCCTTCATTTACGGGATCTATAAATCGAGTAGATGGACCAGTCTTAGATAAAAGCACAGACATTTCCATCTTCCTGGGTGGGAGGAGAAAAGTATTAGCTTATAGGTGGTTAGTAGGAGAAAGGATGAAAATGCCCTGCGGGAGTAGCCATATGATGCTCTGTTTTAATCTTCATGCGGATAGTTGAAAGGGCACGTTGTTACAGGACGTTGGAAAGTTGTGAAGGTTTGAAAAAAACTACCAAAAAGATAAAGCACAAGAGTATATGAAGGGTTACTGGGCAAAGTTGTGCAGAACTGGCATTGAGCACTCCATGTCTGCAGGGGTTCCAGATGCCTTGGTTCCACTGTCCTCTCCAGGGGCATTCAGAGCCCAGGTCTAGGGAGTTGAGAAGGCCAGACATGACTTATCTATGGTTTGGTGGCTACAGGTCTGGTAGGTGGTCGGCATGGGCAAAATAGGGGTACACCATGAAGGAGTTGAAGATGGTGTGGAGAGAGCAGTTGGGTCTCTACAGTCACATGAAGAAGAAAAAGAAGCTTGAAGGGACCATAAAGAGCACAAAGAGTGAAAGAAAGCATGGGGATTGGCGGGTGTCAGTGAGCAGGAATAAAGGACTGAGGCCTGAAGAGTTATAAAATTGTGGCCAAAAAGTGGGACACCGAGTTGAGATTTTAGAAGGAGAGCAATTACACTCCAAGTCAAGGTCCAAGGGGTAGCCATGGATCTGGTGAGCTAAAATTAAGGGAAGATGAGGTCATGGAACCATATGCAGCTCAACGTTGTCCATATGGATGTGGGTGATGTGAGGATTTTTAAGTAAAGAGGAAAGAGTGCCCTAGAAATTCCTAATCCTGGATAAATGACAAAACAATTGGTAACGAATAATGGTAAATAACGAAGGTGCTATAGCTGGTTGGCCTGGATATTTAGAAAATATTTATGGAAGGTAAAACTGATAATAAATGCGATAATGAATCTTTTGGGAAGCAAATGGCATCCAAGGAGCAAAATGAGCTTCTAGCATGCCAAAAGTCACCGTCTAGCTTGAGATGCAGGAGTTGGTTGAGGAGATGGATAGCTGGACGGTGTCTTTTTCACCCTGTAACACTGGGACATTGGGGAAGACAGGTGCTGGAGTGAATTTTCTTCTGGTGAGCTCGCAGCGGGTCTGTGAGTGGGGTAGGGAACATACACCCTCAGGTCTAAGCTGTTGTCTTGCAAGTGAACATACAGAGTTGAGGCCTGTACTCGTAAGCATTGTAGCCAGGATGGAGGGTTGCCTGCCAGTAGCTGCAGTTTTTTGTGAGTTTCTGATTTTGCTTTTTTCTTTTTTCCACGTAAATTTTAAACGTGATCTAACTGGGAGGAAAAGGAGCTGTAAGGACTGGCTTCCCAGAGAAACTGTTTTAGAGAGTAAGGTAAAAGACCTGGTGAGATTCTGGGTTTTGCTTGCTCTGTCAAAACCCCCGGGTGTAGTTGAGAAAGTATGAGCTCGGGATGCAAGATTCTTGAGTTTGAGGTATCAGCAACGTTATGGGGCCAACAATTAAAATACAGCCACTGAATCCAGTACCTCTGAGAGGTCTTCGGAATCTAAAGTCATTTTGTCTTCACACCCGAGTTCCCTTCCCTGTTATGTTAAAACTGCCCTTTTCATCATCTCCCTACTGTTCTTAAAGAATTTCCTTATATCTGTGAATTTGGGGACTAGATATAAACTCCTATTCTTAGTTCTTTGCAGGCATTTCAGGAGAAATAGGATGGTAATGGAGTGAGTGGTGAGTTTAGATAGAAGAATGACCTTATGAATGCTTGTAATTACAGGAGTAAACAAATAGAGAAACAAAATACAGGATTAGGTAGATAGTGAACACACATCTGAGGGCTCCCCCAGGAGCTCCCTTACAGGCTTGTGGCAATAGAGAGAGGTCTTTAGTTGGGACAGTTGCTTTCAGAGGAATAAGGGCTGGAAGCCGCCATTTTATTTATGTTGCATGTAGTATTGACCGCATAACGACCACCTTAAATTTCCCTGGCAAAGCACCTCAGTGTAATTGTAATTCAACATATTCTAAAATTTTGAAGCCATTTTTTCCTGAATCAGAATTCAGAGCTTGCTCCACGGTTTTCTTCCTTCTCCTGTTCGCCTTCCCCTTTCGTTTCCTCATGATAATTTTGGTTGCTTTAGTATTTAGCATGTGCAGCACATGCTATGTAAGCCTATACATATAGTATTATACCCTTACACCTATATCTACTTAAGCTTGGTTCTTTGCCTTTTTTCTCTTTTTCTGGCCCTGTGTATTAGGTCCTTTAGTTTAATCATCCGTGTCTGCTTGTACTAGATTGTTTCCCTAAGAACTCTGTAAGCCACAGAGTGAAACTGATTTGGATTTTACAGCCCTGGTGATTTTCCTTCTGGTGTACTACCAAGAAAGTGCTATAGCACAGGAGCTGATGAGTCATTTTGCTGGGCTTTTGCTTTCTATTTTGTCTTTGAAAAATCAGGTATGATCAAGAACATGGAAATGTCTCCTAACATCATGAGGGTAACGCTACCATAAAGTAAAAGCGTCAGTGTTAGTTTTGGTCTCCGATAAATGGAATACATTGTGATTTCAAATAAATTGAGTTCCCCCATAAAACATTCATTCATGTAAAATTTCATTTCTCTAAATTTTCGTTGCTTGTACTGGAAGCTGACTAGAATTACTCGGCACCTGCTGCTATGTGTCTGGCGTTGTCCTGGGGGCCTCACACCTGTTAAGCCATTAAATCATCACAGCAGGTTTATATGGTAGTTCTGGATTCTCCCATTTTACTGAAAAGAGGTTGAATCTGAGCGTGTTGAAATAACTTTTCTTATGCCACTCAGCTAGTAAGGCTGGTATCCAGGATCTCTGTGGCTATGACTGCAACAGGCTTCCTGATTGGAGATAGACATGGGAACGTATTAAGGTTTCATTTTGGATTTATACATTCATTTGGATTAGAAATGGAGCCAACTGTTGTTGGTTGAGATGGTAGGCTGTTGGGAATTAATTCAGTTTAGTACTGAGTATAATCTCTGGCAAGATCCCAGTCTTCTGTCACATAGTACTGCCAGATGAAGGGTTACCTTGATCGTCAATAATTTCATTTCTACATAGTATAGTTTCATTATCTAAGGAGATGAATTGTGGGGCAAATAAATTCATTGAGGTCATAGTGTATATTTCCCCCAGCTTGTTTGAGGCATCACTGGCATGGTTATTTTATCTTTTAATTCTTGGCATTTGATTCAGGGCCATGATTTCCAAAGCTGGTCTCTTGGCTGGGCTCCAACATCTGCCATTTGTTCCTGCGTTTTCTCCTCCCCGTTACATACCTCCCCACTGATCGTTGCTCATATTTTGCCACTACGGTAGCTTTTGAATCCAGTCTCCCTCTTCTTCAGTCTATCCTACATATTGCCAATCATAGCAGTTTTTTTCACAATACTCATTTGGCCTCAAAATACTATTGTGCTTCATGGCACACTCTGTGATTCCATTTATATAATGTTCTTGAAATGACAAAATTATAGAGATGGAGAATTGATTAGTGGCTGCCTGGGGTTAAGGATGTTGAGGTGAAGGGAGATGGATTTGACTCTAATGAGGGTAGCACGAGGCAAATCCTTGAATGGTCGAATAGTTCCGTAGCTTGATGTATGGTGGTACATGATGCAAATGTGATAAAATAATATAGAGCTATACTCCCTTTACCTAATGTTGATATCCTGCTTTTGATATTGTACTGTATGTAC
The DNA here is from genome assembly GCF_018350175.1 of Felis catus. NCBI lineage: Eukaryota > Metazoa > Chordata > Mammalia > Carnivora > Felidae > Felis > Felis catus. The sequence continues at coordinate 201,797,530 of NC_058368.1, read as the reverse complement.
ATAACATGTCATTAATGTGGTAACCTGGATGAAGGCTACATGAGTTCTCTCAACTATCTGTGCAACTTCATATGAACCTATAATTATATAAAAATAAGAAGGAAAAAATACTGTTGTGCTTTAAAATGTTTAAGTTCCCATGTCTATCATATTCCTTGTTTTATATTCTTTGTTTCCTCTTGAATTAATCATTCAAAATCATCTCCTGATTTTTTTTCTACCTAAATCGTAGTTGACGTTAACATAGTGTTTGTCTTTTATCAAGTTACCAAGAAATGCTTTTTGAATTCATTGATCAATTAAATATGCTTTATGAAAGAACCTTGTGTCAGTGTTTGCTCTCATTACAAACCATCTTGTTTTCCTTCTCACTTCCTTATTCATTTTTGTCTCTGCCTAATCTCTTTACAGGGACTAAGCAGCAGGCCAGGGATTTGATTGGTGGAGACTTGGGCTTGCCTGGAGGGGTTGCATTGCCTGTGGCCATAGTCACATTGCCCAAAGTCCAGTCACAAATTCTAAAAGGCAGTGGCTCTTTGAGGGCTTACGACTTAGTCAGTTATAAGGGCTAGATGAGTCAGGAAACCCAGGATATGGACTATGGTGAACCACAACCATCCATTCATTCAGATTTACTAAGACTAGTTTTATAGCACAGTGAATGATCTTTTCTGGTGAACGTTCCATCCATGTGTATCTGAAAGGAAAAGGATATTCTACAGTAATTAAAATCTATTTCGGATCTTCAGTCTTCAGTGATTTGGGTGGGGGGTGTCTAGTTCTATCAGTTACTCAAATTATGATTGTGGAGTTGTGCTTTTCTCCTTTTAATTCTGTCAAGTTTTGCCTCATGTATTTTGAAGTTATTAGTTATTTTCCCTCCTTTACTTTGAATCTGTGCCTTTATATTTAATGTGGATCTCTTAAAGACAGCATAGAATTGGATCTTGCTTTTTTAAATCCATTCTGGCTGGCTTTGCCTTTTAGTCCATTCACATTTAATGCAATCCTTGCTATTGTTTTTTAAGGTTTGCTTATTTGTTTGTTTGCTTGTTTGTTTCTTTGTTTTGTGGTTGTTCTAGAGATTACAGTGTATATCCTTAACTTTTCTTAGAAGTTATTGTTTAGGGTTAGTATTATCCCATTTTGAATAAGATAGAAGAACCTTGAAACTACATAAGAGCATTTAACCCCTCCCAGACATTATGCTATAATTGTCATGTGTATTACATTTACATATGTTATAAATCCCACAGTGAAGTGTTAGAATTTTTACTTTAAACAAGTCATGTATTTTTAAAACAGTAAGCGTCTTTTATATTTACAATTTCTGCTACTCTCCATTCTCTCTGGATATTTTGTTTTCTGATATCATTCACCTGGAGAACTTTGGGATTTTTTCTGCCTTAGGTTTGCTGGCACAGACGTCCACAATTTTCTTTCATCTGTAAGTTTTTAAATTTATCTTCATTTTTAAAGATCCGTGGCCTAGATGTAGAATTCGGGGTTCACAGTTCTCCCCCAGCTTTTCGTCATTCTACTGTCCTCTGTCCTCCACAGTTTCTTATGAAACATTGATTCTTACTGTTTTCCTATGTGTATAGTGTCAGTTTTGTCTCTTTTAAAAATGTTTCCTTATATTTGGTTTTCAGCAGTTTGCCCACGTGCACCTGGATGTAGCTTTCTCTGCATGTAACCTGTTTGGGGTTTTCTGGGCTTCTTCAGTCTGTACATCAGTCTTTGACTCAAACTGGGAAATTGGCAGCCCTTTTTTTTTTTCCTGCAGTGTTTTCTCTCTCTTTACCTCCTGAAACTTTAGTTATACAAAATGTTTGCTCTTTTACTAGTGTCCAAAAGACCCTGATGATCTGTTTTTTCTTCTTTGGATTGGATTTTTCATTTTTACTTCTGTAAACATACTTATAATAACTTTTTTAACATCATTGTGGGCTGATTCCAGCATTTGGGTCAAACTTTCCCTTGAATATAGGTTAGATTTTCCTGTTTGTTCATATGTCAAGTAATTTGAATCTTACAGGATTCACTTTGTGAATGATACTTTGCAGAGATTCTATTTTTTTTTTTTTTTGTTCCTTCAAAGAGAATTGATTTGTGTTAACAGGCAGTTAATTTGGCTGAACTTAAACTAAATTTTGACTTTTCTCTGGCAGGTGGCAGTTCCACCAATCTCTTCAGAAAACTAATATTGAATATGTTCTGTGTGTCATGCAGTAAAATAGAGGACTGTGCTAAAAATAAAATAGACACGGACCCTAACCTCAAGAGACTCACAGTCTAGCTGATAGAGAGAGGAAAGTGGAGAAGTAATTGTGATAGCTTCCCATGTGTCATTGAGGTAATACCTGAAGGCAGTAGGGTTACTGGGGAAGGAGTTGTGAAATTGTTAAAATGCAATTTAAAAATTGTTTTTAAGGCAACCCAGTCCTCCTGAGGTCTGGAGTTAGTTCGTTTATTCTATATCGTGACGATGAGAGATTGGCTGATGAACAACTATGAGTTACGCTGTCATCATTTTGTTAAGTCTTTGAAGAAAAGGGCGTGTTTCAGAATCACAGCAGATTGTGGAGAAGCAGTATCAAAAACAAATGTTTAAATTCTGGACTGCCGTACCAAACAGAAAGAATACTTTATTTTGGGTTAAAAGAAGGTGGTTTGATAAAATCTGAGCAGATAACACAAGTGATCATAGATTAGGGAATATTAGATATTGCTGAGATTAAAAAGACCTGTCTGTACTCAAAGTACCACTGTGGGAAGAACGATACTTCAAAAATCATTTACACTCACAGAAAATATATCTTAAAACTCTGTAAGTTTCCGATGTCAAAAATCAAAATATTCTTTCTAATCTGTTTTGGATGTTAGTTGTTCATCTATAAAAATGAATGGGTAATAATGACGGTTTTTATTTTGTAAAAACATATATTGCTTAGCAGTAACTTGAGCCTTTCTTTTCTCTTTTTTCCTGTTTTAACAGTGTATCCTATTCAGTACATGTATCTGAAGATTACCCAGGTATGCTTTTTTTTTTTCTTTCTGTTTTTATTACAAATACTTGTGTCGTGGTTTCTTTGAATATTTTTTTTTCTTTTGGAGATGGAAAATGTATATAAATATATCTGGGAGTGAAGCGTTGGCAGGGGAAGACTTAAAGATCCAGAAAAATTCTGTTGGTTGCCTGTGAGATACATGTCTTACCCTGAGATGCAGTCCAGAATCAAAATAGTTTCCTGATGAAAAATAGTTTACTTGAGCCCATGTATAGCTTCAGCCTATATATATTTTTCTCATTGCAAGTAAAAAAAAAAAAAAGATTCTCTGAACTGGTTCAGTCGTTGGCTTTGAAACATCATTTGAGTTCTCATAATGTAAAAATAATAGGTAAGGATAGCAGCTAAAATAATAGGTAAAAATAATAGTAATAGCAAAAAATAGTCCTGTCTTCATTTCTCTAAGTATATGTCTCATTAAACAATTCTGACAATGATCCTATGACATTGTTACCATAGCATCACTTTTTTCCTCATGAATGATGACACAGCTAGTAAGAGGAAGAGCTGGGTTTTGAACCCAGGAGTCCAGAGTCTATGGACTGTACCACTGGACTAGGCTAGGTATCTTGTTTATGTAGTCTCGCTGAGTGTCTGTTACTTGAAATATATTACTACGCCCGCAAACACTTCTCCCTAGAAAACAGAATGTAAGACCACTGCAGATCCATTTTTCTATCAGTCAAACAAGGGTTTTTCTTCTAGGCCATGGTCAGTCCTGTTTTCTAGACACATGTAATCTCATCAGAGCCCAAGCTGTGTATGCCAACATTTTAGTCATGACAATTTTCAGATACGTAAACAAGATGTTTCTCTTTAGTATTTTCCTCACAAGTGATATCTGTAATTTTATCTTGAATAAGAACATAAGTATTGTAGACTTAATGCAGAAAAAATACAACCTGATTACTTTACCTCGGAGAAAAGAGTATAATGCAAGCATCTATTGTTTATCATATTTTGTGGCAAAGAACAGCAATTTTTTTTTTAATGTTTATTTATTTCTGAGACAGAGAGAGACAGAGCATGAGTGGGGAAGGGCAGAGAGAGAGGGAGACACAGAATCCAAAGCAGGCTCCAGGCTCCTAGCTGTAGGCACAGAGCCTGATGCGGGGCTCGGACTCACAAACCGTGAGATCATGACCTGAGCCGAAGTCAGTCACTCAACCGACTGAGCCACCCAGGCGCCCCAAAGAATAGCAAATTTTAACTGCCTGTATTTCATATATGTTTTACTCCAGCATTCTGACTTAATAAAATCAGGTGGTCACCAAACTAACTGTTGTGATCTGTCAGTGTCATAAATTAGAAACCTAATTCCAATTCTTATTCAAATCTAGCCATTTTATTCACATACTCTGCATGATTTGGATCATATTTTTCTGTGTAAAATGACTAGATTGCTATAGGCAACTTTGATGATACATACTTTGAGTACTTTTAAAAATGGTTAGTTCATAAGATAGTATGAAGATGTAAAACTTATTTCTTTAGCATTCATGCTAGTATTTTTTGTGGTTGTTTGCATCATGCATTTAATCTTTTTATAAGATCAGATGTTACATTTAAAAATAATTTTGTAAGTCATAAACTACAGTTTCAGTTATTTTGCTATGATCTCCATATATGTTAAGCATATTAGTCTTTAAAACTTTTGTACAGTTTTACAAGGGGAATTATTCATTATTAAAGAGATGGCCTTTTTTTTTTAATAGTAGTATAAAAAGAGTTCTAAACAGATTTCATTGGAAGAAGGAACACAAGAAGTATTTACAAAGAAAATTTTTTTTGTAGAAGATTTTGTAATCAGCTCTCTCCCTTATGGTATAGGATGTTTTTGATACTGAATATTTGCTAAGTGTGTTAGGAAAATAAAAGATCCAGTGTTGTGAATATTATAATTATTGTGCTTCTCATCTGAGGCAGCTCCTAGAGATGTCAGTCATGAGAGGACTTGAAGTCAGAGTGATAGAGGTAATGCCACAAATCAAAGCCACGTTGAAGACAGTAAGTGAATTATTCTGTAGCACAGGAAATAGGGCAGAAGATGCCCTTAGTAATAACGAAGGGAGCCAAATGTTTAGCTCCCTCTTGTGGCCAAGAGGTATCACTGGCTTTTTCTCTCTGTGCGGGAGGTAGCCCCTTTAGGAAATGCAATATACAAAAATTGAAACTTAAAACACTAGTTATCATTTGTGCTTTTTAAAAATAAGTTCCCTTCTTGGAAAAAGTCTGTAGCGAATTTCCACTATAATTTCATTTCTAAAAATAAAAGGAGTGTAAAAAAACACAAGTTTTGGTGTGAGAAAGATTAATGCATTTTGGGGTAGAATTTTGAATTGGCTGATGTAACCAGTACACTGTATACCAAGTATTTTCATACACATAATAGAATAGACTCTAAATGCCAGTCTGTGTATAAGCAGAACAGAGGCTATCGTGACCATTTATAATTGAAGCAATGTGTCAAGAGAGGGTAAAGAGTATTTCCCAAGGACATGCAGTTTGGTGGTAAAACCAAGTCTGTAATTTAGTTCTGATTCCTGTCACTTGTATGAAAGAAACAGTGGGAGTTATTTTTATGGAGTGTTCTTCGTATTACTACATTAAAAAAAATTCAAAGTGTTACTATGACAATATTTTACCCATTTTATTAAATTTTAATCTACATTTATTTGTATTAAAAGTTCAGTTAACACACTTGATTTCTCAGGTAGCTAATATTGCATACAAATTATGTTTGCTCTCCCTTCCCGGTATTCATCCTTGTGTCTTTTCTGCCATTACACTGCTAGAACTTCCAGAATAATTTTTAATGATGATTGTGAAAGTTGGCAGCTTTGTCCTTCTTTTCCAAAATTAGTGAGCGTGTTTCCATCTACTTTCAGAAAACTAGTTTTCTCGTTTTACCAAGTCTTTTTTTTTTTTTTTTTTTTAAGAATGAGTTGTAAGTCTTGATCAAATTCTTGCTTAACATCTATTGAGGTATCACGTACGCTTTCTCCTTTGAACAACAAGGTTGTTTAGCAGGCATCTTAATGTTGATCCGTAAGAACCGTACGCATCTTGCCATATATTTTGCTGTTAAAGAGTTGGCATTGCTGAAGAAATGCAGCTATTCTTTGGCATTTGCTAGAACATGCCAGCAAATCTCTCTGAGCCTGGCATCTCTTCAGGGATGGTTCTGGGGCAGTTGTTATTTTTCTGCCGCGATTATTGTCTGTTTTGTTTTTCTGTTTCTTAGTCACTTTTAAACATGAAAGCTCACTGTGTTGGTGAAATGTCCCAACTTCTGTAGCAAAAAGTTTTTTATCGTATTCGGCCTGTACATTTGAAAATCTGCCTCTTTGTGGTTATTTCTCCTGTCTCGTACCTATTGTTTTACATTTGTTCTTGTCTTTTTCTCCTTTTGGTTTTTCTCCCCCAGAGTTTACTTATTGTAAAAATCAACTCAAACAGATAGCTTTTTATGTTGTTTTTGAAAATTTCTAAGTCTTGATAGTAATTACTATCAGTAATCTTGGTAGTACTTCATTAGTTCCTTCTGCTAATGTTCCTCAGTCTTTTCCCTCCCTACTTTCTCTGGATTATATGGTTGAATGATTAGCTCATCATCTAGCTTTGAAAATTTGGAATTTGCTTTGCCCTGTGGAAATATATGAGCATAATCCTCCAGATTCAGGATTATGGCACTTTGTTTATTTCCTTAGGAACAGATTTATCACTTCATAATTTTAATGTATTAAGTAACCTGTGCCACCTATTGAAATTCATGTCATAGTTTTGTTTCGTGTGAACAAAGAAGATCTTTATTGAGTATTAAGTATACTTTAAGTAACATGTTCATAAATGCAATGTTAAATGATATGTGGGCTTTTTTAAATGCAGCGAAGAAATAGAGCAACCTTCTGGTTTACTTGTGCTTCCTTATGGAATTTATACTGTAGACAGATTTTTGCTTTTTGAAGGCAAATATATTACAAGTCACAGATAATTGGCTCCACTGGAACAGAACAGCAGAATTTTTTCTCATCAGTTCCCACCTTTAATTAGGAGGCTCACCTACTGGTGGGTGTGAATTTTCTCATCCCTTTTTTATGTTTTACAAGATATTGCAATTGTTGAGTGACAGCTTTTTAATATTAAAAAAAGCATAGCAAAGAACTGATGTTTGAATTCAGACAGTTTTACCACTTACTTGCCATGTGTAATTTTTTTTGTTTATTTATTTTTGAGAGACAGAGAGAGAGAACAAGAAAGCAGGGGAGAGACAGAGAGAGAGGGAGACTCAACTGACTGTGCCACCCAGCCGCCCCTTAATTACTTAAATAATTTGGGCAAATTGTTTGATTTCTCTTAGCTTTTGCTTCCCCATCTTTAAAATAGGGATAATAGTTGATTGGTTTGAAGGTTGATATGAAGTGTATAAATATTATATAATATGACACTCAGGGGAGATATCCAGATTATATTACAAAGCCAATATAATTATTATTTTAATTGTATTATTTTTCTGAAGGTACATAGTAATGAATAATGGAATGACTTGGCTTAAATTATTTTGCCTTTGAAATAGAATGGAAACAATAGTTTCACAGATGCTTTCTCATAGCTCTCTACCCATCTTGCCCCAGTTGTTCATGGAAGTCCCAGTAATGGCTTGCATAGTCTGGTAGGGCAGGGAAGAGAAAATAGTCACATTGTTAACAGCCTTTAATCACAATCTATAGGTCCCTACAAAACTTACACGTTAAGGAACCTAGCTGTCCTCGGAATTTTCGGGGGCAAAAAAAAAAAAAAAAAAAATTGGCACCTCTGGAGTCAAGTGGGAGAATTCCAGAGAAGGAATTTGAGTTTGAAAACATTCTATTCAGTCACTGACTCATTCTGTTACCTTAAATGCATTCCTTATCCTTTTTATGTCCTACTTTCTCATGTCTAAACAAAGATGATTTTATTATTACAGATGTCAAAATAGTTTGAGGAAGGTTTAGAAATGATTATTTAAAGAACAACGAAAAGAGAAAACAGAATTCATTCATACAGCTGGGACGATCCTCAAAGAGCATCTGCAGACCTTCACTTTAGAACTAAAGCAACCATGGGTTAGTTAAAAGGGATCGATAGCTAGTTGGTAGTTGGGTCTAGATTTTATGTGCTTTGTCTACTGTCCTACATTTCTGTTTTTCACTCGGGTATATATATCTCTTTGATCAGGCCTGTGATGTCGTAATGATGATTTAATAGATATTGGCATGAAACCTGAAAACATTTTGGCTTGGGTAAATTTAGCCAGAAACAGAAATTGAAAGTGTTCAAATGCCTAAACACTAATCAAGATACAAACTGGTAAAAAAAAAAAAAAAAAAAAAAAAAAAAAAAAAAATCTCTTAGAAAATGATGTGTTTGACTGCATAATCCTGTCTTAAAGCATTATGCAACGTGTGTTCATTCGTTCAATTCAAATTACATTCTCTTGAATCAAAGCTGACTGCCTTGTAGTGTCAACACCACCTAAGCCATTGGATCCATTACATTGAGTTATTCACTTCCTTGTTTTCATAAACAGAATGCCCTAATTTACTTTCCTCTTAAAGATTTAGCAAAATGCTCCCGTCCATGACACTGAGATACTGCATGATACTGTGTGCACTTTGTGGATTTTTGGGGATCTCCCCTTCTAGGTGGTGGTTAGCTATTACTTTTTTGCTTTAATGCTCACTTTTATTTTTAATACTCCTTTTCTCCATAAGTTTGCTTCAAGGAATACATTATCTACAGGGAAAAACTAATTGAGTTGATTCAGTAGCAAATAACTTTGGATCAGTAACCCTCTGAATGAGGTTTTAAGAAATTGAAATACTGGCTTTAATAGAGGGGTTTACTCTTCACCTCAGAGTATGAGGTTATTGACAGAAGAGACTCCAGATAAACGGTCAAAGTCTCAACCAATGTGATGAAACAGTAATTAAAACAAATTTATATTAAACCTGTTTCTTAATCTGTGGTCCCACTTGATAAACACAAAAGTCTCACACCCTCCTCAATGCTGCTTGAAAGTGAAACAAGGCAAAATTTGTAATTAAAACAAAGTAATGAGGCAAACCTGTTTTGTTTCAAATCTAATCCACATTCCTCTCCTCTCACCTTCCAGAATTATTAGTAAAGCCTTATGTCTATTGAGAGTCTTTGAGACTATGCTGTGAACACATATCACTCTCGACTCACTGCACTCAAGGTCTAAACACAGTGCAGATGTTTCTTTGCAAATAAAGTAGTGACTTTGATATCTATCAGTTAAAGATCGTGTTCTCACTGTACTGACACAATATTATGAAAACTTGGCTCAAGATCTTTTATCGTGTATTCAGTCAGTTGTCAGAATGCTCATTTCCTTTTGCAGAAATTGATAACAGGTTTCTATTATTTGTTGGGAATATTCTACACTTTTTATATTTTATACAGTGTCAATGAGAGTATTATAGGACCATAATTAATGAATTGGTGAAGCGTTTGGTAACAAACAGCGGTCGCACAGATGCCCAGTAATTGTCAATGAACAAAGTAGAGTAAATGGCTGTGTGTTATATTATATACACAAAGATCTGTATTTTTAGGGAAAAATCCTAAATTTATTAAAATATTTTTTTCTGGAGAAAACAAATAATGAATAAAAAAGCTGTGGAATAATTTAATGTTTTCTGTGCATTCAACTTGATTAGTATTATTTAATGGAATTAATTTATGGAAGAAGAAGAATTGTGAGACTTAATATCATTTAAAAATATACATTAGAGTAATATGGAGGTATGATTTTCAACCAAGGCTTTGGTTCAGTTTTTTTAATGACGATATTGAATTTTTTTATTGCACCAAATGTTCTTGTTTTAGCTTTCTCCCAGTATCTGCTTCCTGTTTGGGGAACAGTCTCTATCCGCAGTCTGTATTTCTCTAGGAGACACAAGTGTCTTTGAAGAGGCCATTTAAAATTAAATCACATGTAAATCTGTGATAAATCACGTATACTTAATTTTGTCTGAGATTAACCAGAGCAGTAGTATGTGCTTCCTGAGTGATGGAAGCGATGTGGATATAATTTAACTTTTTTTAATAAAGGGTGTATTTTTTTTTGGTTACCATGCCTGTAATTGTCCATATTTCTTTGCAGATAATACGTATGTGTCAAGTTCAGAAAATGATGAAGACGTATTAGTTACTACGGAGCCAATTCCAATAATTTTCCACCGGATAGCAACAGGTAATAGGAATATACTGTTTTTTTTAAACTCTAGATTAATGTTTTCTTGGCTATAGGTAGCTTTATTTATTTATTTTTGTTCTTTTAGCCCATGTAACAGAGATTTATCTTTAGCATCTATAAATCTGGTGTCCCATACAAATTTTCTGTCTAACTTGCATTAGTTTGTTTTTCAACAGTTTTTTAAACACATACATTTACACTACTTTAAAAAAGCCCTGTTTAAATGCATTGTGTTGATATTCGCTCTTATGAAAATATTCCATGCATAATGACACTGGTAGACAAAATGAATATTTAAAAAGCTTACTCAAGGCAATGTAGATCCCACGAAATGCATAAACGAGAGCTGAAGGGGTCCGTGTAGTGGCACTTTGGTTTGACCGTATTTTGATGGGCAATGAAAAAATCAGAATAGCTTATATATCATGTAACTTCCTAACATAATATAATTATAAAACATTCCTTAATCTTTTGGCAAAGAGAGAATCACCGGAGGCGTGTTTTTATACTGAAACTTATAAATATTTGATAAATAGCCTGCTGAAAACTAAAGTGATGTTTTATAAATGATGTTTTATAACTTTCTTTCAGAATTAAGGAAGACAAATGACATTAACTGTTGCTTATCCATAAAATCAAAATTACAGAAGGAAAATGGAGAGGTATGGAGGTTACATTTAGTATTTTATACTTTATTCAAAACAGAATACATTTTAAACTTACCTTGTATTTATAGTTAATATCATTGCTATTTAGGTTAAGACTGTAGGGGCGCCTGGGTGCCTCAGTCGGTTGAACTTCGGACTTCGGCTCAGGTCATGATCTCACAGTCCATGAGTTCGAGCCCTGCATTGGGCTCTTTGCTGACAGCTCGGAGTTGGAGCCTGCTTCGGATTCTGTGTCTCCCTCTCTCTCTGCCCCTCCCCCATTCATGCTCTGTCTCTCTCTGTCTCAAAAATAAATTAACATTTAAAAAAATTAAAAAAAAAAAAAAGACTGCATATAGTGTATGAAGCACAGGCTTGTGGCCAAGAGACTTAAGTATAGGGAAGGGTAGTGACCTAGAATTAACCCTGAGAAGGAAGCTGCCTTTAACAGAAAAAATGTCTGGCTTAAATCTAAATCAAGTGCACACAAAGCTTAACTTATTCTCTGTATTTGCTCAAGTAATGTAGTTGACTGAGGAGCATCTTCTGTAACTTACAGTTCTAACAGCTGCATGTGGAACCCTTACCATTTCATTTGTAAAAGGTGATCTCTTTACCTAAGGTAGCAAAGAGAAGGGGTATATAATCTTATTATTAGTGGCCAATGTTAAAACAACATCAACGACAAATTCCTGCTACCCCTTCCTCACCTTTACAAAATCTGCTAGAATCAGCCAATAAACACTGGGGTGTTAAAAAGAACAAGATGAGTGCAACGGGACTGACAATTTTTTGCTTTTCAAACTAGGCACCCGGAAACCGCCCCCCCACCGCCCCTTAGTATTGTATCGTTCCCTCTACTCTCCTTCATCCACAGTGAGAACCACAGATTTAGCAATACTGGCCCCCAAACCCAAATCTGTTAGCATTTTATAAAACCCAAATTCTCTTTTGTAGGTTTTTCGTTTTCCTTAAGAATTTTAAATTTGGTCTGGAAATTTAGAAACGATTCCAAAACATTGGGTTGATAGATTCCTGTGTCTAATGGGATTTGCCTTTCTCCTAATTATTTTAACAGAGCTGGCCAGGTATGGGAATATCATCATTACTTTAGGTAAAATTTTACTGTTTGAACTTCAGACACAAAGCATATGTGGTTCCATTAATTAGAAACTCAGACTTCAAGTTCAAGCATATTTAATTAAACATCCTTTTGAAATCTGAAATCTAAAGTAAATAATTTCTGTATGTAGAAAGTTCTCTTCATAATGTAATTCATATTTATTTTCATAATTTGATTTTTATATTATTGGAGTTAGAGTGTCTTTTATTTCATACCATTGTGTAGAGTTGGCAGTGGAAGTGAGCACGGTCAGGGATAAATAAATAATGCTGAGGAACTTTTTATTTTTTTTTAATGTTTATTTATTTTTGAGGGAGAGGGAGAGAGAGAGAGAGAGAGAGAGAGACAGACAGACAGAGCATGAATGGGTCAGGGGCAGAGAGAGAGACACACACACACAGAATCCGAAGCAGGCTCCAGGCTCTGAGCTGTCAGCACAGGGCCCGATGCACGGCTTGAACTTGAAAACCATGAGATCACGACCCGATTCAAACTCTGAGTCTTAACTGACTGAGCCACCCAGTCGCCCCAGTGCTGAGGAACTTTTTAATAAACAATTGAATCAGTATGAACTCAGAAACTACGAGATCATGACCTGAGCCGAACTCTGAGTCTTAACTGACAGAGCCACCCAGGCGCCCCAATGCTGAGGAACTTTTTAATAAACAATTGAATCAGTATGAACTTGTCAGATGTTTTTATCAGAACAAAACCAAAGTTGTAGTTGATGACACGTAGTTTTATGTAAACATCAAATAGTAAATTGTACAACTCAAAATCAATGAAATAGAACTTTTAAAAAAGATGTACAATAGAGTTTACTACACTGACAAAACTGTCTCTTACTGCCTTTTGTTTTTGGCTTGTACTACACCACACACGTTTTTTATATAAAATCCATGTGATAAGCAAGCACAAGACCTATCTATTATGGCCACTTGCTACTTTCTTTTCAAAAGAAGGTAAGCTAATCTGACCATTAAAATTCTTTTCTTAATCTGTTATTTAAGGAGTCAAGACAAAATAGTACAGTGGAAGAAGATTCTGAAGGTGATAATGATTCTGAAGAATTTTATTATGGAGGACAGGTAAGCACATCAGACCCGTCAAATACCCACTCGCAGAGTTTGCAGTAGCCCTTACGCCCTAGTGGGAATCTGTGCTTGTGATCTGAGAGACCTGTGTGTTAGTTCTGGAGCTAACTTGGAAACCTATATAATTTCTCCATTTCTCATTTCTACATATTTTCAGAAATCAAGGTTACTTTTGCAACTCTTTGACTGTAATCACTCACACTGAAGTTGTCTTGCTTCATCACTGAGATTTTGCAGGCAGCAGCATTGCATCATAAAATAAAAGTTTTTTGACTTTTATATTTCTTAAGCATATTGGGCTCAGTCATTATTTTGAAATGATGACACTTCTAATAAAAGCATGGATGGATGGTTAGTTTTAAATAGAAGATGATTAACCTTTATCAATGTTGATGGTCCCTCTTTACTGAGCATCCTTAATGTTTGTATTCATTGTCTTTTCCTCTTACACTGTTGTAAAGTGTTTGTTGAAAAATGTTGATGAAGAAACATCATAATTTATATATATATGAGAATGGCATAGCTGCATATATAAAAAAATTCACTATTTTTCCAGGATCATGTTAAAATTTTAAACCGAGGAGTTGATTTTAGGATTTGGCTATATAAGGCATCTTGTTCCATTTCTGTAAACTTTTTTTTTTTTAATTTTTTTAATGTTTTTATTTATTTTTGAGACAGAGAGAGACAGAACATGAAGGGGGGAGGGGCAGAGAGAGAGGGAGACACAGAATCGGAAGCAGGCTCCAGGCTCTGAGCCATCAGCCCAGAGCCTGACGTGGGGCTCGAACTCACGGACCGCGAGATCGTGACCTGGCTGAAGTCGGACGCTTAACCGACTGTGCCACCCAGGCGCCCCCCGTTTCTGTAAACATTTTAAAAAAATTATTTTTAAGTTTATTTATTTTGAAAGAGAGAGAGAGAGAGAGAGATTGAGCTAGTGGGGGAAGGGCAGAGAGAGAGGGAGAGCGAGAATCCCAAGCAGGCTCCATCTCACAAACCATGAGATAATGACCTGAGCCAAAACCAGGGGTCAGACCCTTAATTGACTGAGCCACCCAGGTGCTCCATGTTTCTGTAAATTCCTTGATCAAAGAGCTTTGTTATGTTTGTTTGTTTTTTTTAATTAAAAAAAAGTGTTTTTTAAATGTTTATTCATTTTTTAAGAGAGAGAGAGAGAGAGAGCTCTCTTGTGAGCAGGGGAGGGGCAGAGAGAGAGGGAGACACAGAATTTGAAGCAGGCTCCAGGCTCCAAGCTGTCAGCACAGAGCCTGATGCGAGACTCGAACCTATGAATTGTGAGATCATGACCTGAGCCGAAATTGGACACTTAATTGACTGAGCCACCCTGGTACCCCTTGATCAAATAGCTTTGTAACTTGAATAGTATAATGGGAAGGTAGTATGTTAGAGTGGTGTTTTAAAGCCAAATTTATTATTGTGTAAAAGAATGCAAGTCAGTTTACTTTTCTGGAATCAAAAACCAGTAATTTATCAATGGAGCATAAACGAGGCTGCAGAGGCGTGAACATATACATACAACTGGGCTTCTTCTCTCCAAGAATGCCCGTCCAGCAATGGGATACTTTTCCTAATGATTCTCTAACCAGTGTTGCACTTCAACATTATGTAAAATAATCCTTCCAGTTTGGATTTTTGTTTACACAGCTAGTATTTGCAGAGGGGAAGTAAATGCTTTTTCTCAGTATAGATATTCAGTCTAGAAGTTTTCAGATTATCTGCCAGCCACTACTTGGTTCTTTTTAACATTGATCTTTTCCCCATATCAAGGTAGTTTAATTTTCCTTTCAAGCATAGTAAGTTATACTAGACATAGGTGAACCTATGAACTTTAGCGAATATACTGCTGTATTCTCTGTATTTTTCAGTGAGAAATGTCTATGGCACAACCTGCAGGGTAACACCTGTCCAAGAGATGGTTTGTATTTGATTCTTTTGATTCTCTTCACCATCCCTAAGTCATTTCTAAGCCATCCCTTTCCATCAGGTGAACTATGACGGGGAACTGCACAAGCACCCACAGCTTGAAGCTGATTTGTCAGCAGTGAGAGAGATATATGGGCCACATGCAGTTTCTCTCAGGTAAATAAATACCTCTCGTGAATAAAAATCGAAACAATTTGGTAAGCCAGTCATTGGGATTTTTCTGTTGCGTTGTTCAAGTGGAAGTATTCTTGGGCTTAATTATATTTGAAAGTTCTGAGGACATTCTGCTGTGTTTTTACTTACACAAGATAGTATGTTTATGGCTGTAAGGATTTTTGTTTTGTTTTGTTTTGGGTACATGTGGCTTAAGGGTACACTGATGCATTAAAAAATTAGTCAATTTGGAGAGTTAGTTCGATAAAATATCAGTCTTAAATAGCGTCGTAATCAAATCCTGTAATAGATTTAGCCAGCTGGGTCCGTGCTGTTAATCATAAATCAAGGGCACATGCACGTGAACAATAAAAGTCAATAATGCATTAACCACTGAGGTCCAGAGATCACACTGTGATGTGATCTGACCCCAAAAAAAGAAAAGGAAAAAAGGGACATAAATTTGCAGAGTGTTTGTTTGAATGATAATGTAGTTTATCTTTCAGTTACTTAATATATAATTTGGTGATAAATTTTGGACCATTATTTATTGCTTTTAATTATTCAGAAGACCCCACTATCCTTACTTTTTTTTTTCTCCTTCATTTAAAAAAGAAACTCTTTCCTGCCACTATCTTAGTTTCCCTCCATGAATCAGATCATATTATTTCAGATTCTTTCTCTTTGCCTAAAGAGCAGCCTTCAACTTGCGGTGGAATTCCAGAGCCCTATCCCAGCCTGCCCTGGGTTCCCACCTTGCCCACCCAAACCACAAATGTCCCCGTCCTCCAGTTCTCTGTGATCCCTCTTGACCCTGGGAATTTATCTGGACTTGTTTCTTACCAAGAGGTGCTTCACTCTCAACCCCACTGCTGTTGTTATTCAAGCCACAGTCCAAAGGCCACCTACTCCTTGAGCCTTCTTTGAATCTCCACTGCAGGTTAGTCTTTCTGTCCTTAAGACTCCCATCACATTTGGCTCTATCCTCATTTATTATACTTCTCATATCCTGTCATTATTGCTTTACTTCCCCTCCTCATCCTAACTTATGTGACTGCTGGGACAGTGCAGTTGGTTTTTAAAGTTTATTTATTTTGAGAGAGAGAGTGTATGCGCCAGTGCATGGGAGGTGTGGGGGGGGGGGGGGAGAGAATCCCAAGCAGGCTCCTTGTTGTCGGCTCCGAGTTTGGCCCAGGGCTCGATCCCACAAACCGTGAAGTCATGACCTGAGCCGAAACCAAGAGTCAGACACTCAACTGACTAAGCCATCCAGGTGCCCCTGGGACAGCGCGCTTTTTGTTGTTCGCTTTATTTTGTTTTGTTTTGGTTTTTAACCATGCTTGTATTTTGGTACTTAATATAGCACAGGGGACTATGTGAAATATGGGCTGATGGATTCTTGATCGGTTCCAGTGACATCCATGAAAGACGTTCACATTATCTGGTTGCATTCTCTTCCATGGACATACCCAGATTTTGAGAGAGCAAACAAATACTTTGTTGGAAAGTACCACACAACTAAAATTTATAATTGTCAAGTGTTTCATTTTAACTTCAGAAACAAACTCACCACCACCTGCAGCCTAAATAAGCTGGGGTTGTATGCACAGATCCACTCTTTCCCACTCCCAGAGCTCTGGTAGGTTGCAGTTGAGTGAGAATGATTGGGATTATATTTGGAAAAGCAAATATTTGCCATTTTCAAGGTTTTAGCAAATGAGCTGCAATTATATCTCAGTTGATCTCTGCTATGGCTCCAGGCTAGGGAATGTGGATATTCAGTAAGTGTGTTAGAACGAATAAATGAAGAAGGCATTAGGGATTTAATCAAAAAATAATCCAAAACAATGACTAATTTTCTAACTTGAGTCAGAATTTGCTTAACAGCTTAAAACTTTGATCACAGTGATTTAATCCCCTCCCCCACTAAAAAAATGGATACAATTAATCATAGAATACAACATTCAATTCGATTTCTTTTCATTTGAAATATGTATTTTGGGGCAGGATTACCTTAGCACATGTTGATTGCTCATATAGTGAAGGATTTTTTAAATACATATTTCCATGCTGTCTAAGCTCTAACTATACTGTTATGTGTGTGTGTGTGTGTGTGTGTGTGTGTGTGTATATATATATATATATATATATATATATATGTGAATTTGTTTGTTTCTTCAGCAAGAATTTATTAAGTACCAATGATTATCTCTATTAGTATTTTCCATTGTTAATAAAATTATTGATAATTTATCAACTCTTGAAATTGGATAAATATTTGGAATTTCATTCAAATGAAATATCTGAAGTCACAGAGTTTGATTTTGTTTCCCTCTTCCATATTTCACTTACAAGTTTTGATTCAATTTGAATCTTCATGAATATAAGCCATGTTCCTGCCTGCTGTAGACTTACTCTATCTACAGAGGATGTTTCCCGAATATATAACCTCCCAGAGGCCTCATGGTATAAAGTATGAATCACAGCAGGACTAATCTGATTTACTTGAAATAAATACGAATGAATTTACTGTGTAGGATGAAATACTAAGGCTTGGGCACATGGCAAAGGCAGTAGTTAGGCATAAGGTCCTGGAATCTTCTTCCTTGCAAAGTTCTTAGTCTGTTGAAAACAGACTGTTCTAATTAGCTGTTCTTTTACTTAATTGAGGTTTATAAGAACTTAATGGAGTTTGAAGAACAAAAGTACCTCTATATACATAATAGGCTATTTGGTGTCATTTTTTTTTATGTGACACCTAATGAGAAAGGCAGCTAACCACATCTAAGTTCTCTTCAAGAGATGGAAATAACTAGGATTGCTTCACTTGAGACAAAACCTCTTAAAGTCAGTTGAAGGAGGATATAGAAACAGAAACTAATGACCAGTTTATTACTTAAGTAAGTGATTTCTGCTGTACATGGCCATATCATTCAAAAGCAGAATCCTGGCTATATCAAACTGTGATTCTAAACACTGGTGACAATTCCAATCCATAGGCTCTTGTATTAGAAGTGAGTTAGGTCTCTGGGAAAAGCACGAAAAACTATTAGTTTATCAGCCTGAATGAACATGTCTCATCTTGAATAATTCAGCAAAATGAAGATATATTTATGTTTTTCATTATAAATTTTCTCCTATAGTCCTGTATTTACAAAAAAAAAAAAAGGATTTGATCAGTGCCATCTGAAAACACTTTGAGATTAATATTTTTAGAAAGGTGAAGCGAATTACAAGTCACAAAATTCTCATTTAGTCAGGAATGAAATGATTCTGACAGTTTGCTTAGGGCGCTTGAAACTTCCAGCCCCTGTGAAATAACCTTTGCTTTATAATTATACCATCTTCTGCTTTAAAAGGTGAAGCCACAGGAGTAATATAAAACCTTTTAAAAATAAAATCTTTTGATTGTGCCTGATGCTTAATGAAGGTTGGAAGATTGCAAGACTGTGACTCTTCTGTGTTTTGATTACTTTCTGGGGATGGACCGTTGTAACAGGGCCTTTGGGAATTGAGCTTCTAGAGGACAGGGCATTCTGAGGAGTTTTTAAGGTTTGAGGTGATGACACTACAGTATTCAGGCTCACATACCTCCTTAAGGGAAAAAGAGGGAGACAGAGAAAGGAGAGGAGAGGGGGAGGGAAGGGGAAAAACCCCCACAGAAATTGGTACAGACCACTTTCTCTGGGTTTATGTATTTCCATTTGTAGTGACCAGTAAGACCACTTACTGATCTGGTTCCTGCCCTCCGGCATATGGCAGAATTTTATTTCCCTGCCCCTTTTAATACTATGTGTGGGCACAGCTAGTTTTGGCTAGTGAAGTGTGAGCAGAGGTACCAAAGCAGGGTTTCCTGTTTCCCCCCTGACTCCATCACTCCGGGCTCCTTGGTGACCACAGTGAAGTAGCATCTCTTCTCCGCCCTCTGGTTCCATAGTAACTATGTAGTGTGAGTGAGATACAAATCTTTTTTTGCATTAAACCACTGCCATTTGAAGAAGTTTGTTACTACAACATACTTAACCTACGTTGAAGTACGTCATTCATCAAAAGGTCTGGATGGACGTTTGCAGTGTCCTTTCCAGAATGTTAATTCTCCCAGCCCCACCTCTAGAGCCTTCAGAAAAATGGTCTGACTGAAAAGCAGGGAAAGTGATGACAGGAGGCACATAGAAGAAACAAAGAGGAGAGTATTTTCCAAAAACTCTGGCCATAATCTAGATGAAAAGCTTCAGAATGTCACCTCCCAGACAGTCACTTGTACTTTCTTCAAGCAAAACCAAGATTTTTTTAAGCTGAGGGGGAGTTGTAGCAACTGTAACCTCTTACACACTGTCGCTTTATATGGGCTTCCTTTTTTAATCTGGAGCTAGTTTTTAAATTCTCTCAGTCCTGTTGCCTTTTAGAGAAACTTCAGAACACTTTGGATACAATCTTGCAAATGCTTTCATCTGCCAAGATTTCTTTCTGACTACTGAGTTTGCATATTTCTTGGCCCATTCACAAACATCTCTCCCACACTGAGCAAAAAACACACATTGAGTAGGCATGCGGAGACAGACATGCAAGCTGTTGAGTTTCAGATGTCATAAGAAGGTGTATGTTTCTTCACAAAATATGTTTCTTCTCAAAATATAACTGACCAGTCATTGGCTACAAGAATTAACTAAATAGTGATAGAGTTTTATTTCCCAAGGACCTGTGGTAAAGTTTCGTGTATGCATGTGCACATGTAATTCTCTTGACAGCTAATAAGGGAAGGTTAAGATATCTAGAATATATTTTTATAACCTCCACAATCACTAATTTTGATCAAATAGTATTATAAAACATCACGACAGTGTAATGAATAAGCTATATATAGTTTTACAGAGAATGAAGGACCAGCATAGACGGTCTGACATTTAATATATTGATTATGTAATGTATGTTGTATCTCATTAAAAAGGATGCTGTCTTGGTTAGTTCCATTAAAAAATAAAAGGACGAATTGCCAAGATTTCATGTAGTGCCCTCAAAAATACACATTCATAGAAAAATATATTTCATACATATGTTCTTAAATGAACTGTCACGTGTTAAGTACCTAACATCAAATGACCAGATTTCTGCCCAAAGAGTAGCTCAGAGGTCTGAAAAAAAATTGTGGAATAGTCCTTTCTCAGTTCCAGGGTGTAACAACTACATCAGATCATTTCTGTGTTGTTCTCCTTATCTTGAAAAAGTATTCAGGTTCAATTTGATGTGATCTTTTCACAGTGAATAAATATAGGCAGTGCATGAAATTATTTTGAGTTATTATAAACCCAATACAGCATTCAGGACACAATCAGATATCTGGCTTCACAATTCAAGTTGCATTCATATTTCAGGCTTTTGACTTGATTCTGCATTTGCTATTCATGAGATCCGGGGCAACTGAAAGTTATTCAGATATAGAAGCAATCCTGATGACTGGGTCGCTGCATCTGGACAAACTGTAATCACGCTTTGTCATCTCACAGCGGGAAATGTGAAATTACTGGCATTATATAAAGAGGGCATCACAACGGAAATTGGTTTGCATATATGCAGAGCTGTTGTGAATTCTCTGAAGTGTGGCATAAAAACAAAAAGTGTAACTATTTACAGATCTACACCTGCAGAATCCACTTAATTGCAAACCTTTAATGCCTCTGCCTCCTTAGAAGTCTGTATTTGTGCTCTGATGGTGAGGGAAAGCACTTGTAAACCTTTATTTCCTTCTTTTTGTTGTTGTTGAAATAAATTGATAGTATTAGACATTGGGAAGATACTAACCACAAAAGTATGGAAGAAATCATATAAAGAATATTTTAAAATTCACACATTAAAGGTTTTAAAAGAATACATGCCACTGTCTCATCATAACTGTGTGATAAATTCTGCTGAAGTCTGGAAAACTCTGAAGAAAGCAGCTGTGGGTAAGGTTCTTCCTGGTGGTTGTTGTCTGTGATTCCCTTCTCTGCCTCTGAGTGCACCAGAGTCTTACCATTGTAACTAAATCCAGACAGAAGTTATTCTCCCTTGTGAAAATGGCAATGACGAGAGGAAACAAATGCCTGGTGATGATGAGGATGTGGGAAATGGTCACTGTGATAACCTGCTGTGATTGCAGATGGCCATAACTTTTTAAAATAGTAATTAAATAACATACACAGTTAGTGTGTATAGTACTAAAAACACATATACTTAACATATGTAGTTAAATAACATATAGTTAGTATGTTAAATAACATACATAGTTAGATATATATATATAGTTATACATAGTGTCTGTATATATAATTGCATAGTTTTCTATGCAATTGTATTCTGTTTTCTATTCTATTCTATATAGTTATTATATATATAGTTCTATTTGAATATACTTCTATTATTTATTTCACCCAGTAATTCTAGAAATTATTCTATGAGAAGACAGATGCACATAGATTTTTATCTAGAGACTTTTTTTATCCATATTTATAGTGTAATAAACATCAACAGCAACCAAATAATTGTATAATTGTTTTATTATACAATTGTATTTATACAAATACAACCATTTTTTTTTTATAATTTTGAAGAGGATTTTATCATATAGAAAAACACTCATTTTAGAAGAAATGATAGAGAAGGACAAAAATTTTTGTATACCACATTATCCTTGTACATATATTTCAATATATATATCTTTATGGAATGAGATGTAAAAATAACTGTCTCTGAGTCGTAGTATGACACATTGCTTTTTGTTTGTTTTTCTGTTTCTGACATTTTATGAAATGAGCCTATACTACCTTTATAATCAGAAAAAATAGATAATGTTTTTAGAAAACATAACATTTTTTACAAAATAAGTTTTACCCACAATCTATAGTTCACATGTAAATACTTTTTTCTTTTCTTTTTTTTTCTTTTTTCTTTTTTCTTTTCTTTTCTTTACTTTTTTTTTTTTTTTTTTTACTTTTTTGGTATTTCTATTTTACTTAAAAACATTTTTTCATTTTGATGTATTTTTGGTAATCTGCTTGCTCCAAATAGTCCATTTTGGAACATTTCCCTCAGGGTAGTAAATATTTTTATATCAACTTCTTGAATATTGGGTAAAAAAATTGTTTTAATCATACCAGTGTGCTATAGTTTATTTCTTTCCTTATTATTCAATATTCATTTCTTTCCCCAATTTCTGCACCTAACAAATATCCTCCTGGGCAAAGGTTCCCACATATTTGTTACAATTTTCACCCCACTTAAACATCTATTGAACATCATTAATAATTGATCCTCATCATTACATTTAGTGGTTCTTCCTTTTAACTTACCTAACAAAAGGTACTGGACTTTTATGTTTATGAATAATTTGCTGACGTTTAGGATCCGCAAATTATGACCACTGGGTCAAGGGTCCTGTTTTTGAATAGCCTGTGAGCCATAGATAGTGTTTGCTTTTTAAAAGGTTTAAAGAACAAAAACAAAGAGGAATATGTGACAGAGACCAGAAAAGGCCTGAAAACTAAAATACTGTTATGACCTTTGCACAGAAACTTTACTGACCCCTGAACCAGAGGCATTAAAGAGATGGTTTATTTCCTTGGTCCTTATTCTTGCCATAGTGTCTGTGTAATTTCATAAATAAATGGGTAGATCTTTGTATCTAAATGTGCATGTCAAATCATGTCCTAATTTGCATAAGGTTATATTCTTATCCTTTATGAATAACACAGATGTTTTGATCCATGCAGTGTTTTTGAAAAATTAATTCCTATGTGAATCATTTTTATCCCTTTTGTTCTTTATGTAATCTAAAAATATTATATGAAAGAACAAAAAGTATAATTTCATAAACAATGAAAACATGGTCAGGGTTTTGATATATTTTTAAGGGGGCAATGGAGAAACTACAGAGGCTAAGTTTTTATATTGTAATATGCTGCTTTTTGTGTGTCACAGACATCAAACATCACAAACCCCTTTAATTCCTTTATCCGTCAAATTACAAAAAAACATTTAATCATTAAAGATGTCTTCTCTGAACCCCAAACAAGTGCCACAGTTGTGTATTGTGTTAGCTTTACTTGAATATATAATACACAGAAATTGTCATTGAGTACTTACTATGTGCCAGACACTATACACAGCTTTGAAATTGGACATGAATTCGATGCCTGACTTCCCCCCTGACTCCTTATCTGCTCCTTGGTATCTGATTTCAAGACTCTAATCCTCAATTTCTTCATTTACCAATGAGGATAATAATCGTATCCTTGTCATAAGGCTTTGAGGACCTAATGAGAACATCCATTAATAATTGACTCGGTTTCCAACAGAGTGATAGTGTATTGAATATTGAACTGATTGATCACCTGCATAAATAAATAGAATATATGTGTTTAAATCTTGGCTATCTACAAAGTGATGATGGATGGGTAAGTTAGGGACTCAGTTAATGCATATAGGAGTTAGAGGTGGTAGGTAGTATCTATAGTGCGCTATGATCACATGTAGGTAAAATCCTTAGGTTAATTTATGGCACATAAGTGCTTAATGTTTATCATTTCAGTTATCTGTATAATTCTATCCCGCACTGTGTATAACCTTTGTGACTTCGTAATTTTGTAAAAATATAAAAAATACAGATACATGTATAGAGAGAACGTGGAAAAACTATTGTTTTTATATTCTTTAATTAACTTTAAAAAAACTCTGCTGGTTTCCGCACTACCTGGGCTGGAGAAAAGGTAGTTTTCAGAATGTCTTCATGTGGCACATACTATTGTTACTTGCTTTAATTTTGATGTATCAGACTTTTAGAGCTGCCTGTCAGAACGTAATGACATTTAAGTGGCAGAACACCTGGGTCCGTTTCAGAACCACTGATGTTTAGCATGGAAGGAAAAAATCGTGGACACGCTGTTGTGACAGTAAATTATTTCCCCACCCCTTCAGAAACTCCTTTTTGAATTGCCTTCGAAGCAGCTCTTCAGAGAGCACAATGAAAACCAAGTGGTCATATGAGAAGATTGCTTAATTTGCCACAGAGAAATGGGGATGTTTGAACTTACAAAGCAAACAATTCTTGAATTTATGTATGCAAGTGTTTGTACATATAAATAGAAAGATGTCGAGATGGTATAAATAGTCACAGAAGACAGCAGTCCCACTCCATGGAGTTAGTTAATTCATGTCCTCGGTCACTTCTGAGCTCTTGGCAGAGATGAAGGATATGAGTTCTTAATTGAATTTTTGACTTAACCTTGCACACATTATCTTTTAAGGACAAGGTAAAAATTAGTGTGAATCTTTGCTTTCAGGGAATATGGAGCCATTGATGATGTAGATATTGACCTGCATATTGATGTTAGCTTTCTTGACGTAAGTATCACTTTATACAATATGATTGGTACATTTAAACACTTATTTTTACTGTCGGAAGAAATTTAATATTTGTTTCTCTTATTAGTTACATACTGATTTTGTTAAAGTGATTATAAAGAAATACTATGGCTGAAGAAACAGATTTGGCATACACATAAATAAATAAATAAATATGTTTTATATATATGTAAATACATACATATATATTTCATTGTTTCTTTTAATATATTCTGAAACTTATGGGCTCTTATTATAATATTTCATTATATCTTAAATTTTCACTTTAATTTTCAAATGTAGGAGGCAAAAATTAAGAATACTTTGACTTTCTTTTCCAAACCAATAGGTTTTGAGGTAATTTGTGAGCCTTAAGATTTATGTATTTCTTCAAAATAAATCAAAATTTTTTTTCATTTTGGGAAAACAAGAATTTTAAAAGATGACTAATTCGTCTTTTGACATATTTGCACAGGAGGAGATTGCTGTGGCTTGGGAAGTAATTCGAACAGAACCTATAATTGTCCGACTACACTGTTCACTTACACAGTATTTAAATGGTCCAGGTTAGTTTTCCTTCTATGTATTATTTTAAATATGAATTAATTGTGCATTAAGCAAAATGTTCATCTGGTAATTATGAACATAATTGGTAGCTATCTTGATAATGGTAATTAAGTATACTTGGCATCCTGACAAAAGGTGGTTTATTGCTTTTGTAATTTAATGGAAACAGAAACATGTAACGTTTTAGTTTTAGATTTCAGAAGTTGACAAGTTGCTGTGAAACAAACACAGTAAAACCTAAAAGAGAACTTTGCATACAAGCTCAGTAAGTGCATTTTGGATTGCTCTTAGATTTAATTATTTTTGCCCTTGATTCTGAGATTTAATTTTAATGTTTACTTATCCCACCTCTGATTACTGATGAATTTAGTATAACTATAAATATAACCTACTTCTATTTTTGAAAATAGAGATCTTAGTAATATTTTTGTTTTCCATTATCTTTTTTTAAATTTTTTTTAATGTTTATTTTTGAGAGAGAGAGAGAGAGGCCAAGCATGAGCAGGGGAGGGGCACACACACACACACACACACACACACACACACACACAGAATCAGAAGCAGCCTCTAACCTCTGAGCTGTCAGCACAGAGCCCACCATGGGGCTTGAACCCATGAACCGTGAGATCATGACTTGAGCCAAAGTCGGACACCTAACCACCCAGGCACCTGTTTTCCACTGTCTTAAGGGATGATTTTATTCTTTCTCAAGTGATAACTATTTACAACAAAGGATGCTGTTATTAAATATTGACAAGACTTACTAGATTAAGATATATTTCCTATGCAAATACACATACCAGTGCATGTATTCAGATGGGCGTGCACGTGTCTACACATGCATACACACACATACACTGTATCTACTCGTGTCTTCCAGTTATATACTGCCGCACAACAAACCACCCCAAAACTTAGTGGCTTAAAACAATTTACTGTCTCTCTCTGTTGTTTGAACTCAACTGGAGTCCCCCATGCTTTTGAAGTCAGATGGTAGGTGGAGCATATATCCGTTGAAAGGCTCTGCTGGGTTGGATGCCCAAGATGCTGGACTTTGAGATATCTAGTAATTGATGCATGTATCATCTTGGATATCAGCTGGGGCCTCTTGACTTGAGTGTTCACCTTCCATCCACATGGCCTCTTCATGTGGTTTAGGCTTCTTGTAGCATGATGATTGGCCGTTGTCCAAAAGCAAGTGTTCCCAGAGACAGGATGCGGATGTTACCTGGAAAGAAGCACAGTGAATCTTCCACTGGATTGTATTGATCAAAGCAGTTGAAAACGCACCTAGAATCACTTCTTAAAAGTCATGGCCATCTTCACGTATACTTTACTGTGATGTTGGCACGTTTTCCTTAGGCGTATTAAAGAACTTATATCTACTGTTAGTTCTTACATAAGAAAAGTATCTGACCTTTCAAGCTGATGAATATATAGGAAGGTCTCTCATTTTGAAAAAGTTTCTGTTGAGTCAGTTCTTTTCTATTTTTGCATAATGAGACAATGATTTCTACTTCAGTAGTCAACGCTTCATGCAAATAACATGACATGATTTAACACCAGGCAAAGACAAATAGATGTTACATATTTTTATTGTGATTATTTAAAAACGTATAAAAATGTAATAAGGAAGAAAAGGAATTACTCATAATTCCTCTATACTGAGAACACTGTAAATAGTTTGGTGTTTCTCTTTTCCGTGCACACATGGTTTGTTTTCATAAAGTTAACGTTGAATTGTAGAATTACGCACCCTAATGTAGTGTCATGAAGCTGTCTTCAACTCATTGAATTTCTAAAATAGAATAATTTTAATCTCTGCATAATATTCCACCTTCCAGGTGTATGTGTTTTTGTGGTTTTCCTAGATACTCTGCTGTATGGCTGTTTTTTCTTTCTTTAGGGATTTGATACGTGGCCACTTGATTTTATTCTGATGGTGATTAGAATAAAAAGAAACTCTCATGTCTGACCTTTTTTTTTTTTTTTTTAATTATCAGAGTTAGAAACAAAATTGGGTCAGTTCATCTCTGCTCACCCTATTCCGTCTGTGTGAGATGAAAATGTGGCATACTTTTATGTAATCTTACCAATGTTACTCAATTTTTGAATATAATCTTGAATTTTAGGCAGAGATTTTTCCTTCTCAGTATCTCTTTAAAAATTTGTTATGTTTGCATGGTTTTATAAATGTTCTAACAATTATATTCTAATTCCTATTTAGATGATTTTATTGTTCAGTACCCATTCTTTGGTATTACAACTCATCTATAATTTAGTCTTCCTTTTTTCATTTTTGTCAGTTGATTTGCCTATTTAATAGTTTGTAAACCAAAGAGACATGAGGGTGATGCTTCCTTTTTTCATACCTGAGAATGACTCTCTGTTTTGTGAACAAGACAAATTTGACCTGGTAGAAGTTGATGGGGTCATAATAGTTGCCCTAAAAGAGGTAAAAATACTTCAGAGACCTCTGCCAGTTTGTGTCTGAAGTGTTTTAATTTTATTCATTTGTAAGACACCGGTTTTGGTGTTAAGTTTGTGTTTTGTTATGTGTACTTATTGGGCTATTTTTTCTTTTTTTCCTTAATGGTATCTTTTATGTATTTCTTTTTGATTGGTACACTTCAGTCTTAACTTACCTCAAGCAAGTTTTATGACTAATCCAACATGTAGACTGACCTAGTTAACAGTTCTTTTTGAAAGCATTTATTCCTAGGTTTTGGAAATGTGTGAATAATACTTACTTGAGCTGTAATATTTGGCCAGGGCTAATCTGACAGTATATCTGTTCTTACACCTCCTAATCCACTCTAATATTAAGGATAAGGATTATTTTCATTGTACATGAAGAAATACACTTGAAATAAAAAGACGTGAGTGTTATAATTCTTATATTATGTATTTTCTTCACAGTTATTAGTGTCTAAGTCTAGTTTCTGATCTGAAGCACAAGACTGCTTTTAGGTTAAAGTGATAAACAGCCAACATTATTAAAACTGTTTTTCTGTGCACATCATCTCATCAATAGTACCTCTATGTTTACATGATCAGAGCATTAGAATAATTTCCAAATATCTTAAGCAGCTCTCACTTACTGCCTTTCCAAAGTAATATTTACTTTTCCGTTAAAGGAAGATTTGTTTGTTGTTTTTAGTTTTATATATCAGTATAGTTCTGTGCTTTTTTTTTTTTTTCTGCCTGAGGTCACTAATTTTAGCTAAATTTAATCATGAGTACTTGTTTGCTAATTGTTGGCTTAATGGGACTTTTATATTCCACTTTTAGTTATCAGAAGGCTATTTAAAATTTTTTATAAATATTAATCTAAAAACAATTTGAGATTTACCAAAAAATTGCAAAGGTAGTACAGCATCCCAATCCACTCCACATCTAGTTTCACGGTTTATTAACACCTACTGAACACATTAAATGCAATTAATTGTAATAGTAAGTTTTATCACTTGAATCTTGGAACATTTTTGGAAGTAACATCCTGTTGTTACTCTCTCTTTCAGTATATCCTAAAATTTTGGTCATTCAGATTTTATATCAATTGAGCCAATGTTTGTAACTTACATTTCCCTATAAGATTTATCATTTGGGTAAAATGTTGACGCTTATTTTCTAAGCATTCATGGTATGAATAAGTTTGGGTCTTTGTGTCATTAGTTTGTAGGATTAATTTATATATTCTGGATGAACGTTTGTATCTATCATCTCTCTTTTCTCTATCTGTGTATCTTACACAATTTCTTCCAGTGATTATTTCAGTTCTTCTAGTGCATTTTAGATTTTTCTACATTTTATTTTTAACCAGGTCCCTTTTGTTTGTCTGCCTCCATCTCCCCGCTTTTTTCATCTGCCTGTGAAGAGATTGTGCCTTCTTAAATATTTTTTTATAAATTTTTTTAATGTTTATATATTTTTGAGACAGAGGGAGACAGAGCATGAGCGGGGGAGGGTCAGAGAGAGAGGGAGACAGAATCCAAAGCCGGCTCCAGGCTCCAGGCTCCGAGCTGTCGGCACAGAGCCCGACGCGGGGCTCAAACTCACAGACTGTGAGATCATGACCCGAGCCGAAGTTGGACACTCAACCGACTGAGCCACCCATGCGCCCCCCCCTTCTTAAATCTTTTAAGAGAGAGCACAGCATGTTCCAATTTTGTTATCTTTCTCTTAAAAAAATAATTCCACCAAACTTTCAAGATGTTAGGATTTTTTATTCATTGTTGAATTTCTGTAGTCCTGGGTTTGGAACGGGGGGGATTAAAGTGTCCACTCTGTTCCTCACTCTATATATAAGGATTAGAATGCTTTCAGGAAGGGAACTGATAGATGATACTAACACCAGTTTTCTTTGATCAGTAGAGCGTTTGTGTCCCAGAATAACAGCCAACACAGGGGTGAAGCAATTGGGGATACCGGTTTGGTTTACACTGTCGAACGTGCATAGTCTGTGAATGTCCTTTTAACAAGACAGTTCACCACCTCCACTGATCCAAACCACAGCATCTCTTGTCAGTTACTCTGATAAGTTCCTGAGCGGTCTTGCTACTTGTACTGTGTTCTTTACAAAGATCCTACTCTGCCAACCCACAGTCCTTCTCAGATCCCCTCTCCTAATGTGGTACCTTGTTCACTTCTCTCTGGCTCCACTGGTCTCCTTGCTGTTCCTAGAATATTGAAGCACATTTCTTTCTCAGGGACAGTGCCCTGGTGATTTCTTCTGGCTAGGACACTTCATCCTATCTAGTGTTGGAACCTACTATGCCCATACAACCTTTACTCCAAGACCCTTTCCCTTTTTTCTTTTCCTCCAGAACCTTTACCACCATGGGGCATTCCGTCTATCTAGCTTTTGTCTGTCTCCTTACACTGCACCAAGGCTTCATGGGGCAAGAAGACTTGTGTGCATGTTTTTTTTGTTTGTTTGTTTGTTTGTTTTTGTTTTTTACCATTCTATCTATAGTGATTGGCGCAGTGGACCCTCAGATATTCTTTAAAACCTGTGAATAATGAATGGTGAGTGACTTTTTTTGACAGTTTATTAAATTCACAAACATCATAGTTACTAGCTTACAGAAATGCATATACCTGGTAAAAATATGAAGCACATGACAGGCTACCCAGTGAAAAGAAAGTCTCCTATGCCTCGTCATACACTGTTTTATTGTAAAAACAAAAAAAGGTTGTGTATGTATAAATATGTGTCTCCTCCACTTAAAGAATCATGTACAAACTGTCCTACACATTGCCATTTACACTGCTGTATTTTTTGGCCATTCTTCATCATTATACATGTATTATGCATTAGTACATGATATGTCATGACCATGAATGATCTCCAAAATAAATAGCAATGTATGTAGGAGTGTGTGTATGCTATTTTTAAATATGTATGTGTATATCACTATGTATTGTGTATTATATAATATATAAACATATATGTTTGTGTACATACTATAGTTTATCATATATATTACTTTGCAGTCATTCCTGGCTGATGGTTCAGTTTTAACTCAACATTTTGACTGATTATTTTTTCCTTTGCAGTGCCCACTGTTGATGTCTTTCAGATTTCTACAAAAGAGCGATTTGGATTGGGACATCAGCTAAAAAAGTAAGTTTCCCAAGAATAAAAAATAAATTTCTATTTTGCTCAACCCTCTCCCCCCATTCTTATTTAATAAGAGCTTTTTGAAGTGAGTGCCTCAGGAGAGGAGTCCATCCATTACCAAGAGCTGCTTCAATAATTTAGCTGGCAGAGCTCACCTTTAGAACAAGGCTGCATTCCTTCTGTTTGCCCACCCAGGTCCACTCTTCGCCCTCCAACACCCTGCCCTCTCCTGTGGAGGCTATCTGTGGGGGTGCAGGTTCTAATGTGTTGCTGTGTCTCAAATGTGACCAATAGAGGAGGAAGCAAGTATAAGAAGGAAGTATTTATTGCCTTTGGTTTCCACCCTAAGAGGTCCCCTTGAGTTGACTAGTCCTTCAACTGAAGCTTTCTTTTCTACTCTAGGCCACAGCCTTTGCATGACTGACTCTCTCTCTTACTGGATTCTATTACTAGTTCCCCGTGCTTGCTCCTGGGGCCTAGAGGTGGTAACAATTAGGAGCCACCTGCCCTGGGCTATTGTACTGTCCTTAGTTCCTATACCTACATTCTTGAAACATTCCATCTTTAAATAAACCCTTTAGTTTCTCTTTGGACCTTGACTAAAGCAATGAATTTATAGTGTATAAACAAAATTATCCAGTCAAACTGACTTTTAAAACATACTAGCATATAGTCACAATACAAATTTGTTAAATCCTATCCTATACGTCAGCTTTAAGAATTTGTATTACTGGAGAATTCCCAAAGGATTATTTATTCTTCTGAATATACAAATTTTACCTCAATTTATATTAAGAGAGATCATTAGATTATTGTTATGTTTAAACACATGGTTCACACCCTCCATAATGATGCAGTTGACGTGTTCATCTATATTTTAATGGATTTTAATTGAGCAATGTTCCAAGAGAAAGTACTTTCAAAAACTTTATTTCATTGACTAAATAGGGAATTTATTGTGGTCATTTTACCTGACCATTACAGATGTAAAAGGAAGCTTATGTGGGGTAGGTATTAAGGGTTGTACATATTATAGAGCTCTAGAATCGTCTTAAGTTTTTGAGTTTACATTGCTCAAATGTGAGTTATGTGTGGGTTACATGTGAAAGGAAATTAAGATAAGGAAGTATTCTTGCAAATTCTTGCAGATTCCTACTGTTAGGTTTAAATATGATCATATAAAAATTGGATAATAAACCCTTAACATTTTGAAGCATACATCTCTAAAACTAAATTCAACTTACAACATACGGTTAGCACATAGAATGTGATCTCTGTAAGGACTTTTGAGTCCTTATAAAAAGAAATATAAGACTGAGGAATTTTGTCAGTTTCCTGGACGGGGATGAGGTATGCTTTTCCAGTGGAACTGGTTTTGTTTTTTCAGTTAGATTTTGTTTTCTGTGTTGAGCCAGTATCCTACAGGTCTTGGAGCTAATGAGCATGGAGCCTGCCCCTGTGTTACGCCATCCAAGTTGGCACATAATTTTATTCCCCCTCCTCTGATTTTCTTCCCTCTCACCAATTTTCTTCCTGTTGTTATTTTTTTTTCTTTTTTCATGAATTTATTTTCGTAGAGCAGTTTTAGGTTCACGGCAAAACTGAGGACAAGATACAGAGATTTTCCATATGCCTCCTGCCCCCACAGGTGCATAGCCTTTCTGCTATCAGGGTGTCCTAGTGGAGTGATACGTGTGTTACAGCTGATGAACCTGTATTGACACCTGATTATCCAAAGTCCATGTTCTTAACTTTATGCACGTTTGTTATGCACGTAACCTTTTTTTTTTTTTTAGTGAAATGTTGATCCAAATAAGACAAGAATTATAAAAATGCAGAATATATAACTTTCTGCCCTTTAATGATGTCTGAGTATATCGTTTGGGCTCAGAAAAAGAAGTGATGTGTAAATTCCAACTCTGAAAAATTAAGGAAAGCTATGTTCTATGTTTGCTGTTTAATCACTTTGTAGAATATATAACATTTTATTAATATTTCCATCTAAGTGGTTAACAATTTAAAAAAGGTTACTCTGTGGATAAATTTTAGTTCTATGGACAGTTTAGTATATGGACTAGAACTTTTTTTTAATGATTCCTGATAAATTTTAATCTAACGTACTTTTCCTTCATTGTAAATAACTGAGTTTGACTGTGATCCCTTCTGGTCTAAAATTACATGATTTCAAAACATCTGAACTCATCTTCACCATAAAGTAAAAGAGGAAACTGAAATATGTTTTCCAGAAACATATAGCAAGTTAGGAAGGCAGGTTCAAAATCTAGCCCCTTTCTCATTATTGCTCTGGTTTGTTCTCGGCAGATAAGGAACACATCAAACTTTTTCTGTGATTCTTTATCTGGTTTGTTTCTGGCAACTAGACCAGCTTAACAATTGCAGCAGCAATGCTGATGCAATGCTTAATGTATGCCAGGCACTGTAGTAAGTACTTTACCTACATTAACTCACTTGATCTTCACCACACCCCTGTCCAGCAGGTACTGTCACTATCCACACTTCCTAGATAATGAAACCGAGACCCAGAGAGATTAAGCAAGGTACTTGTGTCACAGCAGTAGAGTCAGAGTTTGACATCAGATCAGTATTTTTGACCCATCCACTAATCTGGTTTTCATATATTCGTAGCTGTCCCTTCGCTTTATATTAGACTTGGGATATATTTTCAGCACAGAATGAATATAGGGAGAATGTGAAGGCATTAAAAGACGGGCCCCTGGAAGAGGGGCGCTTGGGTGGCTCAGTTGGCTGATCTTCTGACTCTTGATTTCAGCTCAGGTTTTGATCCTAGGGTCGTGGGATCAAACCCAGTATCAGGCTGTGCTCTGATACTATACTATATCTAACAGATATACTACACTATATCTAAGAGATATAGTATAGTGATCAGCCTCATTAGAATCTTTATCATGCAAAGGCTAAGTGTAACAGAGACCATGGAAATGATTTTAAACTGTGTATGACTTTATACTGAATTTCCATTGATCAGACTTAAGTTGTTTTTAAAAGGAAAAAAAGTGTTGCAAATCTTTGAATTTAAATACAAACATAAAATTAGGTTCAGATTCTTCATATGTTGAGTTTTCACTTAAAACAAAATTCAATTTATTTTTTTTAATTTTTATTTAATTTATCTTTTAAATTTACATTCAAGTTAGTTAGCATACAGTGCAACAATGATTTCAGGAGTCGATTCCTTAATGCCCCTTACCCATTTAGCCCATCTCCCCTCTCACAAACCCTCCAGTAACCCTCTGTTTGTTCTCCATATTTAAGAGTCTCTTGTGTTTTTGTCACCCTCCCTGTTTTTATATTCTTTTTGCTTCCGTTCCCTTATGTTCATCCGTAAACCAAATTCAATTTATAACTGAGGTGCAAATCAAAATAAAGTGCTCAGATTTGGATTGTAAAATCAGTACGTTAATTTAATCTGTTGCATGGTACTGTTTTGCCGAAGTTGTTACCACCACCGTCTGCATGTAGTGCGGGCTCCTTGAGTGCCTATTCCTTTTGAAATCAGCACGAAGAAAGCAACAGTGTTGCCCTTGTGCACTCTCTATGCTCTATTTGAACTACCTTGGAACTTTTGTTGATGTAGCTGACTATGACATCATCTGGTGTAATTGAGCTTTGAAGTCTTTTTCTCTTTTATTATCAGCCAGTGGCAACTGTAGCAGCTCTCCGTGGTGCCAGCATAATAGTAAACACAAACACCAGTGCCAGGACTGAAATCTCATGGTGGCTCTCCATTATGCGGAGGTGGTCCTTACACCAGACGTGCTCATGCGTACATTTTGCACTACCATTAACTTTAAACACAGCATTAACTTTCCTGTAGACCAGTTAATTCCCGCCTTTTGAATCCAAGAGCATCTAGGGATCTGGGTGTCCAAGTTTAAGAATTAACTCATTTTAGATGTTGAAGTCACACTTTAGAAATGCTAATGTAATGTGAAAATTGGAACTTTAGCTACTGACTTGTTATATTTTTGTTCCAGTTAGTCTATCAAGTAAAAGAGAAACATAGACTAGGTTTCTTAGGGAATGGTACACAGGAATGGCAATTTCCCATACGAGGAAAAGAATCTGAATCTGCCTGGTACAGAGGGTGGGGTCACTGGGGATTGCAGGTTAGGTACAGGGAAAACCAAAGACCCTAATATTACTATTACGTTTAAATCTTGCTGAAATCTTGAGTGAAAAAAAGTCTTCAAAAATTAAGTGCAAAATAAAAATTTCCATTGGTCTGAACTCTAAGGTGAATTTACTGCAAATTTGGAACCCTGCGTCATTGACTGCAGTTCTGTCCCCTTCTTCCTCACCACCTCTGTGGCTTAGGAAGACCCCAACTTATTCCATAATGGCTGTTTCTTCTAAAGATCGGTGTAGGAAGTCTGAGGTTATACATTCTGATGATCTGAGTTAATTTGATAAAACCCGAAGGGTCTTGAGAAATTGTCTTAGTGCTAAGGGTCACACCTGTCCCTTTTGAGTGAGTTGCTAACATGGGTCAGTCCATATTGGATCAGCTCTGCCACTCATTAACCAGGTGAAATTGGGCAGATTTCAACCATTAAGCTTATTTGTGAATAGTAGCTACTGTCTGGAGGTGTTAAGAGTTAAAAGAGAAAAATAATCTGTGTATAAATTACTCCTTGGTATATTATAAATGGTAAATATTGGTACCATTTTTTTGCTCCAAAAGCAATCTGTGTTAGAAATAACTGAGAGGAGGGGCGCCTGGGTGGCTCAGTCGGTTAAGCGTCCAACTTCGGCTCAGGTCATGATCTCAGGGTTTGTGAGTTCGAGCCCCATGTCAGGCTCTGTGCTGACAGCTCAGGGCCTGGAGCCTGCTTTGGATTCTGCGTCTCCCTCTCTCTCTGCCCCTTTCCCACTCATACTCTGTCTCTCGAAAATAAAGAAACACTAAAAAAAAAAATAATAATAATAATAATAATAAAAACCCTGAGAGCTGAGAGGAACATGAAAAGTAGGCAATACTGAATTGACTTTTGAAAGAAAATCAAAATGTTTATTGTATACATAATGTTTAAAATATTATGTCTACTTTAGTATCAGCCTTAAGGGACCCTCCACCGTTTCCACCTGAAAGGTGAGATACTGAGAAGTTGTTGCAGCCTGGGAGCCTCAGAAAACAGTGCTGTGTCCACGTCCACAATGGACGTTCCAGAATTCTTTGCCATAAAACAGTGATGTGCGGTGGTCTCAACTTAGAAAATACTGAGATCAGAGTTAGCAAATTCCTGCTTTATGATAGTAACTAAAAGCTTTTAGAGACACACACATTTTTTTTTTTAAACCACACTGTATTTAAAGGTGAATGGGCTGTGCTGAAAGATAAGATTTGCTGATTATGTATTTCTCCATAGAGTCAGTTTTGCATGGTTTATTTTTACTTATGGTTTTTGCAGTTTCATTTTATTTCCTTTTTTATGAAGAAAATTGCATAAGCAAATCAAGTGAAAAGAAATTG
Source organism: Felis catus (assembly GCF_018350175.1). Classification (NCBI taxonomy): domain Eukaryota; kingdom Metazoa; phylum Chordata; class Mammalia; order Carnivora; family Felidae; genus Felis; species Felis catus. Next base: position 201,761,157 of record NC_058368.1, on the reverse strand, counting down.
ACTTTACTTGTATCTTAATAGATAAAAGCATAATTACTATCAAACATTTTTTTAAGACTGTGTTTCTGGCACCAACAAAAGAATTGTGAATTTTCTTTTGGCTGAAGAACTTCGGCTAAAGTTGGTCCTAAAGGCTTGCATTCTAAATCTCTCTCTCTCTCTCTCTCTCTCTCTCTCTCTCTCTCTCTTTTTGAGAGAGAGATAGAGGGAGGGGCAGAGAGAGAGAGGGAGAGAGAGAATCCCAAGCAGGCTCTGCACTCACAGTGCAGAGTCTGGTGCGGGGCTTGATCCCAAGAATCACAAGATCATGACCTGGGGCAAAATCAAGAATTGGATGCTTACCCGACCGAGCCGTCCAGGAACCCCTAAATTTCTTTAAAAGAACATCCTTTTATCATTTATGTTATTAATCCTATCACAGTAATTAATGAGTTATTAACCAAAATGGCAGTCAAATCATATAAATTTTCTGTATAATGCTTTCCTACATTTGGAGACATCTTGTATGATTCTAAATTAGAATCTCACCAATTACTGTGCATTTATTTTCCTTTGAGAAATACATGCTGTACGTAATACAGAAATCTCGTATTAAATCGCCTTGGGACTGTGATAACAGACTTACTTTGGATTGACAGAATCATGCAGACATTTGTTACACAGCAGTGGAAACAGAGCAAAGAGAAATCCAATTGCCTGCACAGTAAGAAGCTGTCTGACAAGAAGGTGAAGTCCCCCCTGCATTTATTTACTACCTTGCGCAGGTAGGTAACAGATGACTTCACCATGGTCTTAACTGAATTCTGGGCGTGTGATGCTCCATGATTATTGTACTTCATGCATTCTTTGTATAGCTGTGGCGTCTGTTTATTTTCTGTGTGACTTCAGAGAACAGACTGTTACATCCGTTCCATCAAAAACATGTATTCATTTCTACATTTAGAGTTTTTGTTCTCTTAACGTAAGTTAAATATACTAAAATGGCATTCTTCGTTTTCTAGTCACATAGAGTTTTCTGTATCAAAATTGCTTCTGTATAGAGCTCTGAGATAGATAGGAGGGGGAAAAAAAAACCTGATAATCTTGTTTTGCTTTCCAGGAAAAAATATAATTCAGTTCAGTCCATGTGAATCCCTCTACGCATACTGTTGGTTTCAGTTTGAGCTGGATGGGCTGTATTTAAAGCAAGGCGGTGTTTGTAGCAGAGTTGAGGTGATAAAGCCTCACAGGTCTTTTCCGTGGTGTGTTTTACTCGTGATTTGCCCTGTACTAATTGTTGTTCAATTTTGAAGGTCGCCAAGTTATCCTCCCCCTGGTTGTGGTAAAAGCAAATCCAAGCTGAAATCTGAGCAAGATGGAATCTCCAAAACGCATAAGCTGCTGCGGAGGACTTGTTCCAGTACCGTCAAGGCTGAGGACGTGTGCTCCAGCAAGTCGCACAGGACCTTTGGTCGCTCCCTGTCCAGCGACCCCAGGGCTGAGCAGGCGGTGACGACAATTAAGTCGCACAAACTCTTGAACCGGCCCTGCCCTGCAGCTGGCAAGCAAGAGGACTGCCTGGCGCTGAAGTCGCATAAGCTGTTGACTCGGTCTTGTTCTGGAGATCCGCGATGCGAGCACAACGCCAACCTGAAGCCCCACAAACTGTTGAGCAGGTCTTACTCCAGTAATCTCAGAATGGAAGAGTTGTACGGACTGAAAAACCACAAACTGCTCAGCAAGTCTTACTCCAGCGCTCCCAAGTCATCCAAGACGGAGCTTTTCAAGGAACCTAACGCAGAGGGCAGGAGGCTCTCTCTTACCTCAGGGCTTATTGGTATCTTAACACCCTCTTCGTCGTCATCTTCCCAGCCTGCTGTGCGTAAATACTTTCATCTTGAGTTCGTAAACGTTAGCTAGGGTGCAGGAGAGATTTTTGTTTTTGTAAGATCTGGTAGAGGAAAGAAGATGTTTTGTCGTTCTTTTTAATTTCCTCCTTTTCCTTTTTGGAAATCATTTGGCATACCAGACACGTGCAACTGGTGCTGGAATGTTCGTTTTGATTCTGAAAAAATAAATGTAGCTGTTGATTTAAGGTCTAGTCCAAATTCCTATTATGGTCATGAATGCTGCTAAAAATGGAAGGAAGCCCGTTGGATCCACAAAGCCTATCCTTTTAAGCAAACATAGCATTTTAATGTTTTATCAAGTAGGTTTATCTGTTCTCTCATTTTCTTTTTTTTTTAATTTTTTTTTTCAACGTTTATTTATTTTTGGGACAGAGAGAGACAGAGCATGAACGGGGGAGGGGCAGAGAGAGAGGGAGACACAGAATCGGAAACAGGCTCCAGGGTCTGAGCCATCAGCCCAGAGCCTGACGCGGGGCTCGAACCCACGGACCGCGAGATCGTGACCTGGCTGAAGTCGGACGCTTAACCGACTGCACCACCCAGGCGCCCCTGTTCTCTCATTTTCTTACATAAGTGATGGGGGACAGAGTTTGACTAATAAATTCAGAGTAGTGTCCTTCCTGTTATATATAATATATAACATATTATATAATTATATAGTATATAATAGTATATAATATATTTATATTTAAATTATTTGTATATAAGTAAATTTGCATATATATAAATATTATAGGGATATAAATATATATATTAGGAAAACTTCACCTGTGAATCGTAACTTCTAAAGAAAAGAAACACTTGCATCCGTATCCCAGAGCTTCACTTAAAGCTGCTCTCAGTGTCTGCTTTCTAAAACTGAAGTCACTTTATCCTGAAGTTTTTCTGGGGGAGATGGGGCCAGAAGGTAACTGTATTAACACTTAAATTCCACTTTGGTGTGGAATTTATTGGGAGTCAGTCTTACACGAAATTTACCTCTAGAGTGATCAACATTACAGCTGATTTCAGATAAAGAAACAAACCTATTTTATGTATATTAATTACATAACATAGTTGATTAAAAATGTTTTCTTTTAGTAAACGTGTGTATGTTGGGGCAAGGGTATATCTAACTCTTAACCATTAATATGGATACAGCTAGCCATAGATGAAATTGAAAACAAACAAGATACGTTTTCAGAAAGTTGTGCTGCTCTCATATAGATTTGTTTCTAAAATTACATTGTAAATGATACCGTAAAATTATATTTGTGTTAAGAAAATGTATTTAAGTATGCTGATAATTTTAGGTGGACATCCTTAAAAGCCCATTTCTTAACAGAAGTAGACAGTAAGGGCATATAGAAAATAATGTCAGAGTGGTGCATACTAGAAAGTTTCTTCCCATGGTAGTTTCACCTAAGAAAGAGAATTTCACATATTCTGTAAAAGAAAATGTCTTCCTGTCTTCCTGTATGATTAAGCCTAATACAGTACAGTAGTTTAATGTTGTACCCCTTCAGCAACTGTCTAATTTTTCCTTGGAAGAATAATTCTCATTGTAAAATGAGATTAAAGTAGTCTAAATGAGGAGGTGGGAGCATTTGACGATGCGTACCAGAGGAAACGAGCTTTTGTGTACATTTTAAAATACCATTTTTACTAGAGATCAGAAATTAAGAATACTATTCATTTAGCTTAGACAAGACTTGCAGTAGTAATGGCAGAAAGTATATTATAATAAAGAAATCCTAAAGTCTTGATGTCGTAATCACTGATTTAATTCCTGTAACAGGTGATCTTAGATAACACTTGTATTCACTGTTGCAAAAAGTCAAAGGCGTAATTTATATATGCTCCAAGTTAAAGAATTATTTTCTTCTTTTACTTTTCTTTTTATAGCCAAATGGTGCCAAATGCATTCCAATACGAGATCGCGGCTTCCTAGTGCAGGTAGGAGCCAAGCCATCCGTTGCAGAAATATTTTAGCTTTTGATGGGTTTCCAAATTATTTATGAACTTGACTTCCTTATTTCTCTTTATTGTTTTATCCAGACAATTGAGTTTGCTGAGCAGCGGATCCCTGTATTGAATGAATACTGTGTGGTTTGTGATGAGCCACACGTGTTTCAAAATGGCCCCATGCTTAGGGTAAGTTCTCGTTGATAGAATACCATTGTTGATACAGAATATAAATGAAAAAAAGTTGAGACATAAAAATAAATAAGTAAATAACTTTATTTATAGCAAATGCTCTCCTACTGAGGAAATTCTTTAATACACATAATGGTATAATTTTGAACAAGTGAATCACTATTTCTGAAGGAGTCTGTGAAACAGCAAGTAGTTTCATGTTAGTAGAATAATTCTTACTGTATTTCTTATATGTGCCTATCTGTCATCTTTCTTTCCTTCCATCTATTTTTTATCTATCTGTATCTTTATTAATATCAATAGATATAGATCTAGATGGATAGAGAGATAAATATAGATACAGGTGTATATATACAGGTGTAAGTTTGAAAGCAGTGTTTCTTCAAACCACACAATTTCAAGATGCTTGAAAGGTACAAGTTAGAAGAGGTATGCAGTAGTATGCATAGAGTCAGAATAAAGATTTCAAAAAATGCCAGATCACTGACACATTTGGGGTGTTATTGAAGGAGTATAGAAATATGAATCAATGTGTATATGTGCATTTTGGGAGGAATTATCCAATCTCAAGTAGTTTTTTTTTTTTTTTGCAATTTTTAAATTGAGATAAAATCATATAACATGCAATTCACTATTTTAATGTATACAGTTCAGTAGGTTTTGGTGTGTTCACATGTGTTGTGCAGCTATTATCACTGTCTAATTCCAGAACATTCCATTCCCCCCCACAAAAGAAATCCGTAACTGTTAGCTGTCATTCCGAATTTTTTACTCCCCTCCTCCCCTGACAACTGTTAAACTATTTTCTGTTCCTATGAATTTGCCTCCTCTGGACATTTCATATAAATGGAGCCATACATTATGTGGCCTTTTGTTTTTGTCTTCTTTCACTTAATATAATGCTTTCAAGATTCATCCATGTAGTGTGTATCAATACTGTATTTCTTTTTATGGTGTAATAATTTTACATTGTATGGATGTATGACATTTAATGGATATCATTAAATGATCGTTTCATCATTTCATGGAATTGCTGGGATATCTGTTAATTCTGACTGTTTGAGGGACTGCCAAACTATTTTTGACAGTGGCTATACCATTTGTATTTCCACCAGCGGTATAAGGTGGCTCCAGTTTCTCCACATCTTCTCCAGCACTTGCGATTCTCCTTTTTAATCCCCCCTAATAGCCATCCTAGTGTG